>NW_006408553.1:488689-496124 GCF_000296735.1 Chrysochloris asiatica | reverse complement strand
AATAGCCCAAGATTTCTTGCTTTTGCTACAAATTCCACTGGCTATAAGCCTTCAAACTTTCTAAGTGTTCCTATATATGTGGTTCAGATTTCTGGAACTGTCCCCTGAACCTGCTTCATCTGGTATTCTGTGTTATTGCTGCTGGAGATCCTCAATGCACTTCTACCCTACTTCTACTTCAAGCCCTGCTTCCCAACTTGCTTGTTCTTATAGTAGCCAATCAGACTGTCATTTTTGTTTTGGGTATTTCCTGAGGATCTTTCTTTGAAGATGTGTCTTCTGTTGCTGTAGCTGTCCCAGGTCGATTTGCTTCTCCTTTCTAGTGGGAATGTCTCACCTCAGAAGGTTCTAGATGGGGCTCAGAATTCCACCTAAGGTCCTATACACTCCAATGTTTCCACAAGAAACCTATTTCATTTGGCAAGTTCTAGAACCCCTTTTACATATTCCATCCAGTTATAGGCTGAAGAAAGGCTTACAAGCTTTCTGTAATCATGTCTCCCAGCATTCCTTTCGATCCCACTCAAGTGTCTATATCACAATAATATGTAAGGGAAACCAATATTCATAAGTCAGTCAAGATTTCCCCTCTTCAGACTATACCTCAATCCCTGTATCACAAAGCCCTGTTGTTCCAAGGTTGAGCATACATCACTATTTACCTCTGTCCCATTTAGCCCATGCAAAACTGCCTCAGGGTTCCCCTATCTTCCTTGTTCTTCCACTCCCCTCCTCTTTCTTGTACATTGCCCTCCCCAATACCAGAACTATGATGTGTCTACCCACTACCCTGTGCTCTACCATCCCCTAATGTTCTCTCTTTTGCTTCCTCTTAGATAACCTCCCACCCTTTCTGAACCAGCTGTGAGTTTCTTGTTAGAACTCCAGTCTAATAAATGCCTCCATGGCCATCAATTGATTTTCTAAAAATGTAATATGCATGCAAACTCAACATGTAGAACCCCACAACAATTGAATTCTTCCCTGCCCAAAATCAATTGTAAAGGTGTATGTAAAACTACAATAGCTCTAAACTCCACATAATTAGGTGATTGTGCTAACTGAGCATCTGATTTAAGAAGTGGCTCAGTGGTACAGGGCTGCAGAACACAATCTAATCAGACTGAAGCAGGAAATGTGCTGGTTTCCAGGTGAGCTGACAGCACTGGAGGTGGAGGGGAGGCACAGTGCTGATCTGGAGGTGCTAGAGGAGAAGCAGGCTCAGAAGAGCAGAGATACTTCTCTTATTCAGGATCCCTTCCTTCTGAAACCTCTTTCCTAAATGCAAGAAAAAGTAGAAATTAAAGCTTAGAGGACAAAAGAGAGAGAATGCATAAGTAAAAAGAAGGCCTGGCAAGGTCAGAGACTGGAGAGAGATGCACAATCCAGGCAGCAGACACTGTTGGAGAGGGAATCAACTCCACGGGAGGGAGTGTGGCAGAAGATAAGTCAGACTGAGACCTGAGCCTTGTCTACAAGATTGACCTTGGCTACAAGAACAGAAAAGTCCTAAGGGGTCAGAACATGCCCAATATCTTCATTAGACAGAAAAGGAGAAGGCCCAGGGAGAGAGAATGTTAGTACCATGGCTGGTCTTTGAAAGAGTGGGAGTTCATCACAGACATCTTTTGCCTAATGAGGTCACCTCAGTCAATCTTCATAGGGGAGACTGCCCAGTCATCAAGAGCCCTTCACATGCCAACACATTTCCACACCTTGCTTGCCACTTTATTAAATGCTATAATTACATTAGTGTTTTTGTTTCTTTCTTTCTTTCTTTTCCATACAATTTGTATGTTAAATTTGGCTGCCTCTGTCTGTTCTCTTCTTAAAAACCCAAATTCCCAAGAGAAATAACTCTTAATACCTTAGAAGTGCACATATCAACAACAATAATAATTTTATAAATGCAAGTACTGGGAAAGAGGTGGCGTGGAAGCATGGAGGAAAATAAGAAATTCTTAAATATAAGTTTTGTTGTTGTTGTTAGATGCAATTGTGTCAGTTTCTATGACCCTATGCACAACAGAAAGTCTTGCATGGTCCTACATCATCCTCAAATTTGTTGATAAAAAAGTAGCTACGGCTACTTTGCCAATCCATCTCACTGGAGATCTTCCTTTTCTTCGCCAACCCTCCATTTTATCAAGTATGATATCCTTCTCCTAGAACTGATCCCTACTGATATCACATCCAAACTGTAAGAGACAAAATCTTGCCATCCTGGTTTCTTAGAAGCATTCTGACTGTACTTCTTCCAACACAGATTTGTTTGTTCTTCTGGAAGTCATGGTACTTTCAATATTCTTTTCCAACACCATAATCCAAATAAATAAATTCTTCTGTGATCTTATTTACTCACAGTCCATCTTTCATATACATATGAAGCTATTTAAAATACCATGGCCCTGGGCGGAGCTGATGAAAGGAGATACAGATGGGTAACTCGTGATACTGTAGTGAATAATGCTTATCAGGATGGACTATGAGGGTTGGAAATGCAAAGGTAGAAGTTTTGTAACAGGATAGGAGTGGAGACCACTGGGACCATCAACGGAGAAGAGCCGAGAGCGGGATCCTACCCAAAGAAACAGAGATGCCTGAGATGGAGGCAGAGATGATGATGCAAAGTGATGAAGCGACTGGGGTCTTTGGACCCAGAGAGGGAAAGGGACTGTGGGCTGAAAACTGGGGGGAGGAGGGAGAAGTGTAGGGGGTGGGTTTCTGGGATATACCCTTTGGGTGGTTGATGATGCATGGAGGGGATTGGAAACATGGCAATGAGATGATATACGATGGAATGAATGTAAAATTAAAGTTTCCCCATGTAAAATACCATATAACTCACAATAAAACATTAAAAATAAATAAATAAAATAAAATACCATGGCTTGGGTCAGACATACCTTAGTCTTCAAACTGACATCTTTGCTCTTCAACACTTTAAAGAGGTCTTGTTCAGCATATTTGCCTAAAGCAATAAGTCATTTAATTTCTTGACTGTTGTTTCCATGAGTTTTAACAGTGGATCCAAGCAAAATGAAGTCTGTGACAACTTCAGTCTTCTCTCCATTTATCATGAGGTTATTTATTGGTCCAGTTGTAAGAATTTTTTTTTTTTCTTTACATTGAGGTGCAACCCATACTTTTGAAAAGCCAAAAAGGCTTTGCAGTCCTTTTTGCTTTCAGCAAGAAAGATTGTATCGTCAGCATCAAGTTGTTAATGAGTCATCATCCAATCCTGATGCTAAATTCTTAAAAATACTTTTCCAAGTATTTGCTCAGCATACAGATTGAATATGTGTGCTAAAAGAATACAATCCTAGTGCACACCTTTCCTGATTTTAAAGCATTCAATGTCCTCTTGATTTGTTCAAATGACAGCCTCTTGGTCTATGTCCTGGTTCCCCATGAACACAATTTAGTGTTCTGGAATACCCTATTCTTCATAATGTAATCAATTGTTTGTAATGTAATCCACACAGTTGAAAGTCTTTGCGTAGTCAATGAAGCACTGGTAAACATCTTTCTGACATTCTTTGTTTTCAATCAAAATCTATAGGACATCAATAAATGATATCTCTTGTTCCACATCCTTGTCTGAGTCTGGCAGGTCCTTGTCAATAAACTGTTGTGGCCGTTTTTGAATTCTCTTTCGTAAAATTTTACTGGCACGTGATATTAATGATACTATACAATGATTTCCATAGTCCATTGAGTTCCCTCACTTAGAATAGGAATAAATATGGATCTCTTCAAATTAGTTAGGTAGCTATCTTCCAAATTTCTTGGCATAAATGAGTGAGTACCTTCAGTGCTGTATCATTCTGTTGAAAGATTTCAATTTATGTTCCATCAATTCTTGGAGTGGAGCCTTTTTCTTTGCCAGTGTCTTCAGTGTACATTGGACTTATTCTTCTAGTACCATTGGCTCTTGAGCATATGTTACCTCTTGAAACGGTTGGACATCAATGATTTCTTTTTGTTACACTGATTATATTCATTCCATCTTTTCTTGATGCTTTCTGCATCATTCAATTTTTCCCCATTGTTGTTGTTGTTGCCAAGTGCCATTGAGTTGGTTCTGGCCCATAGTTATCCTGTATGGGGTTTCTGAGGAGCATCTGATGAGTTTGAACAACTGACCTTTCAGTTCAAACCAACTTTGCGGTCTAGTACATTAATGCACAGTGCCATACCAGGACCCCATAGAATCCTTCAGTATTGCAATCGATGTTTGAATTTTTTCTTCAGTTTGGTAAGCTTGATTTATTCTGATAGTGTTCTTCCCATTTGATTTTCTAACTTTTCACATTTTGACATAATACTTGTCTTTGTTTTATCATGCTATCCTTTGAAACTTTATGTTCAGCTCTTTTACTTCCTCATTTCTTTTATTTATGTTAATATCTCAACACTAGAAAGCAAGTTTCAGAGTCTCTTCTGACATCCATTTTGGTCTTTTCCATATTTCTCGTCTTCTGAATGAACTTAAGCTTTTTTCTTGTATGATGTTCTTGATGTCATCCCAAAATTCTTCTGGTCTTTAATAATTATTGTCAAATGCATCAAATGTGTTCTTGAGATGATCGCTAAATTCAGCTGGGATATATTCACGGTAATATTTTGGATCTAAAAGACTTGTTATAATTTTCTTTAGCTTCAACATGAATTTGAATATAAAAAATTGATGGTCTGCTCCACAGTCTGCCCATGGCCTTGTTTTGGCTGATGATATGGACCTTTTACACCATATCTTTCCATGTTGTTGTTGTTAAGTGCTGTCGAGTTGGTTCCGACCATTAGTGACCCTGTATAGAGTTTCTGAAGAACAACTGGTGAGCTTGAATCACCAACCTTGTGGTTCAAATGACTTTGCTGGTCAGTGCATTAACCACACTAAGACTCCTATCTTCCCACAGATATAGTCAATTTGATTCCTGTGCATTCCAGCTTGTGATGTCCATGTGTATAGTCAACTTTTCTACTGTTTAAAAAATGTATTTGCAATGAATAAGTCTTTGATATTGAAAAATTCTATTATCTAATCTCCAGCATCATTTCTATCACAAAGGCCATATTTCCCAACTACTGATCCTTCTTCTTTGTTTCCAACATTTGCATTCCAATCACCAGTAATAATCAATATATCTTGATTGCATGTTTGATGGTATTTAAAATACCAATGGCATAACTTCCATCATTGCAGCAGCATGCAAGCCCCAGCAGTGGGACAAACTGACAGATGAGTGGTAGAAATATGAGCTTTATTGTAATTACTGGGCACACGGCAAGGTATTGGGTATATCACTGGGAAGATGATATTCTAGTTTGCTGCAACTCCTAATCTAATGGGAAAGGGGTTCACAACTTTATGTAATAGACACTGAGGAAGGTATGCACAACCTAAAGGGAAATAATGAAGAGAGGAGTCGGGGCTTTGAGAAGGTGAAGGTCCAAGCTGATCCTGAAAGGAAATGAAATATTTAATAAAGTGAAAAAGGGAAGAAGAAAACATGTCCAATGCATGACAGACAAGAAAAAGGAACTGCTTGAAGAGAGGCAAGTTACTTGGAATGTCAAGAATAGAATTTAATATCTAGAAGGTACAGGAATCAGGATGGGAGAGGTAGATACGATCACAACTCAGTCTGATTTAATGGCAGAATCATAAGGATGAGGAAAATTGCTTCCCAAGACTAGGATATTTTCTAGGTTCCTCTTCTCCTAGGATCCCTAAAAATCTAAAAAAAAATGCTCTTTTTTTTTTTTCCAGCCTTAGGATAGTCATTTGACTTATCAGATCTCTCTCCCTCTCCCAGGTTGGGACAACCAATGAAATCATCTCTAAATAGTCATGGGAAGGTGGTTAGTAACTTACTACACTAGACAATTTTAATGGCCTGTGATGAGAATGCTGGAGGTAGTAGTGATGGTGATGCTGATGGTGATAGAACTTTTACTTCATCTCTGCAAATACTGACCGCCGGTTCCAATAGTTCATGCTGTATTAATGTAGCAGTATCCTGTAGTGGACTATCAAGTCATGTATTGCTGCATATGTCATTCAGCTGTACCAATTGCTCTCTCTATGCCACATTTTTCTCATCTGAAAAAGGGATCATATTAATCTGTGTTTTAGTGTTGCTCTGAGGATTAAAAGAAAAAAATTGCATGTATAGCATTTAAACCACTCTTTGATACACGCTGGTGCTGTTAAGTGCCATCAAATTGGTTATAGTAAACCTGTTTAGGGTCTCAGGGCTTCAGAGGTTTGAAAACTGGCTTGTAGGTTTGAAGTATCAACCTGTGGTTAATTGTGATTGTTGTTACGTGCCATCGTGTCAGTTCTGGCCCATAGCAACCTTGTATAGGATTTTCCGAGGAGCAGCTAGTGCGCTTAAACTGCCAACCTTTTGGTTCAAACTAACTTTGCAATCCAATGCATTGACTCACTAGAAGTCCTTGTGGTTAATAGTCCAGTGCTTTTCCCACAAAGCCACACCAAGACTCCATTTACACTCCATTTACACTACAGTGAACACTCAAAATAGCTAGAATGTTAAGTACCAACTACTTTCAAGACAAAGAAGCCACAGATCTGTCTGATAGAGGATTTTAAATCTACATGGTGATACATGGCTGCAAAAAACAAACAAAAGAATTGTCATATAATAGAGGTGGAGACATATCTTGAACTGAGACTATGCAGGGAGGACTCACAGAAGAGGTGGCCTTGGAATCATATGTAAAGTGTGAGACAGTATTGGCAGGAAGAAAAAGAAAAGGAGACGCTCAAAAGACAAAGATTATGGGCATTGTCTTAGGCTACTTGTGTTCCCTGGCTCTCCAACTAAGTGTAGGTGCTAAGAATCAGGCACTGGATCTTCCATTTCTTTGTGTCTTTGGTAGCTCCACACATGCCCTGCACCTAAGGTGCTCAGGAAAACATGCCCATGGTGATGGGACAAAAGACCTTAGAAGGCAGCAAGTTAACAGGGAACAAGAACAGGAGTCTTGTCTCCCAGGAATGTCTCACATTCCCTGGCTTCAAAGGCAGACCAGATTGTGGAGGAAATGGATCTAGGTTTGAATGCTGATTTCCACACCCCTTAGTTTTGTTGTTTTGTTGTCCTTGTTATTGTTGTTAGGTGCCATCAAGTTAATACAGACTCATAGCGACCCTATGCATAAAAACACTGCCCAGAACCCAATGAATGAAACACTGCCAGGTCCTGGGCCAGCCTCACAATTGTTGCTACAACTGCTGCCACTGTGCCAAACCATCTTGTTTGGGGTCTTCCTCTTTTTTTCTGACCCTCCACTTTACCAAACATGATGTCCTTCTTCACGGACTGTTTCATCCTGATAATATGTCTGAAGGATGATAGATGAAGTCTGGCCATCCTGGCTTCCAGGAGCATTCTGGCTGTAC
>NW_006408553.1:485011-487780 GCF_000296735.1 Chrysochloris asiatica | reverse complement strand
TCTGCCCCTAGCCTTGTTTTGGCTGGTGATATGGAGCTTTTCCACTGTCTCTTTCTACAGATGTAATCAATTTGATTACTGTGTTTTCCAAAGGTATTTGCAATAAAGAAGTCATTAGTCTTGCAAAATTCTCTCATACAATCTCCACATCATTTCTATCACCAAGGCCATATTTTCCAACTACTGATCCTTCTTCTTTGTTTCCAACCTTTGCATTCCAATCATGACTAATTATCAATACATCTTGATTGAATGTTTGACCAATTTCAGACTGAAGAATTGGGTAGAAATCTTCAATTTCATCATCACTGGCTTTAGTGATTGGTGTATAAATTTGAATAAAAGTGATATTAATGTGTCTTCACTGTATGTGTATAGATATTATACTATCACGGTGCTGTATTTCATGACAGATCTTGATATGTTCTTGTTCATGGTGAATATGATGCCATTCCTCCTCAATTTGTTATTTCCAACATAAGAAACCATGTGATTGTCAGATTCAGAATGGCCAACACCAGTCAATTTCAGCTCAGTAATGTGTAGGATACTGATGTTTATGCATTCCATTTAATTTTTGACAATTAAAAATTTTTTTAGATTCATACTTTGTACATTCTATGTTCTGATTATTAATAATCAGAATGTACAAAGTATTTATCTGTTTGATGTTTAAAGCTTTTTCTCTTCATTTTGAATTGTGCTCCATTAGCAAATAAAATTCCTCAAGGCTTTACTCCATTCATATCATCATGTTCAATTCTATTTTAAGGAGGCAGTTCTCCCCACTCTATTTTGAGTGCCTTCCAACCTGAGGAGCACATTTCCTGGCACTATTTCTGACAATATTCTGGTGTTCTTTATTTTGTTTCAATATTCAATATTCAATATTCTGGTGCTGCAAGAGTTCCACTGCATTTTTAATGTTTTCAGTGATGAAATATTTGAAAGTAGTTCATCTCTCTTTCTTCTTAGTTGGTCTTCATCTGGAAGCTCAGCTGAAACCTGTCCACCATTAGTGACCCTGCTATATTTAAAACACCTGTGGTATAGTTTCCAGAATCACAGCAACATGCAAACCACCAGAGTATGACAAACTGAAAGATGAGTGGTAGATTAGTTGTGTGGTCTCCATTTATTTTTCTGTAAAATTATGATAATCACAGCATCTTGCATCATCAATACCAGGAAGATAAAATGAGATCATACATGTCAAATTCTTCTCACAGAGACTGGCACATAGATGTGCTCAATAAATATTATCCTAACAAAAGCAATCTATAGATATAATTCAATCCCAATCCAGATTCCAACATCATTCTTTAAAGATATGGAAAAACTGATTACTAACTTTATAAAGAATAGAGAGAGATCTCTGATTAACAAAGCATTACTTAAGAAAAACAAGAGAATAGGAGGCCTCTCACTTCCTAATCTCAAAATCTACTACACAGATACAGTGGTCAAAACAGTCTGTTACTGGTGCAATGAAAGATAGATCAATGTAACAGAATTTAGAACCCATGAGTATGCCCATCCACATACAGTCAACTGATCTTTGACAAATGGCCAAAATACATTAAATGGGAAAGAGATAGTATCTTTTGCCAGACCAAACGATGCTGGCAAAACCGGAAGTTCATTTGATGCAAAATGAAACAAGACCTAGATCTCAAACTATATACAAAAACTCAAGCAAAGGATTTCATGTTAAAATAAATATTATTTGATGGTTGGGAAGGAAGGGAGAGTAATTCACTGGCAAGAGGGTTGTTGTTGGTGGTGTTAAGTGCCATTGAGTTGGTTTTGACTCATAGCAAACCTATATAATGTTCCAAAAAGTGACTGGTGAGTTTGAATTGAAGACCTTGGAGTTTAAACCAAGCTTGCAATCCAGTGCTTATCCTATAGCACCACACCAGGACTTCAAAGGTAGATGTGTTAAGTCAGTGACAGGAAGGCAATATACAACAAGAGGGAGGTTGGCAGAAGAATGATGAAGATATGTGAAGAAATAGAGAGGAATACAAGTACTAAGGGTGATAGAGGTAAATACTGTTATATACCCAACCCTGCAAAAGCAGTGTTTTATGGGTAGATAAATGGACAGATACAAATATATAAGGATTTTTGTACATAGACATTAGTTTTTTTAAAAGATTTTTGTACATGGATATTAGTTATCTTTGCTGCAAACACACCTATGAATACAGTGGAGCATACAGGAGACACAAGGATGAAAACTTTAGATATTACCAAACTCCTTGAGGCAATGAGGCAACTGGGCCTGAGGGCTCAGGACCATAGTCTCAGGGGACACCAAGGTCAATTAGTATAACATAGTCCACAGAGACAATGTTCTTTATCCTACGATGGTGAGTAGCAAGAGGGATCTTAAAAGCTCAGAAGCAGCCATCTAAGGTGCAATTGTTGGTTTCTGCATGTGTGGAAGAAAGAAGAATGGTGAAAATGAAGATGCATGGAATCAATTAATCCAATGAACTAATGGAAAATTGTGAACAGTCTCCACAACTCTGAGACCAGAACAACTAGATGGTGCTTGACTACCACTATCAACTACTCTGAAAGGGATCATATTAGCAGGACACATTGGAGTGAAAGACAATAAAAGATAAAACTCAAAATTATAAAAAAAAAAGACCAGGCTCGATGGTCAGAAAGGCATTGGAGGATCCAAAACTATGGCCTTATGCCAACCTTCAAGTCTGGAATGGAACTCACCCTCATGGTCCAATTATATATAGAGAG
>NW_006408553.1:480094-484561 GCF_000296735.1 Chrysochloris asiatica | reverse complement strand
GAAACTACCAGCCTCTCCGCGGGAGAAAGATGAGGCTTTCTACTCCTGTAAAGATTTACACCCTCGGAAACCCTGTACAGGGTCGCTATGGGTCGAAACCGACTCGATGGCACATAACAACAACAACATATATATATATATAGCGAGAGAGAGAGAGAGAGAAGATAGCAGATAGTAAGATAGTATATAGGGGGGAACAGCAAAACTAGTTAGGTATGCTCACCATAGAATGGTCAACCACTCAAGATCAAAAGGGCAGTGTTTACATAAGGACAAAGTTGAGAAGGGATGGGAAGGATGGTGGGGATGGAAATAAGAACCACAGCAATGAAGTGGCATAACTATTGTTATATGGAGGGGATAGCAATCATTGACATAGAACCAAGTGTATGATTTGTTGATGTAAACCTGATGATCTACTCTGTAAACTGTCACTTCATTCATTCACAATAAAAAGTTTCAAAAAAATCTTAACCTAAAACAAAAGTCAACCGTTTCACTGGTAATGTTGCTCAGGCCTTGGTATCAACTTAACTTCCAAATGGCTACTCTTTGGGAATTTTTTTCTTCCTATTTGGTGAGGCTTTCTTTTAGGAAAAGTTATTCACAAAGCAGGTCTAAAGCAGAGTGAATGACTATGGAACCTGCCAAAGGGCAAAGCAGATTGGAAGGGAGTAAGCACAATTAGCATTTTGCTGTTGCTTTGCTTTGTGGCTGAGTGATGACAGTTAATGAGGTCTGGCCTGACTTGATCAGAGTTCCCTGGTGAGTATTGTTTGCACATCCACATGCCCATTGTGTCAACTTGTCAGACTCATCAGCATTCTCCCACCCAAGTCAGTCAAGTCAGTGCAGTTCAGCAAGGTCAGAAGGATAGTTTTGACAAACTTTGACAGTCAATTGTTTTATGATTAAACCATCCTTGGATTAATGAGGACATTATCACTATATCTTCAGTCTAAGGCAAAACATTGGCCTTCACCTCTAGGCCCCAAGACCCTGTTCTTTTCCAGATGGTTTCTGTCAATGACCAAAATCACTGAGCCATATTTTTCTCTTCCTCTCTGCTATAGATGAAATGACCACATAATTTATCATTCAAATGATGACATTTGGAAACAAAAAGGGAGTTAAAGGAGTAAGAGTGAAAGGGGGTGTTACCTAGGCAGGATATCAGACCCACAGGTAAAAAGTTAGGGGAAACCAATTAAATTTATATTTTACCCTGTTTCTTTACATTTAACCCTGATTCTTTCTGATACTCTAGTTAAGATTCCTATCTTAATGAAGGAAACTTTCTCTTTGTGCCCCAGTCACAGAAGACTAACTTCCAGATGAGGAACAATTAGGGAAAGAAAAGTTCTTTATGTGCCATGTAATCTGCGTAAATGTCCTCTCTGTCATTCATACTGATTAAACAGGAAGGAAAGCAGGGAGGAAGCCCATCTCAGAGACAGTGCAGGGAAGGAAAGGAGAGAGAAGAGCCACACTTTGGAGCAGAACCATGCTTCTGAACAGCTCCCAAAATAATGATGCACTCACATGAATGCATGATCTCCAGCTACACAGATTCTGATCATTATTCACAGTCCTATTCACATCCCCCTTCCTCTGTGATGCCCACCCAAAACACTCAGGGATCAGACAAATATCCCTTCTCAGATCCCTGTAGTTCTCACTCTTTGGAACACAATAGCTTATGATTTTCCTAGTAGTATTCCTTATCTGGGAGTACCTATAGTGGCTCCACACAATAAACAAAGGACTGTAAACCCCAAGATCCATGGTTCAAGCATATAGCCTCACCATGGGAGAAAGATGAGGCTTTCTCCTCAGGGGAAGATTTAAAGCCTTGGAAACTTTTTGCAGGGTTGCTATGAGTCATAGCTAACTAGAGGGCGATTAGCAACAATTCCTTATCTAGTTTCCTGGTGTGGCACTGTAGGATAAATACTGCACTACTAACCACATCATAAGGAGCTCTGGTAACATAGTGGCTACAAATTGAGCTGCTAACCTCAGGGTCAGCAGTTTGAAACTACCAGTTGTTCCGGTGGAGAAAGAGGAGGCTTTCTGCTCCTATAAGGATTTACAGCCTAGGAAACCCTGTACAGGGTTGCTATGAGTCAGTACCTACTCCATGGCACATAACAAAAACAACAACTGCAACATAGTGGTTCAAACCCACCAACTGCTCCTCAAAGGACTGAGAGCTGGCAGCCAGGAGGCAGACTTGCAGAATGTGCCCTTAGGTGGTGTAAATTATTATATATGCCTGAGTTTTTAAAAAAATAAAAATAACAAAAATGAATAGAGAAAAATACTGTTAATTGATGGTACGTGGAGGGGATTATAATCATTGCTGAAACAAAATATATGACTTGTTGAATGTAAAACTGATGATCTGCCCTGTAAACTTTCACTCAATTCACAATAAAAACTTTAAAAAAAAATTAAAAACTTATGCAGAGTTGTTATGAATTAGAACTGACTCAACAACACTTAACAACAATAACATGCCTTATTTAATTATCTAGTCATTCATCTTTTAATATACCATTTAACCTCTATTAGGAGAACAGTGAAGTCCAGGTGTGGTGCTGTAGGATAAGCATTTTGACTGCTAATAGCAGGTTGGCCATTCAAACCCACCGGCCACTCCTCGGAAACCCTATCCAGGGGTGCTGTGAGTCAGAATCAACTCAAGGGCTCTAAACAGAATTAGGAGAGCAATGCTGTCTTGTGCTCCCTTTTTTTGTTGTTGCATGTAGATAGGTTAGCAGTCCAGAGCTTATCCTACAGCTCCACACTAGAACTCCAGTCATCAGTTCCAGCTCATAGTGACCCTGTATAGGGTTTCTGAAGAGTGGCTGGTGGGTTTGAACACTGACCTTGCAGTTTAAACAGACCTTGACATTCAGTGCTTATCCTACAGCTCCACACTAGCATAGAGAGATAGATATAAGTTTGTATATATAAATTCATCTCAAAATTATCAAAGGGAAATATCACCAGAAAGCAAAAAGTCATTTACCTAGTGAGTGATGGAATTTTCACTGTGGGTAGTTTATAGATCAGGAAGGGACTGATATTGATGCTTTCCATATCTGTTGTTAAGTGCTATTGAGTTCGTTCTGACTCATAATAATCATGTTTAGGATTTCCATGGAGCAATTGGTGAGTTTGAACCACTGACCTTTTGGTTCAAACTGACTCTGTGGTTCAATGCTTTAACTTATAGTGCCACACCAGGACCCGTTTCCATATCTAGACTGTAAGTTTTGCAACCTAGCATTGTGAAGATGTTCCCTGGTGGCTTCATAGAACCATTCTGACCTTGAGAGGTGAATAAACATTGAAATACAGTAAAACCATAGGTAAGTGCCTATCAAATGGTTAAGCTTTCTATATATGGGTTATGTACTCCTTTTATGATTTGTTGTTGTTGTTGTTATGTGCCGTGGAGTCGGAACCGACTCATAGCGACCCTGTACAGGGTTTCCGAGGGTGTAAATCCTTACGGGAGTAGAAAGCCTCATCTTTCTTTTATGATTAAAGGGTATGAAAAAGTAATAGCTGTTGCTGTTAGGTCATTAGTACCCATTCCTGAAGCTTTTAAAATTTTCATTTCTTTTGGACTTCGATCCCTTAGCTAATTAACTGTTTCTCGACATTTTTAGATATTTGGGACCCTTTGTCAGTATCTCCTGTTCAGTTAGACAGAGAGGAATTTTTTTTTTTTCAAATTTTCCTCTTCCCAGGCTTCAGTCATAATGAATAATGCCCATACCTGCAATCCCATCTTGAAAGCTTTCCTCCAAAATCAAGTTACTAATTAGAAATTATTTACACACCAAACATATGCATATATATTGCCTCTCAGAATGTTGTTTTCATGTGTACGCTGATGCATTGGCTGCTCTTTAAAATGTCCCCATCATTCTAACTCTCTGCCTTGTGCCTTGAATCCCCTGTCTGAATAGCTCCCATAATCAATGTGTGCCAGAGTCGGGTTACCTTGACTCCATCCATCTTCTCCAGTACATCATTTGTCACAGGTAGGTGATATACTGTACAAAATCATGATTGAGCAGTCTCCATTCACAACAACTCTAGTGAGTGGAACCCTGAGTCAGTGAAGGCAGAAGGACAGAACATTCTGTGAACTGTGCAAAGAGTCTCAAGAAAGTCAGCGAGACAACAAGGTAACACCCTTACTTACACAGCATCATCAGAATAATCCAGCAGATTTTTAAACACACTCTTAATGGTCTCCATAAATCAAGTCACTGGGAGGGAGCCCACTGCCATCAAGTTGATTCTAACTCACAGAAACCCTGTAGGATAAAATAAAACTGCTTCTTGGGGTTTCTGAGACTGTAAAGCTTTACGGGAGTAGACAATCTCATCTTTCTTCTTCAAAGCAGATGGTGAGCTTGAAACACCGATCTTGCAGTTGTTGTTGTT
>NW_006408553.1:476069-479392 GCF_000296735.1 Chrysochloris asiatica | reverse complement strand
CCACTTAAAATAACAGATTTAATCAGCTGCAAGACAAAAAAAAAAAAAAAAAAAGAGGTGTGTCCTGAGTTTAGAGAAAAGGAGTGAGTCTAACAGAATATGTTGGAACAATTAAATCCATTGTGGCTTTTCCAATTTGCAAATTGGAATCACCTGTTCAGGATATGCTTGGCTCATTCTATCCTTCCCCCTGCAGCCTGATTAAGAATTCCAAGCAACTGGCTAAGCGCTCCTGGACATGCATAAAGTAAACTTCCTGATCTGCAAGCTGATTCACATAACATATTCCCTAATAAAACATGGGGTAAAGCTTTCCTGGCACATCTGTTCCATCACAGATCTCCAGCATAACCTACAAAAATCGAAGCGGTAGAGGCAAAACTAAGCTCTAAAGTACTTACCATGTTCCTATGAATGGGCTTAATGCCTAATACTTGGCCCCAGCCACTCAGATAGTATTTAGAGTGTAGCTGGGTTCATATGTAGAATTAATGATGAGGTTGTTTAATTCATTTCTTGAGCAAACATTTACCGAGTACTTACACTATGCTAAGAATTGGCTTAGGTCCTGAGGATTTTCTTGAAGAGTTCACAGGCTAGTGGGAAAGAGAAAACCATGTGAAGAGGCCATTACCACGTATTGTGATAGTACTAGGATTTAGGTTATTTGCCAATGCTGTAGGAATATAGGGAAAGTGTGGCCATCTCCTTCTAGAAAGGAGAGAATGGAGTCAAAGAGAGCTTCATTGTGGAACTGTCTTGAAGGATAGCATTTGGGAGGCCATTATGAAATCTGAAAGGAAAAATTGACTTAAAATAGGTCAACATAATAAATCAGCTATGTACTGGATATGCATCTTCAATGCATAGTTATATACTTTGTGAGATACACTTTGTATAAATGACTATTCTCCCTAGATACCAATTGAGACCAAGAACTCCTTTTTTTTTTCACCAGTGACTGAGAGTCTGTCCCTATCTCCTCTAGAAGTTTCGAAACACAATTATAGTTCAGTCAGCAAGGATGGGCAATTTGAGGCCACAGAATTCCTACAAGGCCCAGCCTTTGGTATGATGTCTTTTAAGCATTCCACAGACTTCTTTTTATAGAGTGTCTCAGATCAGAAAGCAACTTCAGTGTCCTGAAGATATTCTGATTTTTAATTATCATCTCCTTTTAAAGGATTTAGTTTCTTAGTACTCTTTGAAAAAGAAAAGCAATGTGTGCCTTAGGTGAAAATGTACAAAGCAAATTAGTTTTCCACATAGTAGTATGTGCAAAAGTATTCCATGACATTGTTTGCATTCCCACAATGTATCAACCTTCTCCCTATTTCTACCTTGGGTTCCCTGTTTCCTTTCATTGGAATTGTTTGCCCCATTTTGCCTCTTCATCTTTGCTTTGGGGAAAATGCTGTCCTTTTGATCTCATATAATTGATTATTCTAAAGAACATGTTTCTCTTGTCCATTATTTGGCTGAAAATTGGTTTCCAGGTGAGAAGGATGTCTTAGGATCATAGTCTCAGGTATTACTCCAGTTTCTGTCAGACCAATAATTTTTTTCTTTTGAATTTGAGATTTTGTTTTACATTTTTCTCCCATTCTGTTCTGGACCCTCTCTTGTGAACCCAGTAGAGCAATCAGTAGTGGTTGTTGTTGTGTGTGTGTTGTTGTTATGTGCTGTCCAGTCAGTTCCAACTCAAAGTGATCCTATGCAGAACAGAATGAAACATTGCCCGCTCCTGCCCCAACCTCACAGCTGTTGTTATGTTTGAGCCCATTGTTCCTGCCACTGTGCCAATACATCTTATTGGGGATCTTCCTCTTCCTCTCTGACCCTCCTTTTTATTTAGTATAGTGTCCCTCTCCAGAAACTGGTCCCTACTGGCAACATGTTCAAACTATGAGAGACAAGTCTCCCTTCTTGATTTTCAAAAAGCGTTCTAATTGCACTTCCTTCAATGCAGATTTGTTTTTTCTTCTGGCAGTTCTTTGTACTTTTAATATTTTTCTCCAACACTGTAACTAAAATACATCAACTCATCTATGATCTTCCTTTTTTTTTTGTCCAACTTTCACATGAATATTAGGCTATCGAAAATACCAGGGCTTGGGCCAGGCACACCTTAGTGATCAAAACAATGTCTTTACTCTTGAATACTTTAAAGAGGTCTCTAAAGAGCAGATTTGCCTAATGCAATATATCATTTGATTTCTTCACTGCACCTTCCGTGATTGTTGATTATGGGTCCAAGGAAAAGGAAGTCCTTGACAACTTCACTCTTTTCAAAGCCCCATATAATGATGTAATTTATTGATCCATTTGTGGGCAAGGTTGTATCATCTGCATCACAAGTTGTTAATGAGTCTTCCCAAACCTGATGTCATGTTCCTCTTCATATAATGCAGTTTCAAAGGTTATTTGCTCAGCATACAGACTGAAAAAATATGATAAAAGAATACAACTCTGGTGCACACCTTTCCTGATTTTAAACCATTAAGTATCCTCTTCTGAATCCAATTTGAATTTCTGAAAGTTCCCTGTTGGTATACCGTTGCATCTATTTTAAAATTAACTTTTTACCAACATTTACTTTCATGTGATATTAATGAAATTGTTTGACAATTTTCCACATTCCATTGGGTCACCTCTTTTTGGAATGGGCATGTTGCCTTCTAAATTTCTTGGTATAGTTGAGTGAGTACCTCCAGTGTTGCATCGATTTGTTGAAATATTTCAATTTTTATTCTGTCAATTCCTAGAAAGTTGTTTTCCACCAAATGCCTGCAGTGCAACTTGAACTTCTTTGGTAACATTGGTTCTTGATTATATTTTATCTTGAAATGATTGAACATTAACCATTTCTTTTTGGTACAGTGACTCTGTGTATTCTTCTTTCTTCTTTTGATGCTTTCTGCATCGTTAAATGTTTTGGCCATGTTGATGTTGTTATTAAGTACTATTGAGTCATTTACGACTCATAGGGACCCTGTGTTGGGTTTCTGAGGAGCAGGTGGTAGGTTTAAACTGATGACCTTATGGTTCACAGTTCCTTCAATATCGCAATTCAAGGATTGAATTTTGTCTTCAGTTCTTTGAGCAAAATAAATACTGAGCATGTTCTTTCCTTTTGGTTTTCTAACTTCAGATCTTTGCACATTTCATTATAATACTTGACTTTGTGTTCTCAAGCTGCCCTATGAAATGTTCTGTTCAGCTCTTTCACTTCCTCATTTGTTACAATCACTTTAGCTACTCTATGTTCAAAACAAAATTTCAGAGTCTCTGACATCCAATTTGTTCCTTCTCTCTTTTTTATC
>NW_006408553.1:468353-474758 GCF_000296735.1 Chrysochloris asiatica | reverse complement strand
GAATGCAGTTCTACTCTGGTGTACTTGGGTCACCATGAATTAGGATCAATTCCATGGCAACTGATTACATCCTACAAGAGTTGCAAATTGATCTTGCATTTCCTCTGCAATCCAGACAAACCAAGTTCCCAGACTTCCAAACAAAGGGGATTCAGAGGGAAGACAGGAGAAAAAAAAATGCAATTCTAACTGGATCAGAGAGTATGTGGACGGCAGGATTTGGAGGCTAGGGACCCAAGTCTGGCATAGTTAAGTTGGAAGGATGTTCTTTTCCTCCTTAATCACTCTTTGTTACACCTAAGCAGAGCTATATAAAAATAATAAAATAAAGAAAAAACAAAACAAAACAAAACAAAAAAACAGGCAAGAATCACAGGGCAGATCGAATAAGAAAGTATCAATAAAATAACAGTGGAGCAATTGGTAGGATTCATGATTTGAGAGACCTTCCCTGGTTCGTCCAGGCCAGTTCACAGGGAGACCCAAGGGAGTGTGAAAGGATGATTCCAGTTCCTCTCTTCTTCATGGGGCCCCACTTTCTTATGTTGGAGTGAATTAAATTATTCATTTTGGTAGTGGATTTTTTTCCCTTTATTTTCCCCCTTGCCCCTCCTTTGATCTCGTTTGGTGCAGGGCCGCTGTTAACAAAAAATACAGCATGTTTGAGACAAAGTGTGTGCAATGCTTCTTCCAGAAAGGAGGTCTTTGAAGAAAAAGGCAAGTGATCAGAATAAAGAGAGGAAGCCAGGTAGGGAGGTGGCAAAGAAGAGGTGGGAAAAGGGAGGGTGTCTGGGCTAGGAGGGCAGCTTTGATCTCTCTGCACAGGCTTTTGCCTTTTGTGGTTTCTTTATTTCATTGTTGGGGTGAGGAGAATCTTCTGCCAAGTTGCAGAGTGAAGTGGCTAGGGGAGGGAGAGGATGCTTTAAAATGACGGAATCAGATATTGGTTTCCTCTCCCACCCATCCCCAAATGAGCATTAAGGGAAACAGATTGGTAAAGGATTTGTGAAAAAGACCTCTTCCCATCCACTCTTCCCCAAAACACATGCACACACTAGCCCAAATGCTCACATATTCACATCCATGCACACTCATGCTATTTCATGTTCTACATTCACTTTCACACACATACACACTCACACATTCTTTCATACATAGTCATACACACACTCAGTCACATACATATGCACACACCTAAATACAGTCACACATTCACACCCATGCACACCCACACTCTCACACATGTCCATACATATACATTCACATACAAACGTACACACACACACAGGGGGACGTCCTGACAAGACTGTTTTTGCAAATATGATCAAATGGCAGCTTCAATAATTTTATTGAATTCTCCCAGGAAGAATAAAATTATTCTGTTGTGCATATGGTCGCTGTGAGTTGAAACTGACTCAGTGACACCTAACAACAACAACTGGAGCATTCTTCCCTCAATTCTTCCACCATTGTCTAATCATTCACAGTCCAGCCCACACCATTTCCTTCATGCCCTAAGCCTTGGTTTCAAAAAGGTCAAATTTCTCCCCATTTCCCTTGCTTTGAAACACTCTACTCCTCATGACACCTGCCCTCAGCAGGCTCTACAAAGGCCCATAAACCAAGGCAATCATGACCAATAAGAGCTTGCTGTGTGGTGGATCTTGGTGAGATCTTAACTTTAATGCATGACAAGGCTTTAGAAACCAGCAGCGCAACTGCAGTTTCAGGCCTCAGTAGCAGGTGGAGATTTTTGTGAGAAATGAGAAATTCTCAGTTTTAAATCCTATCATATGTCCCACAGAAAGTGCCCTTAGTCAGTGAGATCATTGAACACCCCTTAGAGTTAACAGATTCTTGGAAGAAGAGTAGAAGGACAGCTAATCTATGCTGAGTTAAACAAAGGAGACAAGGGAAGGGTGTGCTCAGAAGGTCCCCTATCACTGAAGACTCTGGGCAACAGTAAGGCATTCCCTTCTCTCCTCTACGTCTCCAAGAAATAGGTTATTCTTAAGAAGAGGTTCAGAGCAAAGTCAGCAAAGCTCTACTTTGGATTTTCCTTTGGATCTAGGGCTATGTTGAGGGACTTTGTTGAGAGAATACCCTACCCTTTCTTTGAGGTAAACACTTTCAGCCCAGGAAAAAAACAAAACAAAAAAACCACTAAATCAGTAGGACTCTGTTTTTCAACTCAGTTGATCTATTATCCCATGTTGTCATTGCTGAGTTTTTTGGACTGGCTTTGTCAGGTTCCAGATGTTCCTCTCTCTCACACTGTTTTCCTATATCTGTCATCTATGAAAGTCACATTTACTCTTTTGTCCATTCCTTAGGAAGAGGACTTAGCTCTTATTCCTGGGCTGTCTCTAGGGCAGAAAATAAGGCAGAGTGGTTAAGAACACAAGCTTCACAAACAGACCTGAGCCTGTTTCATCCCCATCCATTTACTAGCTCTTGACAAGTTACTGAATTACCATGACTCTTGGTTTTGTTTGATGTAAAACTGAGTTTATGACTCCCAGATTTAAAACTCTATCACAGACCTATCTCCTGAGTTATATACTGGTATATCAAGTGCTACTTAACTTCTTTACTTATTTAATAGGGACCTCAAACCTAACTGTTGTTGTTCTTAAGTGCCATCGAGTCAGTTCGAACTCACAGTGACCCTATGCACAGCATCACAAAACACTGCTGGTGTCCTGGGCCAGCTTCACAATAGTTGCTATGCTTTAGCCATCACTTCCACCACTGTGCCAATCCATCTCATTGGGGGTCTTCCTTTTTTTCTCTGACCCTCCACTTTACCAGATATGGTATCAATCTCCAGGGACTGATCCCTCCAGACAACATATCTGAATTATGAGATATGAAGTCTGGCCATCCTGGCTTCCAAGGAGCACTCTGGCTGTACTTCTAACAAATTTAACTAGTTGCCATCAAATTGGCTGATTTATGGTACCCCATATATGTCAGAATAGAACTGTGTTCTGTAGGATTTTCAGTGACTGACTTTTGGAAACATTATTTTCAAGCCTTCCTTTCAAGGTATCTTTGGGTGGACTTGAGTTTCCACTTTTTAATTACATTAACTGTTTGCACACCCAGGGAGTTCATCTCAGTTTTAGTAGGTCAAAACGCAAACATCTGCTCTTAACCTCAACCCAGCACTTCTTATTGTCTCCCATTCTCAGGAAACACCAGTGTCATCCTTCTACTTGCTTAAGCTAAAACTCAGAGTTGTCCATTCATACATCATAATCCCATCTCTTAGGTATGCTTTCAGAATATATTCAGAAAACCACCATTCTCCTCACTTGCATCTCTATTCCTTGTTCCAACACCATTTTTCCTATGTTAGTTCTTGACTGGTTTCCTGGGTTACTAGTAGTGTGACTGAAGGAAAGTAATTAGAGGTATCTTATGATAATGCAAAAGTCCTGGTGTGGCAGTGTATGATAGCGCTAGATAGCTAACTATAAGGCCAGTAGTTCAAACCACCAGATGTTCCTTAGAAACCTTACACAAACTCAAAACCGAATTGATGGCACTTAACAACAACATGATAATGCAAGTAGTTTATAGGAATCAAAATCCTGCAATGGACTTCCATCTAACTCAGAATAAAAGGCAAAAGTTCCCAATGGCTCACAAGGTCCCTGTGGGAAGTGACAGATTTCTCTGCTTCAAATCTACCTGCCTCCAACCACTTCTGACCTGATCTTCTATTGTTCTTCCACCATCCTGAGCTGTTCAGTCATAGCAGGCTCCTGTTGTTCCTTGGACTTTAACTAACAATCTCCAGCATCAGTATTGTTGTACTTGTCATACTGTTTACCTGTAAAACATTTCCCCCACATATGGCTTTCTGCTTCACTTGCTTCAAGCTGTTATTCAAATATCACCTTCCCAGTAAAAATATACCTGAACCTCAGCCCCTGATACTGCCTTTCTGCTTTCCCTATTTTACCTTTCTCCACGGTATTTATGGCCATCTAACATGGAGTCCTAGTGTGGCGCTATAAGATAAGTGTAGGATTGCAAGGTAGGTTTGAACAAGATCGGTGGTGCAAACTCACCAATTGTTCCTTGGAAACCCCATCCTGGGTCACCATGGGTCAGAAGTGACTCAAAAGCACTTAACAACAACAACATGGAATTCTGAAGTACTGGTGTGGCTATGCAAGATAATACACTGGATCATAAGGTTAGTTTAAAGCTTAAGTTCGAAGGTTCAGATCCACCAGCCACCCCTCAGAAAACCTAGATAGGGTCACTATGAGTAGGAATCGACTTGAGGTCACTTAACAATAACAATAACAACATGGAGACTTCGTGTGGCATTTTAGGATAAGAACTGAACTACTAACCACAAAGTTGGTGGTTCAAACCTACCAGCAGCTCCTTGGAAACCCTATACAGGGTTGCTATAAGTCGGAACCGACTCTACAACAAAAACAGCAACATACTATCATTATTATTATCTGCTACTGTCTTCTCTTTAGTGTAGTGGTTATGGATCAGGCTGCTAACCTGAAGGTCGGCAGTTCAAAACTACCAGCAGTTCCTCAGGAGAAAAATGAGGTGTTCTGCTCCCGTAAAGATTTACAGCCTCGGAAACCCTGTTCAGGGTCACTATGAGTCAGAACCGATTCCATGGTACTTAATAACAACAACAAAAACAACTGTCTTCTCTTCTTTAATTGATCTTCAGGCAGGGGTATAGTTTTTATGGCTTATTTAGAAGGGTGCTGGTTGTTGTTCTTACTGTTAGTCGCCACTGAGTAGGCAAATCATGTGACCCCATACATATCAGAATGAAACATTACCTGGACTTGTACCATTTTCAAGATTGTTGGTAGATATGAGCCCAGTGTTGTGTCAATCGAGCTCATTGAGGGTTTCCTTCACCTTCTCTGGCCATTCGTTTTATCAAACATGATGTTCTTCTCCATCCATCTATTTCTCCTGATGATGTTTCCAAAGAAAGCAAAGCAAAGTCTCAGATGGTATTCTGTACTCCAAAACATGTCCAATGACTACATTTTAGAGTAGATCACCTAGGCTTGCTTTCTTAGTCTGGCAGCTCTGCTGAAACCTGCCCACCATGGGTGACCTTGCTGGCTATTTGAAATACTAGTGGCATAGCTTTCAGCATCACAGCAACACACAAGTCACCATAGTGTGACAAACTGACAGATGGATGATGAGCCAAGCAGATAGCACATAATAAACTTTTGTGGAGTAAATGATATTTATTAAGCACGATGTGTCAGGCACTGTTTAAACACTTTATATGTATTAACTCATTCAATCTTCACCCTGACTTTCTTAAGTAGGACTTTTGTAATCCCCATGATAATAATAGTGGGAGACTATTGTGACTGCTGAGAAGGAAAATGAGATAATGTATGCAAAGTACAAGGCTCATAGTAAATACTCAATAAATGGTGACAATTGCTATTATTATCTGCATTAACCAAATAATCATATCCATTTACTGAGTAGTTGCCCAAGACCAGCTCTGTGCTGGGTGTGAGGGAGCTAACAGTAGAGGTAGGATAAAGAAGAAGGAAGACACTGGATGCAAGGGGTCTTCCAGATCTACCAGGGCAGAGGCTACTAACTAGGTGACAGGCATAGCCCACCACTGCCTCAGATGCCCAAGACAGTTGCCATATGCTCAATGGGCAGGACCTTTGCTAAATCCCCAGTATGGTGGGCAAACCCATTGGCATTGGGCATAGTGGGACAAAAGAATGTGACATTCAAGTCATCAAAACAAGATAAAAGGATTGTGTCTCAATTCATGTCTAACCTCTCCACCCTGTTCTCACTACTCCATCTTCCTTCTCCTCCTTGTGTAACTCCAGAGGATTAATCACTTTCCTTGTCTTGTCTTCTGCTTCCTTATCTATAAAATGAATTGAACGAAAGCATTCTCAAAGATTCCTCAGGCTCTGAAATACTGTGTTTCTACTTCCTTTGGTCAGATGTACCAGAAAATGCCAATTCCTAAGTGGCTGCCTGTCCAGTGAGTAGGATTAGAATAAGGCAGGAGAACTACCTCTCTTGATCTCCTTTGTGTGTCTTCAGGCTTGCACAGTGAGCTGATGCTTCCTTGCAGGCTGCTCACAGGCAGGCCACTTTAAACCTGGACTCTACAAACTGCTGACTCTAGAGAGTCTCTCTGCTCATTTTCTATGCATTGAACTTCAAACACAAGAAAGACTCACTGCAGGGACATTTGGCCACTATATTCTCTCTCACTCCTTTTCCCCTTCACGTCCCTCAAGACAGGATTACGGGTTGCACCTATTAATCCTTATCTGGAAGCAACTAGCCAAAAAAAAAAAAAAAAAAAAAAAAACAAACCCCTTGCCATTGGGTCAATTCCAACTTATA
>NW_006408553.1:457808-468253 GCF_000296735.1 Chrysochloris asiatica | reverse complement strand
CTCTGCTCATTTTCTATGCATTGAACTTCAAACACAAGAAAGACTCACTGCAGGGACATTTGGCCACTATATTCTCTCTCACTCCTTTTCCCCTTTACGTTTCTCAAGACTGGATTACGGTTTGCACCTATTAATCCTTATATGGAAGCAATTAGCCAAAAAAAAAAAAAAAAAAAAAAAATCAAACCCCTTGCCATTGGGTCAATTCCAACTTATAGCAGCCCTATAGGACCAAACAGAACTGCTCCACAGGGTTTCCAAGGATCTAATCTTTATGGAAGCAGACTGCCACATCTTTCTCCCACTGGAAACAACTAAGCAACCTTTATTCCTTGTGGAGTTTTATAAGCTACTTCCTCTGCGGAAATGGAGCAGTCTAAATGCCAGTCCTTTTGCTCAAGTAGAGTCTGGATGGAGGTGTGTGCTGTGAGTTACCCCACTAAGGAGTCACCTATATGTTTCCTCCATGTCTTCTTGAAGGACAGTAGTAGATGCAGCTGAGTGGAAGATGTGCACTTTCTGATGTTCCTGGAGATGCCAAGGAGGAGTGTGTGCCTGACAATTGTTGTTAAGTGCCATTTAGTAGGGTTTGACTCATAGCAATCCTGTATAGGGTTTCCAAGGAGCAGCTGGAGGGTTTGAACTACTGAATTTATGGTTTCAAGTCCAGTATTGATCCTACAGTACCACACCAGGAGTCCTTAGGGGCCTCTTTAAAGAACCTTGGTGGTGGAGTGGTTAAGCACTCAGCTGCTAACCAAAAGGTCAAACCTAACAGCCATTCTACAGGAGAAAGATGTGGCTGACTGCTTTTGTAAAGCTTTATTGTTGTTGTTCTGGTGAGTCGATTCCAACTCATAGTGGCCTAGTATAGGGTTTTTGATGAGTGCCTGGTAAGTTTGAACTATCAATACTCTGGTTCAAACCAACCCTACAGTCCTGCACCTAAAACAATGGGTTGGGTTGGGTTTTGATTTAGGAGAAAACAACTGAAAACCTTCTTTCCCTAATCTGCTCCTCATAGACAAACAAACAAAACAAATAAAGCTATACCTGGTAAATTTATTGTTAATCCCTTGTTATTTACTAAGTGATTCCCAAGCCCCAGGCACTATTCTAGGTAATGCATTGTGCTATCCTGGTGATGCAATGAGAAAGGGTGAGGAAGCCAACTTGTAGGCAAAAGACAGTGGAATCCATGTTTTAAGTGCTGATTGTTGCTGTTATTATTGTTGTGCCTTTGAGTCAGTTCCAACTCATGTTGTTGTTGTGTTGTTAAGTGGCATCGACTCATTCTGGCAAATAGCAATCCTGTGTAGAGTTTCCGAGGAGTGGCTGGTGGGTTTGAATCACTGACCTTGTGGTTAGTAGTCCAGTACTTATCCTATAGAGCAATCATCAGGGAAAGGAATATAGCTCTGCTAGGAGAGTCAAGGATAACTCATGAGTTGACTTTTGAAAGTTAAGAAGAATTATAGGGGCTTTGAGGGAACAGAGGGATTAAAATATACACAGGTTAGGAGACTTGAAAACACAAGGTTCATTTCTCCAATCACACTTACTTCCATATGGTTAAAACTATGGGAGAGAGGCAAGAGATGATTAAAGAGAAGAGTGAGCCTTTGTACTTATGCACTTATGCTGAAGAGTTTAGATTTTTCTCCTAGAGTGACTAAGACGACACCACAGAAAGATATTATGCAAGGGTGTGACATGATCAGATGTGTGCTGCAAAAGATGACTCCTGCTACAATGAGGAGGAGTGGTTGGGAAGTTGTGCAAGACTGAAGACTAGAGAAAAATCCATTAAGAGGGTGTTCTAGGAATCATCCAGGGGAGAAATAAGTAGAACCGGATTTAAGTCAGCAGTCATTGTGGAGCGAACAGACTGTAGCCATATTTAGAAGGTGGAATTGACAGGTCTTGGAGATGAATCCAATGATAGAGGAAAGAAGAAGGATGCAGGGAACAGAGGGAGAAATGAGTGAGGGGGAGAGTCCTAGATCACTTATTTTAGTGACTGTGTGGATAATAGTGACATTTGCTGAATAAAACATGGAGCATGAGGAGCATATTTGCAAGGGAAGAACACAAGCATATTTTCAGAACACTGGGTCTGAGGTGCTTGTGTACCATGCAAGGGGAGAAGCTGTCAGGAGCTAGGTATGCAGTGAAGGAGTGAAGTCCAGGAGGAGGCAGGAGGAGGAAGTCATCATGCCACCCAAGGACTTGGGAAAGGATGCAACTGCCCTCAGAACTTACACAGATGGGAGAGAAGTAGTTATGGATCTAACTCCAGGAAAGACCAACAAGGAAGAGAAAAAGACCCCACAAAAGAAATCTAAACATTTTTGGATCCAAAAAGAAAAGCTTATACACGGCTTCAGGTATGTCTCAGTGCTGGCGATGTCATTTGCAGACAGTATAATGGAGGAAAATGTTCATCAATTGGGTCCTTCCTGACCCCAACATTTCTCATTCTCATTATAGCAGAGCAACTACAAGTCAGCACAATCCCGGGTCCTAGAAATGACCATGGTAGAGATCATCATAGATATAGCATCCATTCTCCTCACTGCTAGGAGGAAGCAATATCCCAGTGCTGAGAAATTAGCCGTTCTTCATATCTGACAGCATCTTCCAACCATGTTCCTACATCTGGACTTTGGCATTGATCCAAGTTCTTTCTTAAAACATCAAAACCCAATGATCTCTTCTTCCTTTATTGAGCCTGTTTTTAGAGTCTTTATTGTCAATAAATTGTAAGATTGCCACAGCACTACCTAGTCCATGGATATATGACTATTTCAATGTGCATCCATGATCAAATCCTTGCCTTGGGAAAGTTAAGAGTCCAGTTGAAAAGAAGGGCCCCAAGTCATCCAGACAGGATGAAGAACTGACGTTTGCTTCTAAATTTGTGCTTTCAGCCATCTCACTGAAGGACCTCTCTTAGGAAGGAAAACTGGACAGCCCTTTATTGAGCACTTTCTGTGAGTGGCAGGCCTACACTAGGAGTTTGAATCTCCACTACCTATTTAGTCTTTAGAACAAGTCTTCAAAGGAAGCCCCTAGACATCCATTTTGCAGATGAAATAACAGCATGAGCACACACATAGGAGCAGAAAGCACGAGGCCTGTGTGTGGAGCAATAAATACTACAGCTTGGCAAGGTGTAGCTTGGGAAAATGGTTCACCTTTTTCATCTTCAACTTTCTCATTTGAATATCAGAGGGTTGAACTAAATGACCTATGAGATCAGCTCCACCTCTGACTTTTTCTCAGCACAATGCGCAGGCCTTCTGAGAGATCCACTCAGTCAGAGGAATATCTGCAGGGTCCCTAAACCTTCTTCTTGAACACAATTCTCCACATGAGGAGGTGATCTGGAACTCTACTTACCTTCAGCTGTCCAATCATGTGTCCAGCCCTGGTCCTAGGCACTAGGATTTTAAGGCAAGGCCCTAGAGAACTTGCAGTATTATTGTACAGTTCTGGATGAGTAGTGCCAACTACAGAACACCTAGAAGATCTGTGTGGTCTTTGTGCTCAAAGAAGTTTGGAGGGGAAGGTAAAACTGAGAGTCTAACTAGAAGGTTGAGCAAGATTCAAATTATAAAAAGACCTGAAGAATATTTCCTCTTGGTCAATTCTCTGAAGTTGGGAGCACAGGCAGTTCCATGCTTCTACCCAAGAGAAAAACTGTTTGCCACCCATTCCCTTTTTAAGAAAGTACAGGGACCTACGTTCAGAAAGTCACAAATAACCCTCTTGTGTTTGGCCTTCCTCCCATGAGGAAGCAGGGTAGGCCTTTGTGATGGCTTTCAAGCTGTTAGTTTGTTGGAGCAGTGGGATTCCTTGAACTCTGAGGTGTAGAGGTGGGTGTGTTGTGTTTATGTGGTGTGAAACAGCCCAGATCTTGCTGTCTCTGTTTTCCCTCACCCCACATCCAGGTCTTCACAACATGGGCACTGAGAGAGATCTAAAGACTCCTGAGGTCTTAAAGAAACATTGTTTGTAGGTGATAGATTGGATAGGAATTTTCATTGAAAATAACAGCAGCCAAACTAAAGCAAACCAAACCAATACATAAACCTTAGCTCACTGAAACCACAAGAAATATTATGATCTCACATAACAAGAAATTCAAAGGTAGAAAGCTCCAGCAATTCCACAACCTCAGCAAAAGTCAGATTGTTTTTTTTGTTGTTGCTTTTGCCACTCTGTCAAATTGAAGATGCTTATGATAGGACCATTTTCTTTAGGCTGCCTCCCATGATGGTCACTAGATGCTGCCATATTTCCATATGTCACTTGTACAAGCAGAAATCAAGCCAGCTCTTTCCTGTAACACTTCTAAAAATTGCAAATATTTCTCAGAAGTTCTTTAACATTTTCTTCTCAAGGACGGTATAGAACTGTTCCATTGGGTTTCCATTACTGTAAATCTTTACACAAACAGACTGCTTAATCTCTCAACCCTGGAGTGGCTTGTCCCTTTGAACAGGTGACCTTGTAGTTAGCAGCCTAATGCTTAACCTATGATGCCACCAGAGCTCTTTAATGCTGTATACAAACATGCTTAGTTCATTAAAAAGGAGCTTTGGTAGTGTAGTGGTTATGCATTGGGTTGTGAACCTCAAGGTCAGCAGTGTGAAACTACCAGCTGTTCCGCAGAAGAAAGATGAGGCTTTCTGCTCCCGTAAAGATTTACAGCCTTGGAAACCCTGTACAGGGTTGCTATGAGTTGGAACGGAGTCCACGGCACAGAACAACAACAGCTCATTAAAGTCCACCCTTTGTAACTGGGGCAGAGAGTGTGCCATTCTTTCCTGAATCATATATCCAAGTCACGAAGGGTGCATATTTTAAGATAACCCAGATCCGATAGAATATGGGATAGGATATGGGGGGATGTTACACAGTTAACCAGCAGAGTGGTCTGAAGATGAATGAGCTGCTCTGGGACTTGGAGGATTTGGGTCCTCACCTGGCTCTGCTACTAATTGGTGTTTATCTGTCTGGGCTTTCTACCAGCTACTTGCTTTTTTCTCTTTTATCCTGCCAGCCTTGGGCTAAAATCCTAATTGAAGTCTATGTCCTTTTTTTAACAGGTGTTGAGATTATAAATGTGAGTTTCAGCCAGCATGAGAGGATGTCCTGCTGACCAGGGCCAAAAAGACAAACAGTATTACCTTGGTGTCCCCATACCAGCATATCTCACTGTCTAGGTGCCCCTGGCAGTAAGGCCACAGAGGTGCACATGGTGAATTAGGGGAAGGAGACTCTTAAGAGATGGAGTTTTCCAAGTATCAATATTGTTGTTGTTGTTCAGTGCCATCAAATGGGTTCAATTCATAGCCACCCCATCTAGGGTTTCCAAGGAGCAGTTGTAAGTTTGAACCACTGATCTAGCAGTTTAAACCAAACTTGTGGTTCAGTAATTATCTTATAGCACCACACCAGGACTCCACAAGTATAGATATTACACATGCTTTATTGTGACATTCCTACATCCTAGTTATACGACCTTTAAAAGATTATTCTCTGTCTCAGTGCCTCCATTTCTTTATATAGATACAAAATGGGGATTATAATCTTATGAACCTCATAGGGGTTTATGAGGGTTATCTGGGTAAGCCAAGCTAAACCAAACCTGGTGCTAAGTCAGTGTCATCTAATGGTGACCCCCTGTGTTACAGAGTAGACAGTTCTGTATGGTTTCCTTAGCTGTGATCATTATGGAAGCAGATAACCAGGTTTTTTTTCCGTGGTGATGTTGAGTGGTGGAAACCACAACTTTTAGATTATAGTCAAGTACACACTATTTGCACCATCCAGGGACCAGGTAAAGTTCTTGTTTTTGTGTACTGTTGACTTGATTCCTGCTCATAGCAACTCTGAGAGAGAATAGAATTGCTCCAAAGGGTTTCCTAGACTATAATATTTAAGAAACCCCATCACGAGGTCTTTCCACCCTTGGAGTAGCTAGTGGGTTTGAACTCCTTGACCTATAGGTTAGCTGACAAGTGCTTAACTATTGTGGCACCATGGTTCCTCAGTAAAAGCACTTAAACTACTCAAATTACCATCAAGTTTACTCTACATCATAGTTACCCTTTAGTGCAAAGCAAAACATCCCCCTATAGTTTCCAAGACAATAATCTTTATGGAAGCAGACTTCTACCCCCTTTTCCCATGGAGATTTAGTGGGTTTGAACCTCTGACTTTTCAGTTAGCAACAACACCCTTTAACCATGAACACATAGAAAATACACAAGAAATAAGAGCATATCATCATCTCCATCTTCATTATCAGAGTCTTGGTGTGGTGCTGTAGGATAAGCATTTGACTACAATGTTGGTTTGAACCACAAAGTCAGCTGTTCAGATCCCCCAGCCACTCTTCAGACACCCTATACAGGGTTACTATGAGTTGAAATGGACTTGACAGCACTTAGCAACATTATCTTCATCATCATTATCTTATTATCATCATCGTTTTCATTATCATCACAATTATATGTCATACAATCAGCACAATCTCAAGACTGCCCATGGGTGCTGCCTTCAAGGTGAGGGGTATAAAGAGAAGATTCTAAACTAGCTTGAGTGCCCCCAGCACTATGAAACTGCTGACCTTCTAGGGACAAATGGAGTGGACCAGTTCTCCAGTTCTTAATTCAGAGACTCCACTGGTGGGAGCAGAGATATCCCTGGAGCATGATGAACTTAGTGATTCCTTGGAGACTTGCACTTTGTGGGCTTAGTAAGAGCCAAAGAGAAGAAAGCGGTTAACAGATGGGTAATTAGTGTCATTACATAAATCATGCTAAGCCACCCCCCGCATAACTATGATTGCCCCCTCACACAGTTAGTTATACCTTCTTAATCACCCCTGAATGTTTCCAATTTGACTTTTATACCATCTATTGCTCTACCCTACTTTGCAGTGATTCTTTGGAGATGTTGTATTGCCCTTCTGGTAAACAATTTAAGAAAGAAAGTTGCACTTTAAGAAAGTGAGTGGTCCAAAGCACCAAGACCTGCCCCAGAAAGACAAGGAGCTGGGGTGAAAGCAGATTCTCTGTACCACTTCACAGAAAAAAAAAAAAAAAAATCAGACCGTTCATATGGTACCTTCTAGATAGGTTTTGAGGGGGGAAGCTTGGGAAAGATCACATCCTGCATCCTGAGACATCTCTAGAAGTGAAAGCCAGTCTTGTGTGTTGGTTTGATGGGACAGTGCCATATGTGTTTAACTCTAAATACCCTGCTTAACTAATTTACCTCTGCTTTCTGAAAGTGCAGTTTCCTGTCTTTTATTTATAGTCCTACCCTCCACACACATATTCATCTTTTTCAGGATTCCTCCCTCCTCTTTCAGAATCTTTGCTCTTCCTCTCTGTCTCTACTTCTTCTGCTCTCTCTCAGCACATTCACCTGAAACCACCAGCTCCAGCTTCTAGCCTGACCCCACCCACACACCTTTATAGGACTCCCAGTTCAGACCCTGCCTGCTACCCTAACCTGGGACCTGCCTTCTGTAAATCAATCCCACCAACATCTCATAGCCCATTGATTTTTACCAAGTGTATATTGAAGAGAATGATTGGTAAGTGGTTGCTGTGTAGAGAGGTGATGTCATCAGGGCTTGTTTCAGAGTTCAGAGGCCTCCCTGGGCAGTACATCAGTGGGACCAAGCAGAGATAAAAATATGTCCTGGTGTGTTTGGGCATGGAGGCCTGGAGAAGGGATAATAGGGAGGAGGCACAGAGAGAATGACATCAGCTTCTGATTGCTTAAATATAAGAACTCCAGCAGAGAAGGGATCTGTCAGATGCTTCTGAAAAGTCTGCTCAAAAAAGACATACTCCAGGAAGATGGAAGTAGCATGGAGGAGCAAGGAGGATCAAGTGATAATGGGGCAGGAATAGCATCAGTGATGGTGCCTGTAAATGGGTAAGGAGAGTGCAGACAGAGGTTGGTACAACAGACAAAGGAGATATGGAGGAACAAATTCTCTGATCAAGAATTGGGCATTTGTTCTAGTGAGTTTCATATTTTTGCCATTTAAACTTTGCATAAAGGTACATTACTGTTACCAGAAAAAATGGTTATCACCTTCTGCTTATGGAACCAATATTCAGAGACAGGACTCAGAGCATACAGCAAAGCATTTATTCAGTATTAATACTGAAGAGAACATGGGAGTGGAAAATCTCACAGATCTATCTTCCCCAAATAAAATGGGAGGGGAGTTTTTATAGTGAGTTCAGGTATGGAGTAGGCACCCCTGAGGGATTTCAGGAACTCTCTAATGTTTATTCAAGACAACCTTGTCAATTTGTCCTAGCCAAGCTGTCTCAAGACAACACCATTAATCTTTCCAGGTGGAGGTTATCAGTGGTCACCAAAGATGTGTGGTGTTTTAGGTTCCTGCAGTAGACCTTCCTCAGGATAGGGTTTAGCTACTAATTAAAGAAAAAAAAAATACTTTTAGCAAAAACAATTATACTATGATGGTAGGTTGGCCCTTCAAGCATCCTATTATTCTGCTTTGGCCAGGACTCCTGGTGTGGTACTGTAGGATCAGCACTGGACTGAAGACCACAGGTTGGCATTTCAAAGCCAAGCTGCTCTTTAGAAACCCAATACAGGGTTGCTATGCATCAGAACCAACTCAATGGCACTTAACCACAAAAACAACAGACTGAAAACCCTTGTAACAACTTGGAGGTTCTCAGAGCTCATTTCAATTTCTTCTTTTTTTTTTTTTTGTTAGTTTCTCAAAACTTGGGAAATGGAAACAGTTGTCTTTCTGGCTTCTTCCTGCTGAACAATGGTGCTGTGGAGTGAAGTCTTAATGCAGTTTAGCATAATCTGGGGCAGGGAATAGCCTGAATGTTGAAAACTGAAGACAGCTGTTTCTGAAATACAGGGGGTGCACTTTAGTAGGGTGAAAATGTCACCCACCCCAATGGTGTTAGCTATCCCTCAAGTTGCTATCTATCCTAAGTAGGGGACAAATAGACAATCTAGTAGTATTATTATTCCCATCATAAGTACGGGAGTAAACCAGAAACCTAAAGGAAGAGACTAGTGAACCAGGTCCAAGTTCCTGTGTTTTGGGGCCTAGGACTGGTCCATTCTACTGCTATGAATGGCATGAATTCTGAATTTAACTTCCCATTTAGGTAGTACTCATCCAAGTGCAGCAAGACTTGTTGATAGCAGCACATACCCCTCCTGATTGGATGAGCAAAAGCCTAAAATAATGCAATTGTATAAAAATCACTTGACTAATTAATTTTATATTTGTTGAGGTCTCAAAGTCTTTTCACTACTCAAGGCTAGGAAATGAATGAATTGTGTTAGACAAACAATGTATGGTTATTTTTGTTTGATAAACTTCTAGTCTTGGGATGATAGTGTGGAGGAACCAACAATCAAATATCCTTCCTTCTAAAATGGGATGATATCTTTCTCCCACATTGATTATTGCATTGTCACTAATATTTATTTGTTTAATCTAGAGTGATTCCAGTCAGGCATTGGATGGCCCAAGTATAGGCAGAACCCTGAGGAAGCCAAAGGGTGAGATATGGCTTTCCACTATACGAAAAGGTGCATCTTGGGGATACACACAGGGACAAGTTTTCATTCAGGGTGTTGGGGAGACTGACAGTTCACTGAAGTTAACCATAGGTTCAGCAAGGATTGATTACAGGTGGGAAATGGCCGAAAATCCTGGTAGCATTGCCCACTACTAGCTCTTGGGTATTCAGACAGCACTTCCCATCCTGAGAGAATAGTCAGGTTGGTGAGTTGAAAGAATAAAACAGGAAACCAAGAAAGGGTATTGAATTAACAAAGCTTGCATAGGGTACTAGGGAGACTGGTAGATGAGAGTGAGGTTGGGGACACCAGCATATTCAAACACCAGGACAACCGCAGCACTTAAAGTAGTTACTAAATGAAAGAGTCGGTGTCATCCCAACAATCTTTTCATTCTCCCCCAACTTTAGTATGGCTTGAAGCATAGTAACTAGCCCATTAGTAGTCCCAGTTATGTGGCAGCTCTTGTATTTCAATGACAATGATTTGGATCCCTTTTTCCTGAGTAATTTCATTATGTTGCTCTTGAGTTTTCTTATTTCATTAAAGCACAGGGTGGTAGCACCCATGGGCTTTTTTGTTGTTGTTCCAAGAGTATCTAAAATCCCAAATGACATTTTCAATACCCCCAATCCTCCAGGTCTCATTTTCCCTATTTAACTAGCTCCATGGTGGACAGGTTTCAGATGATCTTCCAGATGAAGACAGACTAGGAAGAAAGAGTTACAAACTACTTACAAATATTTAGTCACTGAAAACCTTATGAATAGCAGAGAAACACTGTCAGATATAGTGCCAGAAAATGAGCCCTTTAGGTTGGAAGTCAC
>NW_006408553.1:417967-451508 GCF_000296735.1 Chrysochloris asiatica | reverse complement strand
GTGAGTGCCTCCTGTGCCACCTCACTTTCTTGAAAGATTTCAATTTTTATTCCATCAATTCCTGCCTTGTTCTTTTTAGGATGCAATTTTTTGTGTGGGTGTGTGTTTTTTGTTTTCCAGTTGATTGGTATTTCTGGGTGTACAGCTTTCATTTTACTTGTTAGTTCAGAGTCTCTGGCCAGCTGCTCTCTTCAGATCTTCTGCGGAGTAATTTAGATATGAAGATCTTTAACCTAGGATTGACATTTCGAGCCAGTGTCTTCAAGGATGGGAGCTGGGCTGCTGCTGCCATACTAAGCCATCTCTCTGGGGGTCTTCCCTTCCTTGGCCAACCTTCCACTCTACTAAGCAAAGGTTGTTTCCTGCCAGCAACATGCCTGAAGTATGAGAAATGAACTCTCACCATCCTGGCTTCCAAGGAGAATTCTGGCTGCACTTGTTCCAACAGAGACCTGCCTTGTTTTCCAACAGTTCATTGTTATTGTTGTTGTTGTTAAGTGTCATTGAGTCAGTTCTGATCCATAGCAACCCTGTATAGAGTTTTCAAGGAGCTGCTGGTGTGCTTGATCTCCCAACCGTACAGTTCAAACTGACTTTGCAGTCCAGTGCATTAATCCCCAGTGACACACTAGGACTCCTAACAGTTCATAGCACCTTCAACATTCTTCTTCAACACTACAACTCAAATGCATCAGTTCTTTGGTCTTCCTTAATCATGGTTCTACTTTCACATGTATATGAGGTTACTGAAAATATGATGGCCGGTGTCAATCAGAATTTAGTCCTTACTGACATTCTTGTTCAAGAACACTTTAAAGAGGTTTTTTGCACCAGACCACCCCAGTGTAACATGTCCTTTGATTTCCTATTTACTGCCTCCATGAGGGTTGACCATGGATCCAAGCAAAATAAAGTCCTCAACAACTTCAGCCTTTTTCTCCATTCATCATGATGCCATTTTCCAGTCCAGTTTTGAGGATCCTTATTCTCTTCACACTGAGGTACAATCCATAATGAGGCTGCAGTCTTCAATCTTCATCAGTAAGCATTCTGAGTTTTCTTTGCTTCCAGCAAGCAAGGCTGTGTCATCTGCATATTGCAAGTTTTCAATGAACTTTCCTCCCATCTCAATTGCTATGCTCCTCTTCAGACAATTCAGCTTCCCGAATTATCCCTCCAACATACAGACTGAACAAATATGGCGAACAATACAACCCTGGAGCCTACTCCTCCTGATTCTAAACCATCCAGTATCCCCTTCGTTCTGTTCAAACTACTGTAATCCTCACATTCCTGGTCCATATACAGGCTCCTTATTGTTGTTGTTGTTCGGTGCCATCAAGTTGGTACCGACTGATAGCGACCCTATACACAACAGAACGAAACACTGCCCAGTCCTAGCCAAACTCACAATTGTTGCCATGCTTGATACCATTGATGCTGCCACTTGGCCAATCCATCTTGTTTGGGGTCTTCCTCTTTTTCTCTGACCCTCCACCTTACCAAACATGATATCCTTCTTTAGCCACTGGTTGCTTCTGACAATATGTCCGAAGTATGAGACACAAAGTTTGGCCATCCTGGCCTCCAAGGAGTACTCTGGCTGCACTTCTTCCAACACAGATCTGTTGGTTCTTTTGGCAGCCAATGGCACTTTCAATATTCTTCTCTAACACCATAACTCAAAAGCATCAATTCTTCTACAGTCTTCCTTATTCACTGTGCAGCTTTTGAATGCATATGAGCACAAATAAATGTTCTAGAATATCCACTCTTCACAGTGCTATCCATACTCTGTTACAATTCATACTGTCAAAAGCCTTTGCATAGACAATAAAGTACAAGATAAAGGAGCTCTGATAGCATAGTGGTTACTAATTGGGCTGTGAACTGCAAGGTCAGCAGTTTGAAACTACCAGCTGATTTGAAAGAGAAAGATGAGGCTTTCTGCTCCCGTAAAGATTTACAGCCTTGGAAACCCTGTTCAGGGTCACTTTGGGTTGGAATTGACTTGATGGCACTTAACAACAACAACAATATCCTTCTGGTATTCATTGCTTTCAGTCAACAGATCTGAGCCATACGTGATAGTTACTGTGGCTGGTTCTTGGATGACTTTCAATAGATGCAAAAGTTCTGAGGTGTGTCCTACCTCATACTGAGCCAAGCTCCATGAGAAGCTCCTTCCTACATTTTTATTTGTAATTGACCTGTGTCAATTGTGTCTTGCATGTGCATGACAGCTTAGAAGTAGGTCCCTAGTTAAAGCTATGACTTCTGTCTTTTGTGCAGTTAAGCTGGCCATCTTTTTGCTGTCCCATTCAGCTGCTTTGAAAGGTAAGCTATAGGCCTTTTTGGAAGTTGCACCCCACCAAGACTGGATGAACACTTAGTCCCAAGCTCTATCAATGATACACAAATAGGTTAAAGGACTTTCTTAAGTCAGGGTAGTTTTAAGGCAAGGCTACTATCAACTTGGAATCCTAGTGTGGTGCTGTGGGTTAATGCAGTGGACTGCAAAGTCGGTTTGAACTGTAAGGTCGGTGGTTCAAGCTCACCAGCTGCTCTTCGGAAACCTTATACAAGGTCGTTATGAGTTAGAACCAACTCAATAGCACTTAACAACAACAACTATCAGCTTGCTCTTGATCTCATGAAAACCTTTTTGGCATTCTCGAGTCTAGTCCTGGGGAGCTGTTTTTCTTTCCCTCAAAGCCTTCTAAAGGAATTTGGCAATTAGTTCAAAATGAAGTTTTTGCATGTTTTGCTAAACCCAACCATCTTGAGAAACTTTCTTAGTTGCCTTCAGTAAGTTCCCATTCAGAGGATTTTGATTACTTATGCCAGTCTTTTTCCTGGCGTGTTTTGAACTTATTTGCAGTGTTTTGGCAGTGAGCAAGGTTTGAGGTGGGGAAGGGAGCGTGGATAAGCTGGCATCCATGGATGCTCCCTTTTTGCAAATGATTGTGGGGAACCTCACTCAAGGGGAATTGTCCTGCCCAGTCAAAGCCTGCCTCTTGGCTGAATAGCATACCTTTCCAGGTAAGAGAATGAGAAGACCATTCCTTCTGGATTGGTGGAGTATGGCTTTGAAGGTCCAGGAGAATCAACATTTAGGCAGTGAAGGAATGGGGGGTCGGTGCTGGAGTAGTCACGGGGGCTTCAAAATATAGAGGTGAGATAAAGCCTACCTCCTTTCCCCTTTTGAGCTCACAAGAACACCTCCTCAGAGGAATTTAGCAGCACTGACCAAGGCTTAGTTTTCTCTGACTTTGTCTATTGGATTAAAATATTTCATTTTGATACAATGACTTAGATGCCTAGATGTGTGAGATTTTACCCCACTTTTTCTATCTTTGGTAAAACCAAGCTATTTGTACAATTGTCTGGTAAAACAAAACAAAAATAAAAACAAAACTTTTCTTGGCTACATTTTCCCCAGTCTGAAGGAGAAACAGAGCCAGACATTATTTTTAAAGAAAGATATATTTTTTTTCTTCTTCAGAGAGTATCAGTTTTACTCTCAAAATTACTTTTTCTTAGTTAAAACACCTTTTATGAAATTTAGTATTTGTTGTTGTTTTTAAGTGTTGTCAAGTTGGTTCTGATACATACAGAAACTGTATAGGATTCAAGGAACTGCTGGTGAGTTTGAACCGCCAAACTTGTGATTCTAGCCGATCTTACAGTCCAATGCTTTATTCCACAGCACCACATCAGGTATTGTATTTAGTATAAGTTACTTGAAAAGATTTTGCTTATAAAGTGGTTATAAACACAAATGCCTTTGTTAAAATGAATTCACTTCATTAATTCTTTATAACATTAAAACCTTTAAATTCACAAGTACTTGTCTTTTTTTCCATAAGAATTAAGATTTTTAAATTGCTTTATTATATATTCTAGCCAATGCATTTGATTTGATATAAACATAGAAACTTTTAAGTAAACTCAAAATTGAGTGAAGCAAAAAGATACACCTGGTTTAAAACTTAAGTTTATAAAACCCACATACATAAACACGTGGCAACTCAGTTTGGTTCTGTATATACTAACTTTTTAGTCTTATCAATCCAGTTTATATTGTTGCTACATAATGTTGGGCAGAGGCCTTTGTTTTTCTCCATAGGATTATAGCTTAGAAGCTCTCAATTAGGATATATCTGGAATGTTCTTCTGACTACTCATTTTTAGCTGTACTCATTCACACACTTAATTAAACTTAGGCAAAAAGTTAGAAAACAGAACAAAACCAGATCATTCCTAGGCTTAGAAATTAAAAATCTATTCATAGAAATTTCTACTCTAATGGATCATTTACCTTTTAAAATGAAATGGAACAAAGAGATCATATTTAGGTCAAAATTTAAGCATATAAATCATTATATAAGGAGCTCTGGTAGTGTAATAGTTAGGAGTTGGGCTTCTTACCTTAAGGTCAGCAGTTCAAAACTACCAGTCTTTTCATGGAAGAAAGATAAGGCTTTCTGCTACCTTTCTGCTTCCTTAAAGATTACAACTTCGGAAACCTGGGGTAGCTATAATTAGCAACCGACTCCAGAGCACACCACCACCACCACCACCAAAACATTATATAGTATACTTCATTTTACTGTTGTTGTTGTTAAGTGCCAAAGAGTTTGTTCTGACCCATAGTGACCCTGTATAGGGTTTCCTAGGAGTAGCTGGTAAGTTTGAACCACCAACCTTGTGGTTCACACTGACTTTGCAGTACAGGCACATTAACTCACAATGCCATACCAGGATTCCATAGTCTATGATATGGGAGGCAAATAAAGTTTTTAGTTATCATTTAATACTTTTAAGCAATTAACCATATCGTTTTGGAAAACTTAGGTATACCACATAACAAGTTTGAAGCAATATTTAATATATTACATTATTATGTTATGTACCTGCCAAAACATAAGCAGAGATAGTTAGTATGGATTTTTAACTGAAACAAGAATCAAAATTCCTCTCTTACTAAATAAAATCTTTTAACAATTTTGTTTTTTATCCTAAACAGAAAAAAATCATTGCAACTTTTCTATGAAATTCCAAATTGCTAGGAAGAGTTTATTATGCTCAGGAATCTGTTCAGTTAAAAAATCACCCTTGTCTTCAAGGCAAATAAAGATGAACTCTTTACACAAAACAACAGAATGGTTCAAAAGTTTTATTTAATAAGAAAGTGTTTTAATTCTTGTTTGGGTTAAAAAATGATATTGCTGTTTTTTATTTTGTTTCAGCAGGCACATAACATAATAACTTAATAATCAAGGAAAAATGTTTTTACTTTAACAGTAAAAGAAAAAAAAATCCTTGCTTTATATGTTATTTGATATTTAAGTTTTTAAAGACATTTATGAATTAACCTATTAAATCTTTAGTTGCAAATAAACAAAAACGTTGTTTGATATGAATCAAACAAAAATCTTTAACTAAATTTCTATTATTCTTTGCCTTAATTATGTATTTTTCATAACTCGTTCATTATTAGACCCAAATAGACATATACATTATTCTATTCCATTTGGAATTAGTTTAGCCGTTTAACTTTTCTCTGATTATTTATAACTTATGGTATGCCCTCAAGCTTAGCTGTTATTTTCCTTCATCTTCTAGCATAACCACACTTTCCATTCTAAGTTAAAACTAGTTTGTTTTCTCTATCTTAAAACTAACCTCTCTTTTTTGTCATGGGTTTATAACTGAAGGTCTTTCAGTTCTTTAGCATGGAATCTAAAGGGATGAGGGGCTCCTCCTGGTATCTCTTGTTGTTAATTCTTTAAATGCTCCTCTTCCTAATGGTTGTTATTATGGTTGTTAAGTGCCATTGGGTTGGTCCTGACTCATAGTGATCCTGTATAATTTTTCAGAGGAGCAACTGGTGAGTTTGAACCACAGACCTTGTGTTTCAAACCAACCTTGCAGGCCTGTGCTTATCCTACAGTACCATAAGTGGTCTGATTTTACTGCCATCTCTTTTTTCTGGCCTACCTATAATTGGCACCCTTCTTTCCTGGGAGTGTCCAGTCCTTAAAGAGAAAGAAAACAATTTTGTCACCTAACCAAAGGTATTTATTGCATAAGGTGGACTCTTGCCCTGAGTAATTTTCCTCCTATATTTCTTCCTGTGCATCTGGTCTTGGTCCACCCCATCCATCCCTTCCTGATTTATTTTTCCTGTGCTTCACCCTAAAATTGCTCAGATATTTGCTTGTCTCTTTCCCTTCTCTCTCAGAGTATGGTCCTGTAGATTATCCTAAAATCAAAGCCTGTAACTCAAATGAAGTTTGAAAAGACAAAAAATCCAGTTCCTGTTCACAGACAAAGGAGACAAACACAAACAAGGGGAAAACAAAAACATAGGACAAATGAATCTCTGAACACCTGAAGTATTACAATTTCAGTCACTTACATCATTTGCTTCCCTCATTCTCACATTTCATTCAAATACAGAGACCTAAGGCCTCTCCCCTTGGTCCTTTCTCCATGAGCTTCTCACAAGCCTTTTTTGCAGAGATGGCTCAGGGACCAGCGCTGCTTCCCCAGTCCTTAACCAATGAAGGAACTTGGACCGTTCCCCATAGTCCTTAAATCTAGAGACCTAGGTGCTCCCCACAGTCCTTACCATTCTGAAAGATAACAGATGACACACAGCTCCAGAGGAGCACTTCGAACTTCCCAGCAACTGGGCACTACCACATAGAGGACTAGACAGCTCAGATTGGCTACTCATCCCCTCGCACACACACACCTGCTTACTTTCTAAAACATCATGTCCCTACAATTATACATACGTGTGCACATGCACACACACCAAGCTCTTAAAGTTAAAGAACACTTAAACACATTTTCCAAAAACCAGAAACCGAAATCCCAGGTCTGCCTTCCTGATAGCTTTTATAGATAGTCCTTAGACTATGGGACTTATGTGATCCTATACTTTAGGACAGAGATCATTGAGGCCTTTCATCTGGAAGTCAAGGGCTTTCCAAACAGCACTTTTGGCCACAGCCCTGTCTACCCCTGCCTAGAGCACAACAAGGAGAGAATCGTGGAGTTTCAATACATTCACAGGCTGTAGCTTTGCTGTAATGCTCCTAGAGTGGATACAAATCCCAGGAGTGCAGTCCTCATGTCAAGGGCCTCTGGTGGGAAAAATTCCCTCTTGGCTGTTTGGGCCTTTAGGGGTCCTCATCCTGAGTCTCAAGCCATTATATGTCCCATCAGGGCTGCCAAAAAGTGGCTATCAACTGCCACTGATGAAGCCAGTATTCAGAGATCAGACTCAGAGCACAGAGCAAAGCGTTTATTGAGTATCAATACCAATGAGAACAGGGGAGTGGAAAATCTCCCTGTTCTGTCTCCCAGAACACAAAGGAAGGATTTTTTTAAATATGGATCTCAGGTATGTGGTAGGCCCCCAACCCCTTCCCCAGGGATTTCAGGAACTCTGTATTGTCTGTTTATTCAAGGTTCTATTGTTGATTACCCAAATTAGGGTTTGTTGTTGTTGTTATATGCCATGGAGTCGGTTCCGACTCATAACAACCCTGTACAGGGTTTCCGAGGCTGTAAATCTTTATGGGAGCAGAAAGCCTCATCTTTCTCCCAGGGAATAGCTGGTAGTTTCGAACTGCTGACCTTGAGATTGGCAGTCTGATTCGTAACCACTATGCTACGAGAGCTCCTTAATTAGGGTTTGGCTGCTAAATGAAAAAAAGGAGCTATTACTTTTAGAAAAAACAAACAAAACTATTGTATTATAATGGTGGGATGGCCATTCAGTCTTCTTCTATTATTTTGCTTGGCCAGGCTAAAAACCCTTTTAACCTCTTGGGAGTTCTCAGAGCCCCATTCATCCTGAGAAAGATGGTCAAGTCGGCCAAGTGTACATTCAGCAATTTGCATCACTCTTTTGCATCTTCAGCCTCTGTTCTAACAAGGTAAATTGTAGGCCTGTTTCAGTATGTCAAAGGGAATATAGATAATTTAGGAGTTCATGCCCGGGCACCAGACATGCCTCCAACTGCAGGAATTCGGCTGTGGATCTCTGCAAAGAAAAAATTGTATGCTAGATCAAAGCCCCTCTTGCTGAGTATGGCTTCCTGCCACTGTCTTCTACTGTAATGATGGAGGATTAGGTCTGTTTCCATGGAAGAATGCTTTGCCAGTAATAACCTAACCATCTTGTTAGTCTCCCCCAATGTTCTCACCTTCCTGTTCCTGTTCCATACCAACTCTAACTTTACATGGTTCCCAATTTGGCAAAGGGAAAGAGCTACATTCCATCAACTGTAGGAAGAAAGATTGCAGTTAGATGGGACTTAGGTCTGAAAAGTGAAATCATAGGTGCTGAGAAGAGCAGTGTTTGATTGCAGTAGAGCAAAGCTAGTTTAATTTTTCTAATAAATACTCCCAAAGTGTGTTTTCTCAAACCCTTCTTTCCCACCGGGTGGCAATTTCCTAAATGATATCTTAGCTCAAATGTTCAGACACTTTCATTTATTAGAACAGTTTCATAGTGGTCCTTAAGACTCAGCCTTGTTCACTTTAAAACTTAGATCTCGAACTCACATCAAATTTCCCCTCCTGTGGCTATAATAGCCTGGAGTGAGTGTGTGTGTGTGTGTGTGTGTGTGTGTGTGTGTGTGTGTGCATGTGTTATAGATGGAGAGTACAGGGTTGCCAGATTTAGCAAATAAAAATACACCCATACACTTAGAAAAATAAAATTGTAGATAACTTTTTTAAGAATAAGTATGTCCCAGCAGACCAGTCTGGGGCTGCTAGAAGAATAGAAGATACTTCTTGAAAGAAAGACCAGCAGGAAAAATCAAAAACAATAACAGCAGTCGGAATGACTGCTACAAGTTGTTCATCCAGGGACCATCAAGTCAAGTGGTTGGCTCCCCTATTGCAAACTCCCTTCCAATACTGAGACTCAAAGGGAATACACGAGCAGGAATGTGGTGTTGCTGGTGACCACATTGGTTTACCGATAAGGAGAGGTGGGGGAAAAACTGTGAGCTAAGTCTGACTACCTTCAACAGACTCCTTCAACCTGGGTTGAAACCTGTGGTTGGCCAACAGTATGGCGAGACCTGGGGACTCCTGGACCCAGGGATATGGCCACAGAGGACTAGAGTGGAGAGTGAAGCATCCAGCTAATAATATGAAGTGAGGAGAGATGCACAAGAACACCCATACTTGCAGATAATACCTATTTGACCTGGCTTCAATGGCTGGGTGATCAGAACTTAATTAGAAGAAGAAAGACAAGAAAAATTTGATGAACTCGAGCTATGCTTATGGATGTAGTAGCTCAAAAGAGGGAACAAATCTTTACAGAGAAGATCATTCCCACTCCCTCGGTACATAAGGTTCACAGGGATGGGCAATTTAGACATTGGCTACCCAAAATGGGGAGGGGACTACAAAGGCACAGAGTGATTGTCTTACAAGCATTCAAAGGGAGCCTAGTTTCAGAGGGTGTGGATGAAGGGAGAATCTCCACTGAGTGGTTTCCAACCTGTCTGCATGGGGCTGGTGAAAGGAGATGGGATAAGACTCTTGTGGTTCAATAGTGAATAATTGCTATCAGGACTGATTGTGAGTGTTGCAAATGTAAAGGTAGATATTTTGTAACAAAAGCAGGAGAGTAGTTGATCTTGCAGTCCAGGAGCAGAGGACCCTGGGACCATCAAGGGAGAAGAGCAGAGTGAGGGACCCTATCCAGAGAACCAGTGACACCAGAGATGAAGGCAGAGATCATGATGTGGAGAGATGGAGCGACTCGGGACCCTGGACTCAGGGAGGGAGAAGGGCTGTGTGCTGACAGCCTGGGGGCGGGCTTGCGGGGATGCCCTTTGGTTGTTTAAGTTGTTATATATTCCTGAGTGCTTTGGTGTACATCCCACCCACCCACCCCCAAAAAATAAACAAACAGAGGTACTGGAAGCAGATGCTGTTGAATGATAGTACATGGAGGGAATTGTAATCATTGCAATGAAATGAAATATGATAGGATGAATGTAAAGGTGATGTTCTCCCATGTAAACTATCACTGAATTCACAATAAAAACTTAAATAAGTACAGAGAACAAGTATGTCCCAAATACTGCATACTTCCCCAGAAAAATATTCATTGTTGCCTGAAATTCAAGTTTAACTGAGTGTCATGTATTTAACTAGCAACCCTGGATGGGGGCCATAGTTTGACTCTCAGGCACCTCTTCCTCTTCTCAGTACCTCTGCTCCAGTTAGTTAAACCTGGGAGTAGAAGCTACAATAGTGATCTTTCCTTAACTAGTTGATTCTGATTATCTGGTTATCACTGACTTGCTTTTACTGTGTTGTGGTTATCATTATGCCAGTTCTAATGGATGTATAGGTTATTTGGAAACTGCTCCGTTGATTAATTCCTATGTGGACTTTTCAGGTCTGGTTTTACCTCTTCCTCACCCTCTCAACTCCTGCCATAGGAGGTTTGTACCACAACTTCAGCTGTGTGGATGCCCAGCCCTGACCACACCATTCTCTAGAGGACTATTAAAGAGAAGCCTTCATTCTCACTAATGAAATATAAGCTTTTCACTAGCCCTCTTTCTCTTCCATTCCTCTTGTTTGGACTGAACAGGGGTAGATTATCAGCTAAAAACAGCATTCCCATCTCCTCTTGCCAGACCCTGACCTTTATAAATGATTCTGTTGGGGCTTTCCTTCTTTGGTTTTGGGAAAAGAAAGGACTCACCTGCCTTTCCCCCAAAAGTCCTCTTGCTTTCTCTGGACCATGCCTAAAAATCTTTGTAGAAGTAGGCATGCAATAGCAGTTCACACACCTCAAAGGGAGCCTTGTAGGGATTCTATTGGTTGCACTGGGCAGTTGTCTGTAAGAGAATGTAGGAAATTTGCTTGCTGCTTTATGTCCTCAGCTTTAGGCTTCAGCCCCAAGTCCTGAACAAGAAGAGAATACCACATGACATCTTAATAAATCAATTGAACTCCAGCTGAATGCCAACAAGGGAAAGAACTAGACAGGGTCTGGACTCTGGTCTACACTAGCTGTTGGACTAGGAGCAAATCACTCTCCCTCCTGATCCTCAATCTCATCTTCAGCTGGATAAGGGAATTGCTTAGTTTGTCTTTCCAGCACTAAATTTATGTTATTGACATTGCAGAGACCATGTGAGAAGGGAGAAGGCCAAAGAGCTCATTCCCAATCAGGACCTGAAGATTACAAGTGAGGGTAACCTCACTTCTACTAATCACTCTTTTCTTAAAAGAGGCACCATTGTCTTTTCTTCCCTTAATTTTTTTCTGGCTAAGAAAGAGGGGAGAGAGAAGTTGGTGCCATGGAATGGATCTACCTGCTTTTTCAGAGGTTCTTCTGGGAAGGTGAAGCAGGGCACATAGCATTGTAAGAAGGCTACAGATTACATACTTGCCAGCAGAATTCAGTACTTACTGTGTGGTAGGCTTTTCATTTATATTCAATATGGCAGATAAATTACTTACAATTTCTCAGTTAATTCTTATCACAGTCCCTGGAAATGTTCATCTGCATCCACATCATAGTCAAGAAAACTGAGACTTAATTCACAACTAGTATATCATTTGGTTCTACCAGTTGCCATCACATAGATCCTGACTCATGATGACCCCATGTGTGTTAGAGTAGAACTGTGTTCCAGAAGTTTTTAAATAGTTGGTCTTTTAGAAGATCACCAAACTTTTCTTTTAAGGTGCCTCTAGAAGAACAAGAACCCTCAAACTTTCAGTTAGCAGCCAAATGCATTAACTGTTTGCACCACACACATTTTCAACTTAATTTTTTCCTCTCCACTCCACCCATCCATGAAGAAACCAAGTGTAATTCAATTACTGATGTGGCTATTATTGTTAAGTGCCATAGAGTCAGCTCTGACTCATAACAACCCTGTATAGGGTTTCTGAAAGTGGCTGATGGGTGTGAACTGTTAACCTTGTGGTTACCAGTCCAATGCCACACCAGGGCTCAATTGATGCTACATGTTATAATTAATGGCAGCTTAGTATTGTGGGATTACAGAAATCATCTAATGCTTCGTTCACAACTGGGATTCACACTACATCTGTTTGATTTCAAAGACTGTGCTGTTTCCATAACACATATTGTATTGCCAGTACATCCCTGTCTCACAGAGTCCAAAGGTGAATATGACATAGCTCTCTCAGCTTAGCACCTCTCCCAGACCATGGCTCATTAGTGCTCAGACAAGACAACCCAGTACTGCATTAAGTCAGCAGCTCCTAGTACTTCTCCATTTATAGTTTAAAATCAGTGTATGTCCTGATTGGTCAGTACCCATGCTCTCATTGATGTTCCTGTCGAGTCAGTTCCAACTCATAGTGACCCTGTACAGGGTTTCCAAGGAGTGGTTTGAATTGCCAAGCTTGTGATGTAAACTGACCTTGCCCATTAAACCACAGTGCCACACATTATCAAATACTGTATTTTCTATACAATTACTGACTCACTATTCTGCATCAGAAGATTGATGCCTAAAATGAGCTCTTCTGTACATAGAATTCTAATGGGCCTTTAAAAGAAACAAGGAAAAAGAAAAAAAAAAATATTCTGGATCCTGCTCTCAGCAAGCCCAGAGTCTAGATAGAGAGGACTGTTGTAGGCTAACAAGGTAATATGAAATCCATATGATATAAGAATAAGGTTCATAACAAGAAGGTTTTGATAAGTAATCTGACTGACATCCAATGCCTCATTTCCATTTCTTAAGAAAATAAATATGTGTATATTAACAATAAACAAAACAATGCAGTTTTTTTTTGTTTTTGTTTTTGTTTTTTTTTCTGAGAAGCTGAGAACCTATAGTATACTGGAGTCCCTGGGTAGTGCAAATTGCTAGAAGGCTCTACTGCTAACCAAAAAGTTGGAGATCTGAGTTCACCCAGAGTGCCTCAGAAATAAAGTCTGGTGATCAATTTCCAAAACATCAGCCATTTAGAAATATGTACAGCACAGATCTTCTTTGCCACAAATGGGGCTCCTGTGACTCATAATCCACTGAAAAGCATTGTTCAATGACAGTTGTTATTAGTAAGTGCTGTCGAGTCAGTTCTGACTAACAGTGACCCTGTATAGGATTTCCCAGGAGCCACTGGTGGATTTGAAATGCTGGCCTTGTGGTTAGCAGTCCAGTGCTTATTCTATAGTACCACACGTCCTGTATCTCACTCACCACATTTTCTGTTGTTATCATAAGGTGCTGTTAGTTTGGTCCAACCAGTAATGACCCTAAGTACAACAGAATGAGACACTGCCCAGTCCTGTGCTATCCTCAAAAGTACTGCTATACTTGAGCCCATTGTGCTGCAACTTTTCCAATCCATCTTATTGGGGGTCTTCCTCTTCTTTACTGTACCTTCATTTTACCAAGCATGATGTTCTTCTCCAGGGACTGGTCCCTCCTGATAATATGTCTGAAGTATGAGAGATGAATTCTGGCTGTCTTGGTTTCTAAGGAAAATTCTGGTTGTGTTTCTTCCAACACAGATTTGTTTGTTCTTCTGGAAGTCCATAATATTCTATAATATTCTTCTCCAACATCATAACTCAAATGCATCAATTCTTCTATAATTTTCCATATTCTCTGTTCAACTTTCATATGCATATGAAGCTATTGAATATGTCATGGCTTGAGTCAGGCATGCTTTAGTCCTCAAACTGACATCTTTGCTCTCGAATACGTTAAAGAGGTCTTGTGCAGCATATTTACCTAATGCAATGTGTCATTTTGATTTCTTGACTGCTGCTTCCATGAGTGTTGTTGGTAAATCCAAGCAAAATGAAGTCTTTGACAACTTCAATCTTTTCTCCATTTACTTGATGTTATTTATTGCTTCAGTGTGAGGATTTTTGATTTCTTTACATTGAGATGCAACCCATATTGTAGGCTTTGGTCTTTGATCTTTATCAGTAGCTAATTAAGTCCTCTTTGCTTTCAGCAAGCATGGTCATCTAACTTTTCATTGTCCAGTCTTAATCTGTATATCACTGGTTGATAATCAGTGTTCCTTGAATCCTGATGCCACATTTTTCTTCACATAATCCAGCTTCTTGGATTGTTTGCTCAGCATATAGATTGAATAAGTATGGTGAACCTGGCACACACCTTTCCTGATTTTAAACCATTCAGTTGTCCCTTTGTTCTATTAGAATGACTGCTTCTTGGTCTATGTACAGGTTCTTCATGAGCATAATTAAGTGTTCCAGAATACCCATTGTCCTCAATACTGTCTATAGCTTGTCATGGTCCACACACTCAAAAGCATTTGCGTAGTCTATTGTTGTTGTTGTTATGTGCCGTGGAGTCGGTTCTGACTCATAGCGACCCTGTACAGGGTTTCCGAGGCTGTAAATCTTTATGGGAGCAGAAAGCCTCATCTTTCTCCCGTGGAACCACTAGTAGTTTTGAACTGCTGACCTTGAGGTTCTCAGCCCGATTCATAACTACCACGCTACCATAGCTCCTTAAAGCACAGATAAACATCTTTCTGATATTCTCTAATTATAGCCAAGATCCACCTGACGTCAGCAATGATAACCCTTTCATTGTCCTCATCTGTCTCTGACTTGAACCTCTAGCAGTTCCGTGTCAATGTAATGTCCCAGCTGTTTTTTAACTATCATTTGCAAAATTCTACTTGCATGGGATATTAATGATATTGTTTGATGATTTCTGTATTCCATTGGGTCACCTCTATTTGGAATGGGCAAAAATATGGATCCCTTCCAGTAAGTTGGCCTTATTAAGCTGTCTTATTAAGCTATCTTCCAAATTTATTGGCATAGATGACTGAATGCCTCCAGTGCTGTATCAATTTGTTAGAAGACTTCAATTTGTATTCCATCAATTCCTGGAGCCTTGTTCTTTGCCAATGCCTTCAGTGAACCTCAAACTTCTTCCTTAGTACCATTGCCTCTTGATCATCTACTACCTCTTGAAATGGTTGAGCTTCAACAGGAAAATACTGCCAGCCTCAGAATATGAATCAACATGACGAATTGTTGTTTGTTGATATTAAGTGCCATCAAGTCTCTTCTTACTCACAGAGACCTTTTATAGGGTTTCCAAGAAGTGGCTTGTTAGTCTGAACCACTGACCTTATGGTTTAAACTGACCTTGTGATCCAGTGACCTTGTGATCCAGTGCTCACACCAGAACGTTGGAATATCGTCACCTATATTGCCAAAAAATGAGCACCTCAATTGGAAGACACTAAAAATATGACTGGGAAAGGGTTGCCTCCTCAAAGTAGAGTTCTCTGTGAGGTGTGAATGGAGTAAAGCTTCTAGGACCTTCATTTGCTGATGAGGCACAACTCAAAATGAAAAGACACAGTTGAAAGCATCAATTAATTGTTAGAACATGGAATGTACAAATTATGAACCTAGGAAAATCAGAAGTTGTCATAAATGAAATGAAATACATAAACATTGAAATCCTAGACATTGTTGTTAAGTGCAGTTGAGACCGTTCTCACTCATAACCTTGTTCAGGATTTCCTAGGAGTTAGTGGCTGTTGTGTTTGAGCGACTGACCTTGAGGTTCAAGCCAACCTCGCAGTCCAATGTTTTATCCCACAGCACCACACCAAGCATTAGTGAGCCAAAATGGACTGTTATTGTTCATTTTGAATCTGACAATCACATAGTTTACTCTACTGGGAATGACAAATTAAACATGAATGACATCACATTCATCTTCAAAAAGAACATTTCAAGATCTGTTTTCAAGTCTAGTGCTGTCTGTGATAGACTACTATGCTATGCCTACAAGGAGGATCAGTTAATACCACTATTATTCAAATTTATATACTAACAACTAAAGCCAGTGATGATAAAATTGAAGAATTCTACCAATTTCTTCCATATGAAATTGATCGAACATTCAATAAAGATGTATTGATAATTACTGGCAATTAGAATGCAAAGCTTGGAAACAAAGAGGAAGGGTCAGTTATTGGAAAATATATTCTTGGTGATAGAAATGATACTGGAGATTACATGATAGAATTTTGCAAGACCAATTACTTCTTCATTGCATAACAGATGATTATACCCATTGACCTCACTAGAAAGAATACACAGAAATAAAATTGAATTCATCTGTGGAAAGAGACAGTGGAAAAGTTCACCTCATTAAAGCAGCAATATTGACTCAACACTAAGTATCATGTAGCGTGGAGAAAGGTGAGGACTGAAAAAAGTACTGAATGGATTTTGTTGTTAAAGAAGAAGGAAGACTAGCCGCAATGCTTCAGAAGCATATATGGCGAGATGGATAAAGGTCCAGCTTTAGAATCATACATATGGGAGATAGAATCCTGGCCTTGACCTCGGACAAGTCATGTAACTTATCTGAGCCTCAGTACTTCATTGTTTTAATAAAATCCTGATATTTATCCCTTGTGAGAGGACTCGAAATAAGACTATTAAAATGCCTGCGACAGTATCTCACATAAAGTGGGTGCTCTATTATCTGCATCTGGTTCTCTTCCTTTCTTTTCCACAAGGCTTTATTTAATTGTGTGGGATTTTTATTCTGTCCATGGTGACAAGTATTTTCAACTATAATAGCCCTTTATTGTGTCTGTTTATTTAAAATAAACTTCTTAAATGGGAAGCGTTATGTACTATTCTAAAATACAAAGATACTACAACTAGTATCGTATTACCTCACATCTGGTTTCCTATGTTACATTAGTGTAATGCATTTGTCATAACTAGTGAACCAATATTGATACATCACTATCTGTAATGTATTTTCACATATCTCTGGTTGTGTAGTGAGTTACACGTTGGATTGCTAATCACAAGATTAGCAGTTCGAATACACCAGCTGCTCCTTGAGAAAAAGATGAGGCATTTTGCTTCCATAAAGGTTTTCAGTGTTGGAAACCCTATACAGGGTCAATATGAGTTGGTGCCAACTCAATGGCAAATAGCACAACAGTCTATTTTCATATTTCCCTGATTTTTTTTTTTTAACCTAATGTAATTTTTTTGCTCCAGGATCTCATCAAAGATGCCACATTACATTTAGTTTTCATATTTCCATTGACTCTTCTTGGCTATGGACGCATCTTAGACTTTCCTGGATTTTGGTGAACTTGTCAGTGTTTAGGAGTACTGGTGGCACAATGTGTTAAGTGTTAGGTATGAATCCACCAGCTGCTCTTTAGGAGAAGAATGAGGCAGTCTCCTTCAATAAGGATTTATAACGTTGGGGACAAGATGGGTCACTTCTACCCTGTACTATAGGGTAACTGGGTTGGAACTGACTCATGGCAGTGGGCTTGTTGGGTTTGGCTTTGATTTTGTCAGGTGTTTTATAGAATGTCCTCAATTTAGATTCTCCTTATATTTTTCTCATGGCTAGACTAGAATAATGTGTTTCTTGGATGAAGACCATAAGAGGCAAAGTACCGTTCTCATCACTAACAAAGCAAAGAAACAAATGACCAACTTGACATCACAATTGTGGTTGAATATGATCACTTAGTGAGGTAGCATTTGTCAAGTTTCTGCACAGTGAAATTACTTGTTTTTCCCTTTTTTTTTTGTATTAAAATGTATAGCTATGTTAAATAATGTTGCAATAAACGTGGGCACGCATATCTGTTGATGCCACTGATCTAATATTTCTAGGATGTATACCTAGGAGTAGGATTGCTGAATCACTAGGAGGGAGACCCACCACTGGTTATAAAGAGGGCAGAGGCGTGGAGAGGGGATGAGTTTGTTCCCCCAGTCTCTGGCATGGGTGCTGCAGTACTCCCATGAGTATACAGAATGCAGACAAAGATAAGGACACCTGAGCAAATGTTCGAGGAAGATCTGTCCCGATTTTGGACACACAGAGAATCTCTAGCCACCACTCCAAGGATCGTCTATTCTGTCAGCACCACCTGTACACAAGATCAGGGACCACTGCTGATGAGAAGTTCTATCCCCATTTTCTAGCTTCCTCCCTGCTCTGCAGTTTCCTGGATCCCTCAGAATCTTGTGCACCTTCCTGCACTTTCCCTCTTTAGATCTAATTCATGTTCTGTTCATCTTGCTTTGCTCTGGGTTTACCTACATAGTGTCTATTTTCTTACTGAGGATTCTGTGAAGTTGCCTTTCTGTTCTCCTACATAGTGTCTATTTTCTTACTGAGGATTCTGTGAAGTTGCCTTTCTGTTCTCTTCATCTGTAAACATTCTTCCTTTGTCTCAAGATGGCCACACTGTACCAGGCTGGCTGGCAGGGTGCTTACAGTCTGCCAGTCTCCTTGTTTACTGTCTTCATTCAGTTTTACTTTCCTGTTAGCGTTTGATCTAATTCTTCATTCTTTTGTTTGCTGTTTTGGGTTGCCAGATTGTCATCTGTATCAGTTTCTCTTAATTTCTTAGTTCTTTGCTGTAGGACAATAGCATGGTGTGTATGGTTAGGGGGATGGCATAGTATATATAACTAAGCTGCCATCATGGTCTAGCTCTTTCATTAACTTTAAATATATATATATATATCTTCTCTAAAATCACTTCCATTTCAGTAGACAGGCTGTACTCAAAAATAAATAAAATATCAAATATTATAAGAATATGCATGTATTTGTTGTTGGCCGCCATCAAGTTGTCCTCTGACTCTTGACAACCTAATGGACAATAAACTAAAATAAAATACAGTTGGGTCCTGTACATCCCTATGATTTGTTGCAGATCTGACTGCTGTGATCCTTAGTTTTCTCATTGGCTGATTTTCAGAGTTAGATTGCCAAATCTTTCTTCCTAATTTGCTTTAGTCTGGAAGCTCTATGTGTACAGTAACATGTACAGTAACATGCTTGCCTCCATTGATATTGGTGGCTGCACATGAGGTGCCCTTGCTGGGAATCAAACCTAGGCTTCCTGCATGGAAGACAAGAATTCTATCACTGATTCACCACACACTTCAAGTCAAAAAAGTTTTTCAGTTGCCAGATAGTCATTTTGACTCACGGTTACCCCATGTGTATCAGAGTGGAACTGCACTCCCTAGGTTTTCAATAACTGATTTTTTGTAAGTATATTGCCAGACTTTTCTCCTGAGGCATCTCTGGGTAGATTCAAACCACCAAGTGTGCACATTCATTCTTTTGCATCCCCCAGTAATTCCCATGTAAGTAACAGGTTACAGTAATTTAAGGAGGAAGAGAGAACAGTAATGCAAAAGGTTTTTACTCAACAAAAAGTGTTGTTGGTTCAAACCTACTTAATAGATTTTCAGAAGAAAGGCCTAGAAATATGCTTCTGTGATGATAGCAGCAAAAAAAAAAAAAAAAAATCTAGCTAGCAATTCTACTTTGCAACACATGAAGTTGCCATAAATTAGATTCAACTCAATGGCAATGGGTTGAATTTTTGCTTTTAGTGAGATCCGATATAGCCTTGTAGAGGAGGAAGGCCTTGAACTAAGGTCTTTATGACAAGGTAGCTAGTGTTTGGACAGGAGAAGGAATGGAGAAAGTGTTTTAGGTAAGGGAAATGAAATGAGCAGAGACACAGAATGTGAGAGAGGATACATGTCTCGGGCCAGAACCCAGTTGTCACTTCCCCACTGTCGGCGGATGGTCAAGGAATGGCCAGGGTTATGTGGAGATGTTGAATGTTACCAAATATGGTAAGAGCATCCCTCTTAAATATTTTTTGAGTCTTTGGATTCCAAAAAGAGCTAGGAATAAAAAAGGCTAATAATAGGAACCAAAGATGATCCAGAGGTTAACCATTCTTTACACACCATCCCACACTCTGCAAAGGATTTGACCCTGAATTTCAGTATGTGCCCAAGTTCCACTACAAAACAGCAGGTGGCTATGTATGCAAAGAATTTGTAGCATCAGTGACAGGTGGAGAGGTCAAGTCCTCATGCATCCCATCACATGCCCCCTATGCAAAAGCATGGTTACAGTCACACAGGTCTAGGCCAGCGCCCAATATGCCCACATGGGCAAATAGACAAATGCATGTGTTTATACTGCATATCACTTCCCACATACAAGCAGAGCTACACTGCTAGGCATAGAGAAGCATGTGAGCATATACACGTAGACACATGCATGCCGCATAAGCTGCTCTCTATTAAAGCAGACAATCCAACCCTGAAGACCTCTACAAGCTGCTGCAGGGCTTTTGGCATGCCAAGCCCTCCTTGCTGGCTCAGCCCCTGTTGCTGCAGATGGCGGGTCTATTCATCTTTGTTTCTTACTCCTATACCTCCTTCAGCTGCTTCAGTACCCCCAAATGGGGATTGGACTATAGTGCTAGCTTTCTTGAAGAAAGTTGCAAAACAGAAAGCCAGTAAATACTTAATCTCCGACTGGCTGAAAGTACTGATAACAAGTTTATGGGGAGAAAATGTGCAGCTTGTAGTCTCTGGGAACTGTTTCTAGTTCATTTCCATCTGCATGGGAGGGGAGCACTGGAACTGTCAGAGGGCAGGAGATGTTGGCTTTAACAAATGAAAAACTGTTCCTCTTTCCTTGGCTGGTTGTTCTGAAGGCAGAGTATTGCAGTCTCCAAGAAGAGGAGCATGGGTGGCCCTTGGCAGGCCCCAGGATGTTTATCAGGGCAGAGAGAAGATAGACCAATCCCAGAGGCTCCCTATTGTGTGGGAGCATGGACAAGGCCTAAGATGAAAGGGCTGTAGATAGGCACAGCGCAATTTTGGAGATGCAGATGGCTGATTCTATCAGGTTTTACAGTAGAGATCTTGGGTGTTTTCAATAATCTTTCTGAACTTTGGCGTCTTTCATGCATAGTATATGATACAGTAGAATGGTGTCAACACTAGAGTTAACCTGCCTGACTTTGATTACAGACTCTGCCATTCTGTAGAATTATGACCTTGGAGAAGTTCCATATCCTCTCTGTGCTTCAGATTTGACATCTGCAAAATGCATGGCACATAATAATCATTCAGTAACTATTCTCTATTTATTATCTATCAAATTTGCCACCCATCGGTCCGTTTGTTGTACTATAGGGGTTTGAATGGTGCTATGATGCTGGAAATTAGGTCACTGGTGTTTGAAACACCAATAAGGTGACCCCGAGTCTACAGGTTTCAGTGGCACGTTCAGGCTGACAGGAAGAAAATTCTGGCAATCTGCCTCCGAAAATTAGCCAATAAAAACCATATGGATCACAAGATGTTTTCTGACTGTGTTTCTTTTGACATGTCACCAGGAAGGATCAATCTCTGGAGTACAATACAGTGTTTGGTAAAGTATAGGGCCAATGAGGATGAGGGAGACCCTCTATGAGACATATTTTCACAGTAATCATAACTGTGGACACAAACCTGCTGGTAAACGTGAGGATGATATAAGGCCAAGCAGTACTTCACTCTACTATACATAAGGTCACTAGAAGTCAAAGTTAATAAAGTGACTGTGAGTCAGTCAACTGGACAGCAGCTAAAAACATCAATGTATACAGTAATAAAATTGCATATCCCTCAATCAAAGAAGCTTTAGGGAAAAAAAGATGGTAACTGTTTAAACTCATAACAGTTGATACACTGAGCTGACTTGTGGAGAATAAGGACTATAATAAGATAGTTGATCTAGATGACCTCATAATATCATTCAGTTTGTTTAAATAATGACCATTATTTCATGGAGTCCTAATGAAGCACTGTAGGATAAGCACTGGATGCTAACTGAAAAGTTGGCAGTTTAAGCCTACCAGCCATTACTTTGAAATCCTTACAGGATTTCTATGAGTCAGAACTAATTCAACAACAACATAATTTTTTAAAAATATTATTTTATTTATTTATTTTTGAATTAGGTGGTAGTTTACATGGGAGAACATTAGTTTTACATTCATTCTATTGTATATCATATCATTGCCATAGTTACAATCTCCTCCATGCATCATCAACCAACTAAAGGGTATACCCTGCAAGCCTACCCCCCACACACTCCTGGTCTTCAACAACAACATAATTTAATGAGGGAATTAGTCTGTGCACCTTGCAAACCCAGAAAACAACCCTGCTAGGGTGGCAGGCATGAAGCTTTGAGGAATATGGATTCATACCCTCTAGGTTCTGAACCAACTGAGGAATAGGATTTGCAGATCAGAACATCAGCTTTATTAATGATCAAACATCAATGGACTTGGACTTGTGACCAAAACGTGGCCTTCTGTTAGCTCTTCCCACCCTAGCTAAGTAGGTCTTCAAGCAGATCATTCTCTAGTCCATCCCCTGAAGCACTATGGCTCTCTTCACTTCCTGGTTATAATAGAAGAGAGAACAGCACAGGGAGAAGGTCCTGAGCCACCAGTTCCACCCAGGACAGGGTCATTGCATGGGACCAGGAATCCAGAAAGAGAATTTGTACGTCTTCTGAAAAAGCTGAACTTATGAGGGGGAGATTGGTCTTATATGAGCAGGAATCTTTATCTTAATCTAGTCATTCCTAAAACAGCAGTGTAAATAGAGAAAACTCAAGGGTGCACTTGTAATTTTGTTCCTTCCTAGGAATTGAATTAAAAGATAGCATAGTGGATTATGAACTGGATTGCTAACTGCAAGGTCAGCACTTCAAACTACATCTTTTCTAGGGAAAAAGATGAGACTTTTCTGATCCCCTAAAGATTTTTGCCTCAGAAACCCTAGATAGGGTCACTATGAGTCAAACTCACTGGATGACCCACTACGTATCTACATATCTATGAAAACATGGGACCATGACAGACAATGTTTGCTCTTAAAGCAGGACTATTTCTGTGTTAAGGGTTCAGAAATTATATTCAGAAAGAATCAGGACTTGTTAGGAGTTCTAATGTGGCACTGGAGGATAAGCACTGGACTACTAACTGTAAGGTGGGTAGTTTAAACCCACCAGACAATCCTTGGAAATCATATACAGGGTTGCTATGAGTCAGAACTGACTCAGTGACACTTAACAGCAACAGCAGTGATATGACATCACATTGGCAGAGCCAATGCTAAAACTCAGTTGTCTGCTCATCCAGTTAACTCAACTATATATACTGGATCATGGGACTGAGCCTCTCCCATCCAAGTACCTCCTACCCAGGGTTTCCAAATGTACTGCTTCTACATTTGACCATAGTGTTTCTCCACACACCACACAAGGTTCAATATTTTTCAACAATGATTATGATTAACTTCCCCAATATGGTGCAGGTAATAAATGCTATGGGTTTTTCAAAACAGTCCAGGAAGTCCTGGCCACATGTGAAAAGGGCAGAGTAGTCTGAGCATCTCCAAGAGGGAGATGTAATGAAAACAAATGTCTGATCTAGTGCAGTCCTTCCCCACCCATGATTCCAGGTACTCCTGGACCACAGTGTGAGACACCAGGCTTTGGAGTCATCTGTCAATGCTTCTCTGGAAAGAAACCACTAGCAGGAGGGCACTTTCCAGATAGGAGCTCTCTTAGATGAATATAAAAAGAAAGACCTGATTCTTCTAGTAACCAAGGCATGGTCAAGAATTCTACTGACTTTGGATGGGAGTGTGTAAGTAATGGTGACAAAACAAGGAAGAACAGAGATGATGAACAGAATTGATGGAGAAAATGAAGTCAAGGCAAGTGTGAGTAAAATTAGTAGACTTTATTTTGACACATCCCTGCCCAGGAGATATGGACCTCACAGGGCCATTGTGAATCCCAGACCCAATGCTGACAGTGTGAGTCTTCCTTGGTGTTGTGAGGGTGCTGGAGCTCAGGTGCACAGAGCCAAAACTCCTAAGCTGAGAATAGGACCAAGTGAGCTAAATGAGAAGAACTCAGAGAACATAAGAAATGCATATAGGACAGATGTCAGAAACTGAGGCAAAACCTGGGGGCAGAGGAGCTAGGGAGAAGAGACTGGAGGGCCATGGATCACGAGAATGAGGGAGAAAACCACTCTGGGGAAATACCCACAGCAGACAATTTTCATAGTGTTCCAGACATCGTAGTTGTGGGTCTCACATTGTGGTAACTAAACCCTCACACAGATTTCTAAAATCATTCCTGAGGATCCATTAAGGATCAACAATCTAATCCGTGGAAATTCTAGGAGCACAAGTGGCATACTCTACTGCCATTAGGTCAACACTACTGTTAGAACCTAGGGTCTGGCACTTTTCCTATGGGACCAAGCCCATTATTTGTGGAATCAGGTAACATCAGCTACTTGCACCTTGATGCTAACTGGCTTTCCATCCTCTTACCTGATTCGAATCTTCAAACCTTTCCTCATCCCTCCTTTCCTTGAATTTTTAAACTCCTGTAGCTGGAAGTACCCTTCTTACTTTTCATGTGGACTGATAACTTTGCTGTAGATACTGTTCAGCATGGTAGGGGGACCTGTGAAAAGAAATCCAAGGTCCAATATGCCTTCTTATCCCTATCAGAATTAGTGAAGTCTCAGGTGAGAAATTCTCCCTGTGTTCCATGTAAGCAGATTTCTGATTAAACTGGAGAAGTTAGGAGATGAACACCAATAAAAACATTTTCATATTTTTTATTATAAATAGCCCAAATATTTGGTCCCATTTCCAGTTTAAATGGGTAAACCATAATATTGATGGTTTGCAACAGATACAAGATGAATGGAGCTTCTCTCCCAGCTAGCTGAACCACTTTTAATGGGGAACATATCGAAGCTATAAATTCCTGCAGACAGGATTGCTATGCAATAGCATAATATATCTTCTATTCAATCTTTTATACATTATGTTTTGTCCTGCATTCCACTGGATGTATTTATGGATCTGGAGCTTTTCTGTGAAGAAGAGCCAAGTACCACCTCTTTCCCTTAACATTTCTATGGCCTCTGATGATAGCAATTATTTGTTCTTTACAAAAGAGCTGGAATGTGGCCCTTCTGTTTTTAGGGATGAACATTTTTTTCCCTAGGAATGAGGCTGTGTGGTTTCAACCTATCTAGTACCTACTTACCAACTAGAAGGCAGAGATTCCAGAGAAATTTGTTGCTGTTGTTAGCTGCTGTTAAGTTGGCTCCTGACTCATGGCAACTCCATGTACAAGAGACTGCTGTGATCCACAGACTTGCACAGGTTGATTTCTGGAGTACGTCGTGAGGTTTTCTTCCTAGTCTGTCTTAATCAGGAAGCTCACATAGCAACATGTAAGCTTCACTGACAGATGGTTGACAGCTGTGCATGAGGTACGTTGGCCAAGAATTCAAACCAGGACTCCTGCACAGGAAGCTAGAAGTCTACCACTGAACTGCTTATCCCTTTCAGAAAGGACTAGTGGTGAATATAAGATCCAGCCCATTGCCCATTCTTCTGGTACAGCACTTGATGAACTTGAGTCTAGTTGTGTCATTAAGTAGAACAGTCTGACCTGCTGCCATATCCACTCTCATCATGGTGGCTGTTGTTTTCTGTACCAGATAGATCAAGATCTAACAGGAGTTCTAAGCTAACTCAGTCAGTTACTATCACCATTGTTCTCACCTAAACCCATAAGCTGGACTCCTGGTGTGGTGCTGTAGGATCAGCACTGGACTGTGAACCACAAGGTCAGCAGTTCAAACCCACCATCTGCTGCTCCTCATAAATCCTATAAAAGGTTGCTATGAGTCGGAACTGATTCAACGGCACTTAACAACAATAAAACCTATGACCTCGATAGGAACAAAATGTACAACAACACAGTCAAAAGAAAGAATAGTTCAACTTGGCCAGTAGCTTTGAAACCGCTCAACCTGGGTTTGCCACTTGACTTTATCACTTGTTAGTTATATGCCATGTACTCTATCAAAGCCTCCATTTCTTCATTCATGAAGTAGTTATAACAGTTCTTTTGATGTGGCACTAATAAATATTTAACAACCTTTTTTATTACCTTAATTAATGGTAAGTGTATACAATTTATTTTTAATAGCATCTCTGTTATAACAATTGATTCGCAGAAGTTTTGAAAATTTACCAATCTTCTCTTGTGAGCTGGTAAAGTCTGCTCCAGCACATCATTGAATCCCACATGACATTGCTATAAAAGTGAAATCACAGTGATCTTGTAAATATGTAGCCTGAGCCTGACACATACTCATCTTTTAATTAATAAAAGGGCTCAACATTATTCATAATGAGAATAGGAATGAGGATAAAGGGGAAGAGAAGAAGAAGGAAAAGTAGTAGGTTGATACAGAAATGTAATTGTAACCATTTTTGGTGTGAAATATAAAAAAAGGTTTTGGCAGAGAAGGGTTGATAGGAGTTGATGGAAGAGTCTCCAAATAGTTAACTAACTAAAGGCTTGAGGATCAACCACATTGGGAAATACTATCAGTCATTGAAAATCCTGTGGTACACAGTTCTAAGAACTCTGACACACCTGGGTCGCCATGAGTTAGAACTCATTTGACAACAACTAATTTTTGACCCTTCTTGAGTCAGAGAGACTATCACAAGGTAGCTTTATTATTTTGTATCTACTAAATGTTCTGAGAAATCTTCAAACTTCATACCTGCCATATTTCAATGCAATGCCAAAGAATACATTACAATGCTAAAGTGATTTTTGCATTGCTGATCATTATCTGATTCACTGCTCCCTTCTTTCCAATTAAAACAGCAGAAGTTGACTGTGTGCAAATCTGCATAACCAGCTTTAGTTTTATGAAGGTAGATCTGGAGTGAGTGAAAGAATGACAACAATGGATGGCAAGGATAAATTAATGGCGCTTTTTCTATTGGTAAGTTATTGTTAAGTGCCATTGAGTTGGTTCCAACTCATAGTGACCCAGTATAGAATTTCTGAGCCTTTATATCTGTGGAATCAGAAAGCCTCATCTTTCTCCTGTGGAGTGGCTGGTAGGCACAAACTGCCAGCCTTGTGGTTCACCAACCAGTGCTTTTTGTATGGAGCTAAAAAAGTATGGTGAATATCAACATAAGATTTATGCTTCACCCACCTCATAGGGTTATTAAGAGGATTCATTGAAATAATTCATATAAAGTGATTAGCCCAATAAATGTGTACGAATGCTGTTGTTTTCATTAGGCCTGAGGAGACCAAATTTAATGGTGCAGGGGCTTGGCATCTGTTTGGAAATGATGATGTAGTATCTGACTAGCTTTTATCTTTCCTGTATCAAAATATCTGATTGACACACATCATTAAGTGCTCATCTACTGACTTAAAGGTTGGAAGTCTAAATCCACCTAGAGGCCTCTCCTGAAGAAAGAGCTGATGTCTTCCAAAATGTCTCAGCCATTAACACCTATGGAGCTCAATTCTCCTCAGTAGGACTTTGGTTTGTGAAGCTACAAGATTCCACCCTTGCTTTCCACTCTCCCATTTCTGAACTTTCCATTTATTCAGTGTATTTTACCATAGAAACAAAACTGCCCTGGTCTAGAGACCCAAAGAACCATGAATTTCCAACATGATATTTACAAAGATACACCCCAAGATTTGGTTAGTCTACTCCACTTTAGCAGTGCACTGAAATCCTAGAAAATGCAATCTCACCACAAAATCAGAGATGGTCTTTATCTGTACTGCTATTCCTCTTCCTCCCCCTGTGGAGACTAAAAGTCCTGGTTCTGACAACAGCTCAGTCACTTACTAAACAGGTGAGCCAGCGAAACCAGCAATATTAGCCTCAGCATCCACAATTATAAAATGGGGATAATAATTCCCTACTCAGAAGGATGCTGTGAGGAGTAATGTACAATGTTTTGTAAAGGGAGCCATGCTGTATCTGGGTGAGTGGTTATTGTTTGGTGTAGCAATGCATTATTTACAAAGCATTTCACATCCATTATCTCATCTGAAGTTTACAGTTCTAAAGTGGGGACAGAAAATGGTGGTTGTGAAGTGGATGAGTAGACCTGCTGGGCTGAAATGAAAGCTGCACTGTGGGCTGAAGCAGAAAATACTTTAGAAATAAAAGGTGACACCAGATTAAGTGTCAGACTCAACAGCTTGGGATTCATAGTGCAGGTAATGGGATATTTAAGATCTTTAAGCAGAGGAATGACATGTAATTGAATTTGTTGAATCTTGTCAACTTGACTTGCTCTTCTGTCTCCATTATATCAAGTAGATAGAGCCAGTTCTTGGAGCTTAACTTCCAGTGTTGCTCTCTCTCTCAAAAAGATACAACAAGCTATTGAAGGACTGTCTTTCTTGCTTGCTTGCTTTCCTTCTTCTTTCTGTCTTTTGTGCCTTGAAACTAGCAACCATGGTAACAACTCTTTTTTAATCCAAGCTGGCAAGAAATGGACATTGAGAATGCCATATTCTACAGAGTTTGTAACAGTTGGACACAGACTAAGTCTCTAACCAGATACAGTGCAAGTTGGCTGAGTTCTGCAGTTGTCAGTCATCCTTCTTGGACCTCCCCATGGCCTGAGTCTGTATAAGATTCATATGGGGGGAAAACAACTATCTTTGAAGTCCCAAGTTACCAGTTTAGTCTTTCCACCGGATAATTTATACTTTGTCTTGGACTGATATTCCTATTTAAATAAAAGTCAGTTTGTACCTTAAAAAAAAAAAAAAATCCTATACAGAAAAATCCAGTCTGTTACTTCTTATTTTAATAGTGGTATGGATTGGAACCGACTCGATGGCACTTAACAACAACAGAAATCCATCCTAGCATCCACCCATATCTCTGTTCTTTTGTTTTCTTTTTATCTGCTCCAATGAGAGACTAAGAGTTAAGGAAAGCACTGGTAGAGATTGGGTGTTCTTATAAGAAGTACCTGCTGTTGAGACAGCAGAGCATAGTGGTTTCCAGCAAGATGATGAACATTAGTCTACCTGTGTTCAAGTCCCAGATGTCTGCTTCACCGGCTGTGTCAGTTTAACCAAGTTAGTTAAACTCTCTGTACCTCATTTTTTTCATCTGTAAAATTGAGATAATAGTAACTCTATCCATGAAGTTATTGGGAGGATTACATGCATAGAACTTTACAATAGAACGTACCACATAGTAAGGGCTATGCAGTGTTTGCAATTACTATTATCTGTCCATTACCCAGACAGATGTTGTTTCCTGCAGGATTCTTGCTGAATTTCTCTGTACCTACTTGAGCAGGAGAACAGATATTTTCAGAAAGACAACAGCCAAAGAAAGAGTGGCAGTAGAGCAAACATGGCACTATTTGTCATGTCCAGGAAGCAACAGTTGCTGTGGGAGATAATCTGACTTGTCTACTCTCCTAGGATGGGCCACAAGTTAAGGAGACCCAGCAGGAGCCTCGGTTGTGCACCAACATAGGGCACCAAAGAGGAGAGCAGAAGGAAGCCCTCAAAATCCCCACAAATACCTGTGTCCCATCAATATTTGCACAGCTAGCACAAGGAGGATATTCATGTTTAATTGCAGGCTCAATTAGTAAGAAAATGATTACCTCTTTCCTCCATTCATGTAGGAGGATATTCATGTTTAATTGCAGGCTCAATTAGTAAGAAAATGATTACCTCTTTTCTCCATTCATGTCTTGAAACCTTGACTCTGGAAGACCTAGAAGAGAAGAGGCAGGGAGGAATAATGAAAGAACTGAGTTGTTGCAATGCTCTGAGTCTCCACCTAGACGTGCCATGCAGGTTCCTCACCACTCAGGATAAACAGGATTTGAGGGAAAGGAAAAGAGATATGATTTAACATGAGTAAACAGGAATTTAGTTGAAAGAAAACAAAAATCACTGGAATTCATAGTTAGTCCTTTTATTTGTCAAAACATTTACATGTTGTAAAAATGAACAGATATAGATCATGTGGCAGGTCAGGTAGATGCAAAAGACCCCCCATTGGGCACAGTGAACTATGGCTTGCTATTGGGTATGAGAAGAACCATAGTGTATCTCAGGTTTTCTATGCACAAGAACACAAGGTGAATATTTTTCCATTATGCCCGACTTCTTGACCCTATCTTTTCAGCCCAGGACTCGTATATCAGAGCCTGACATCCAGGCAGTTGCTATATGCCAAGGATAGGAAAGAGTCAAGAATAACAAGGCACAGTTGATGAGTAGATAGAAGTCCCTGAGCCAATGAGAGGGTAGTCCTATGTTGGGGAAAGAGTCCATCCCATCTTGGATTCAATTCCTATCACAGCCTTTTAAACCAGGTACCCCACTTCCTAATCACGGCCTGCTCTCAGTTCTTTTTTCAAGCATCCCCTTTAGACCCAGAGTTCCACTGCTCAGTATTCTCAGTATAGTGGTCAAATGGAGAGGGCATGGAAAAGCCCATCTCAGTGGATAATTTCAGGCCAGCTCTCCAGTAATGAACTGCTCACTCAGCTATTCTCTGTTCACATTGTCCCCACTCAGAATACAACCACACCTCTGCAAGAACAAGTCCTTCCCTTGTTTCATTGATTCCCCTCTTCTGTGACTCCTTCTCCCCTTTGACTTGCACCATGTGTCCTTATGAGATGGATCCAGGTGTAGAAGAGCAAGATGTAATGGTGTCCTCCATGGCCAGTTCTGACAAGGACACCTAATCTAAAGATGTGCCTGAAGAAATAAGAAAGTGACATGGAAGCTGGTCTGAGAATATTCTACATGAAACAGGCAGATGGTTCTTCCAAGGTAATTTTGGAAATTGTTTGAGCATTTTTGGATGTCATAACAATTGGGAACTGCTACCAGAATTTAAAGAACAGGGACAGATGCTCTGAGGTGAGTGGGAAAGTCCTATAAAACAAAGAATGATACCATAAATTGAATGACTTTGTAATGTCCCTCCAGACATTAACATAGACGTTTTACCTCATCTGCAAAAATATATACTCCTTCATTTTTTCCACTAGGACAATATATACTTGCTTTTGGACTGCTAACCCTATTTCACTTACAGTAATTTTGTATTTTTCTTATTATATACAAATTAATCTAATATATGTATTCATTTTCTAAGAGTGGTTTTCATCTTAGTATTTGCCCTTACCTCTACTCTTTCAATATTATTTTTTTCTTGTACAAGATTGTCTCCAATTGGTTTTTAAATCTAAACATATTCATTATTAATAGAAGTTAGCATCTGAGCAATTTACGAGAATCTCTAACATGGTCATTGCTAAGAATTCATATATGGGAATAAATACCATCCCTGATAGTATAGTGGGTTACACTTTGGGCAGCTAACTGGAAAGCTATCTGTTCAAATCTACCACCCACTTCTTGCAAACAAGTTGAGGCTTTCTGATCCTGTAAAGATTTGCAGCCTCAGAAACCCTACACAGGGTCACTATGAGTCAGAATCAACTCAATGGCATATACCACCACATACATTAAAAATTCCAAAGGTACAAAAAAGGGAAAATGAGTGTGTTTCTCCTATCCTGGTTTCCCAGTTTTCCTCCAAGAAGCAACTGCTGATAGCTGGTTCTTGTGTGTCTAGAATAGATATAATCAATGAATCTGTAAGTATATATACACAAGGATAGGCCAAACAGTATTACTAAATTAGGAAATTATAAAAACTATAATTAAGCAAAAATATCAAAACATAAAGATATTATTTCTTGATACATCATCCATCTAAGTCTATACTTGTCTGAAGGCAGTTTTTTCTTCTCTCTACTCCTTCCCCCACGAAATTCAGAGCTCTTAGGTTGTTAATTGCCATAGAGTCAGTTCAGACCCATAAGTACCCGGTATAGGGTTTCTGAGGAGCGATTCAAATGGATGTTGCAGTCCAGTGGATTAACCCACAGCACCACACCAGGAGCTCTTACATTACAGCATATGAAAACAGTTTTGGTATCCTTGAGGGATTCAGTGGTGTTCCTTTTAAATGTTCTATGAGTTTGGGGTGCTAAAAACAAGTTTGAAGAGGCAAGGTAAAGATTGTAGGTGGATGGGATCAGGCTTTCCAATGAAATTCTCACAAGATGTTTGTTACCGTCAAAAAATGAGCTTGTGCATTATTACAATGGGAAAATAAATTTCTTCTGTACATCTATCCTGGTCAGAAAAAAAGGTGGAAACACCAATGCAGTTTTCAGTTTTCCTAAAATGTCTTCACAATAAGCCATTGTGATTTCCCTGTGTCCTTTGAGAAAATCTTTAAAAACTACCCATTTGGGATCTGTATAAAAAGTTTCTATTACTTTTTGAGCTGATCACTCTGCCTTAAATTTAACTGTCCCCCTTAGATTCCCTAAGAAGCCACTGTTTTGATTGAACCTAAGACAAGTCTTGGTGTGGCACTGTTGGCTAATGCATCCGATTGCAAAGTTGTTTGAACTGCAAGGTTGGTGGTTCAAGTTCACCAGCTGATCCTTGGAAACCCTATACAGGGTCACTATGGCTCAGAATCGACTTGACAGCACTTAACAACAACAAGACAAGCATATTTCTAAGAAAACCTGTCTGAAGCCATTCACTGATTGCAGAGACATTTTTAAACACATTTCGTTTGGAATAGACCCGTACATGTGTGAACTAGAACCCTAGTAGTAACGTAGTAATACTTTTTACTTACCCTTGTGTATATGTGTGTTTGTGTACAGTTATGTAAGGTCAATTTCCATACTGTATCACTATTTTATACCTTAGCTTATTTTCTGACTAATAATTCACAAAGATACATTTATAGCTCACCCTTTTAAACAGATACATATTATCCCACTGAATGGTAGTTGTTGTTATGAAGTGTCATGGAGCCTGTTTAGAGTTTCCATTGAGCTGCTGCAGAATATGAACTGCCAGTAATTGTTATTTAATCAGGGCCTTATCTATGTATATTTAAGTTATCTACAATATTTCCTTATTGTGTACAATGCTGAATTAACCAGATGCAAATAACACTGTGCACAGGGAGGATACATTCCTAGAGGTAGAACCAATTTGCCAAAAGGTACTTGCATTGAATTTTGGCAGCGGGCAAAGGAGTTACATTCTCAACAACAATGAATAAGAATTCTCCTTACTTAAAACAACCCCAATACATTAAACATATTTTTATGAGTGTCAATACTTTTGTCAATGAATACAATATTGTAACCTATTGTAACTTTACTGTGGTTTTGTCTTCTTATGTATGAGATTTTGCCTATTTTCAATTTTAGGGATCATCCACATTTTCTTCTCTCTGAACACTTCATATCCTTTACTTCAGGTTTGAATTGGTCTATTAGACTTTTTCCTATTTATTTTTTAGCACACATTATATATGGGAGGTGTTAAATTTCTTTCTTTCTTTCTTCCTTGCTTTCTTTTTATATACTTATTGTGCTTTTCCATGGAGAAAATAGTTATACTTTTATAATTAAAATATCTAGGGTAGCCTCATAAGAAATTTGAATTTTGTGTCAAACTTTAAGAGACATTTTTCACACTGAGATTATTAGCAACAATAGAAAATTGCCATGAATTCTTCTGGTATCTTCATATTGTTTAATAATTTGGTTCATGGTCGACTGGAATTTATTTCGAAGCAGAAAGTGATATAGAAGTCAGACTTTATTCTTTCTGAATAA
>NW_006408553.1:407320-416032 GCF_000296735.1 Chrysochloris asiatica | reverse complement strand
CATTTGAACTGCAAGGTCAGCAGTTCAAGCTCACCAGCTGCTCCTCAGAAACCCTATACAGGGTCGCTATGGGTCAGAACCAACTCAACAGCACTTCACAACAACAGTCAACACACATTGAAGCAGCAGTCAAGAAATCAAATGACATATTGCATTAGAAAAGCTGCTGCACAAGACCTCCTTTAAAGTGTTCAAGAGCGAAGATGTCAGTTTGATAACTAAGCTAAACATAACCCAAGTCATGGTATTTTCAGTAAGCTCATATACATTTGAAAGTTGGACAATGAATAAGGAAAACCATAAGATAATTGATGTACTTGAGTTATGGTGTTAGAAAAGAATATTAAAACTACCATGGACTGCAAGAAGAACTAACAAATCTATGTTGGAAGAAGTATAGTCAGAATGCTCCTTAGAAGCCAAGATGTCAAGATTTTTCTCATACTTTTGACATGTTATCAGGAGGGCCAATTCCATGGAAAAAGATACCATGATTGGGAAAGTGGAGGATCAGCAAAAAAGAGGAAAACTTACAACAATATGGAATGGCACATTAGCAGTAGCAATGGACTCAAGAATAACAACTGTTGTGTGGTTGCCGCAGGACTGGGCAATGGTTCATTCTATTGCGTGTAATGTTGTTATGAGCTGGAACTAAATTGATGGCACTTAACAACAACAAAAACAAGTTTTCATCATTTTACCTGCTGCATGCTCCACAACATTCATAGTTACATTCGCAGGAAATGCAAATGCCCATGCACAAATACCTTTTTTTTTCTTTTATAGTGTTGCCAAAGAATATTTAATATACCATAGATTGCCAGAAGAGCAAACAAATCTGTCTTAGATTTATTCAGTTAGAGTGCTCCTTAGAAGCAAGAATAGTGAGACACCCCATGTACTTTGGACATGTTTCAGGATCCACCAGTCCCTGGAGAAATACATCATACTTGGTAAAGAAGAGGGTCAGTAAAAAGGAGGAAGACCCTTAATAGAATGGGTTGACACAGTGGCTGCAACAATGAACTCAGACATAGCAGTGATTGGGAAGATGATACAGGACGTAGTAGTGTTTGAATCTGTTGTACATAGTATTGTTATAAGTTGGAATCAACTTGATGGTGTCTAACAGCAACAGTAAGAGTTTCACAAGTGATATTAATGATGCTGGACTTGTAAAACTAGTAAATTTGGTTAAGGCCAAAATATCTTCAGAAACATACCTTATATCTCATTTTTTTAATTAAAAAATTTTTTCTTGAAGATTTTATTAGGAATTGAGTGAAAGTTATAGGGCAGATTATCAATTTTACTTTCAATAAATTATATTTTGTTTGATTTCAATCATTATAATCCCCTTGATGTACCATCAGTCAATAGTATTTACCTCTATTCCCTTTTTAATGTACATATACAAAACAGAAAATACAGATTTGTTTAACTATCCAAAGGGCACACTTTGCAAACCAGCCTTCACCCCATAGGCACACAACCTGTCTCAGTCCATGGGTCTAGAATTCTCAGCTGCTCTATCTCTGTATGCCATTGCCTCTATCACTGTCTCTGCTGTTTAGGATCTCATGCTCCACTCATGCTCTTCCTTCTTCCAGGTCCTAGGGTCTTCTGTTACTGGAATGAACGTTTAACTGTTCCCTCCTTACAGTTACGCATCTTCTATATTTGCAGTGGTGACAATCACATTTAGTCCTAATAACAATTATATACAACTGAATCATAAAATCCTATCCCAGAGTTTGCTTAGCCATTCTTCTGTGGATGGGCACTGAGGTTGTCTCCATCTTTTTGCTATTGTGAATAGTGCTGTGATAAACATTGATGTGCATATGTCTACTTGAGTTCTGCCTAATATTTCTTGTGGATATATCAAGTAGATTAATTGCTGGATCATAAGATATTTCCATTTCCATCTTTTTGTGGAAGTGCCATACTGTTTTTCAAAGAGGTTGAAACATTTTCCAGTCCCACCAGCAAAGTAGGAGTGTCCCAGTTTCTCCAGATTCTCACTAGCATTTATTGTCCTCTGTTTTTTTTTTTGTTTTGTTTTGTTTTGTTTTTTAACTTTGCTGTTAATACTGGTATGAGATAATATTGCATTGTCGTTTTGATTTACATCTCTCTAATGGCTAACACTGTAGGAGCTCTGGTAGTGTAGTGGTTACGAATCAGGCTGCTAACCTCAGGGTCAGTTCGAAACGACCAGCTGTTCTTCGGGAGAAAGATAAGGCTTTCTTCTCTGGTAAAGATTTACAACCTCGGAAACTCTGTACGGGGTTGCTATGAGATGGAACTGACTCCACGGCACATAACAACAACAAATAATGTTTATTCTATTTCTGTCTTTGTGTGTAAGATGTGTCTCTTGTAGACAGCGTATTGAAAGATCCTGTTTTCTTATCAATTCTGCTACTCTCTGTCTCTTGACTAGTGTATTAAATCCATTGATATTCAGTGAAATCATCAATAGGTGTGGATTAATTATGCTGTTTGTTTGTTTCTTTTTTGTGGTGCTACTGATTTCCCTGTGCTGCATCCTTTCCTGTGCTGAGTTCATTTTTTGTGTGTGCTTTTTCTTTTTTCTTTATTTTCAATATCTTCATAGATTTAATGTTTCCAAAATCTTACAGGATTTTACTTTTCTTGCTTTGATGTGGAGATGTATATGTTTCTTTGGGGTTACCCTGTACTGTATTAATTTATTCCTCATTTTCAAACAGTCTTTTTTATTTTCCTGAAATCTACCTGACCACCTCACCACCTGGATCTATATTTTCCCCTCCTTTCACTTTGTAGTTGTCCTTATCATAGACTGACATCCCAGATCTCCTGATTTCTTCATATTGTTTTGTTCTGCTCTGGCCTCTTTCACATCTGGGCTAAGTTCCAGGTGGTGTCAAACTCTGGTTGCTATCTGTTCTTGTTGGTTCTCAGTCCAAAGAACTCCCTTTAGTATGTTTTTGAAGCATTGGCTTGACTTTTACAAAATACCTAACAATTTCTGTTTGTCCTGAAATTTTCTGATTTCACAATTATATTTGGTTGACAGCTTTGCTGGGTATGTGATTCTTGGTTGGCAGGTTTTTTTCTTTCTGAGTATTATATATGTTCTCCTATTGCCTTCTTACCTACATGGCTTCTGTGGAGAAATGAGAGCTCAAACTTATAGTTTTCCTTTGCAGATAACATTTATTTTTCCCAAGCTGCTTTCAGGATTCTTTCCTCGTCTTTGATTTTGGAGCATTTACTTATGATATGTCTTAGTGATTTTCTTTTGGGGTCTATCTTTGTGGGATTTGCTCAGTTTCTTGAATGTTTATCTTCTTGTCCTTCATGATATAAGGAAAATTTTCCTGAAGCAGACCTCTGAATATCTTTTCTGTTGTATTCTTTGTCTCTTCCTATTCTGGAATTTCAATCACCCATAGGTTATTCTTCTTTACAACATCCCACATCTTCAGATTCTTTCATTCTTTATTCTACTTCTTCTTCTACTTTAGCATTATTGATAGCTTTATCTTCCAGTTGCTAATTCTGGCTTCCATTCCTTCAATTCTATGCCTTTGTGCATTCAGTGTATTGTCCCTTTCTGCTATTGATCAATCTGGACCTCTCTTTGTAGGTTTTGTACTGTCTCAATGATATATCTATTTTGTATAATTGTTCGTTTGTGCTTTCCGGATTTCTTCCTTATTTTCCTCATCCTTTCTGTGAAAATTCAATATCATTCTCCTGAATTATTTTTTCAGGTAATTCTGAAGACTCTTCTCTCTCCAAAGAAATTTCTCCTCTTGGTCATTTGTTTGAGCTATTCTGTCTTGTTTTTACATGTGAGCAGAAATTTTCTATTGCTTCTTAAAGTGAGGTGTTGTAAGTTTCTTAATTAGGTGTTGGTATATTCTTAAGCACTCTCCAATTATCTCCTGTTAGGTGTGATTAATTTCCGATATAGCTCATTTCAGAGTGTTTTAGCAGATGTTACTTGTAGACACTGCTCTGGTGTGGAGTAGCTAGTATTGACTCTTGCCCAATTGGTGAGTGTTTTTAGAGGATGCAATTGTAACTTGGCTATATGGCCACAGTTGCTGTCACCTTTCGAGTGAGACAATGAGAGAAAGAGCTCTGTCTCACAAGATAGGAGGACCAAAGAACAAGAATACAAGAATAAAAATAAAAGCCATAAAAACCCATGGGATGGGTGTGTGTGTGTGTGTGTGTGTGTGTGTGTGTGTATAGTTGTTGTTATGTGCTGTGGAGTCGGTTCCGACTCATAGCGACCCTGCACAGGGTTTCTGAGGCTGTAAATCTTTACAGGAGCAGAAAGCCTCATCCTTCTCCTGCGGAACAGCTGGTAGTATCGAACAGCTGTCTTTGCGGTTGGCAGCCCAATTCGTAACCACTACGCTACCAGAGCTCCTTTCTCTATATTCTAACACCAGTTTTTTTCCCTCCCTCCCCTCATGTCCTTTCAGCTGTTAGTCCTAGTGAGACCCAACCCAGGGTTGGCCAGACCTGACTTAGAAAAGACTCTTGATGCAGGCTCTTACTGTTGTTGTCATCTCTCCACTTGGATTCTGCACCCAGTGATTGCATGTCACAGAATTCCGGCATGCTGCAGATACCTCCATGTGCTGCAGATCCCTCTGCATACCGTAGAACACTCATTGTGTGCTGCAGAATCTTCTCTATGGGCCGCAGAAACCACCACACACTGCAGAACCTTCCATGAGAGGTATCTATTCATACTGGTCTCACCTCTAGTCACCAGAGAGGAAATAATTAGAAAGAAGAAAAATAAAAGAAACATACTTGCACTTATGTCTCTCCAAATTACTAGCAGAATTCTGTAATGGGATGGTCTCTTGTTCTTCTCGCTGCTCACTCCTGTTCAAAATCGTTTCAGTGGGATATATTGGTCACCTCAAATCAGAAGACACCTCTTTTCTTGCTTACTTTATCTTTGTCCAGGTAAGCACTCATTCCACTTATTAATCCCTTCATCTGAATTTCAGAGTGCTGGGCTTACCCTCTGAAACTGTTTTGTCCGGTTTTCCATGTTTTTGCTGAAAAGGGTTTGTACAGCCTTACTACCTAGTCTGCCATCAAGCTTACAAATATCCTCTTTCAAACTTTTATTTATTTGTGATATATGTAAATATATATGCCCCATTCTTCCTCCCTTACTCATTCAGTCTATGTCTTAATCCATGTAGCTATGCACAAAACGCTGTTGTTCTATGTTTATTTATGCATCATTATTTACCTCCTGCTCCTGTACAGATTTACAGCCTTGAAAACCCTGTGCAGGGTCACTATGAGTTGGAACCAACTCCATAGTACTTAACAACAAATGCCCTTTAGTACATGATTACCTCCCTGTGTCTTCACCTATCTTTATCATCATCTGCCCCTGCTTTTTGTACAGTGCCTTCCCCCTTCATGTATGTTGCCTTGTCTGTCACCGCAGCTAAAAAGTGTCTACCCTCTAGCCAGTGAATTACAACCCCCTCCCCACAGCCCATGGTAACCATCAAAGAATGCTTCTTTAGTATGAAAACCTTTCCAAAGTTTTTACAATAATGGTCTCATACAATATTTGTACAAATCTATTTATCAAAGATTTTATTTTACGCCATTTATTTTAAATGCATTGATTGTAAAATAAAAGAGGTTGTATAGCACATTAGTTAACAGCTCTGTAGCCTCACTTTATGGGTTGAAATGTCAGATTAGAATGTATAGTAAATTCTCTATGTGCCATCTATCATGGTCCTTATTATTAGGTCCTTATTATTATGCACTATCATCCTTGATCTATCTGTTGCTAGCACTGAGCTTTCTACTCTAACCTACTGATATCTCTAGTCATATGTCAGAAGCAAACTCATAATTATTGTGTCTTTGCAATATCTTTTATATTTGAATTTGATCAATGTCTTCTCTCCTATTAATATTATTTAACTAGTTATTTGTATGTATGATGGCTTTTAATATCTACCAATATAATATCTTAATATTATATTCTACCACCCTCTTAACTAGATTCGCTTATTTTTATAACTTTAAGTTGAATAATTTTGCTTATAAAGTTCTTAGAAACCTTATACATTGTTGCTATGTGTCACAAAAGACTTGATGGCACTTACAACAACAAAAATGCATACACTCTGCAATTACTAACAATTTTACTGTTTTCCTATATTTATGCCAATTATATATTTCTCTTACATAATAATATTGATAAGTATCTCATAGAAATAAACACTTTTTCTTTTATTCTTGACTTTATGTAAATATTTTGATGTGTTCAACCATTATATATAATCTTAGCTTTGGGGTATAGATAGATGTAGTCTATCAAGTTAAGGAAAGACCTACCTGTTTCTACTCTATCAGTGCTTTATAAATGACTCCTGGTGACACACTGATTAAATACTCAGCTTCTAACCCAAAGGTTGGTAGTACAAACCTACTATGAGTCCATAAGAAAAAGACTTGGAAATCTCCTCTCATAAAGATTACAGCTTAGAAAATCCTAGGGAACAGTTCTACTCTGTCACAGTTGGTTGTTATGAGTAGAAAATTAAACATTATGGCACTTAATCACAACAAGCTGGTGTGGCACTGTAGGATAAGCACTAGCCTGTTAACTATAGGTCAATGGTTCAAATCCACCAGCTGCTCCTTAAAAACTCTGTAAATGTTTACCATGAATCAAAAGTAAATGGATGGCACATAACAACAGCAATACTTTTTTGTCTGGAATAAAGTTTGAATAATCTCAAATGTCTTTTTCAGTGTGTATCATAATATTGCAAGTTATATTCATTATTCCATTCAGCTACTAATTAGTGAGTGCCTACTACATGCCAGACACTTATCTAAGCTCTAGGAATTTAAGAATAAACACATTCAGTTGGCCTCTGCCCTAAGAACTCTTACATTCTAGTCAGAAATATTGTCAGTAAGCAAATGAACAAATATAATGTCAGATACTGATAAATACTATTATAATAAAAGGTTATTTCATATTGCAGTCCTGAATAGACTAGGTTTTTATAATTGAAAATGATTATAGTGACTTGGGTTTTCCCAATATATTATTAAGGGACAGGGAAGGAAGTTTCCCCAAAGATACTAAAAGACAATGATTTTTTAAAAATATATTAGGTGGGTGTTCTATCAAGGTCAGATTGTGCAACAATTGATTACACAGATTTTTTTTAATCATTAATTTGCACATGCAGAAAAACTTAGAATTAAAGAGTGTCTAACTATTTCAAAAAGCACAATTTAGATTAGAAAAGCATAGTATAGGGTCACTTTCTAGAAAATGACTAGAACTAACAAAATGAGAAGAGATACCAGAACAACAAACAAGAACTTGGAAGAATTACATCCAAAATGCTCCTTAGAAGAAAGGAAGGTGAACATTTCTCTCATGTACTTTGGACATCAGAAAAAGAAGATCCTCAACAAGATGAATTAACACATTCGTTGCAACAATGGGCTCAGCATAACAATTGTGAGGATTTCACAGAAACTGGTAGTATTTCCTTCTGTTGTACATAGGGTCACTATGAGTTGTAACTGACTTGACAGAACCAAATAATATTAACAAGATGGTCTACAGAAAATCATGCTCAGTGAGGTGCATCACCAATATTTCAATGCTTTTCCTCCTCTTCTCTTTTTTGGCTAGCTCTTAGTATCCACCAGGCAGAAAGTTGCCTGTATTCAGAAGCTTTTCTTGACTTCCCCTATGTTAGTCTCTCCTACCTCTTAGCTCCCAGTGGACTCAATTTAACTCATTCTATACTTTATCACAAAATAATTATGTGTGTGTGTGTGTGTGTGTCTGTGTGTATGATGGAGTCCTGGTATGGCACCTTAGGATAAGCACTTGCCCTCAAGGTCAGTTTGCACTGCAAGGTCAGAAGTTCAAACTCACCATTACTCCTCAGAAATCTTATACAGGGTCACTATGAGTTGGAACTTGCTCAATATCACTTAACAACAACAACAACCTTCACCTTATTGATCTGGATTTACCATGAGACTCATTTTGGCAACTATGTCAATCAAAAATGTTATGCAAGCAGAGGCTTTAAGAGTGCTTATGCATTCCTTGGGGCTGCAGTATCTTTTACTCTGTGGAAAACTGAAACTACCACATGAGCAGTCTAGATAGCCTACTGGAAGACGAGAAGAAAATGTGGAGCAGAAACAAATGATTTAGCTGATCCTCCTTCCTCTAGTCAATAGTCAATTTCTTGACAAGCAAATAAGGTCATTCTAGACCATCCAACCTCAGTCAGGCCTTCAACTGAACACAGAGATTGTCCAGGCCAACCCAGACCAGAAAAAAAAACAAAAACAAAAAAAAAACCCATCTACTTACACATAAAATTATGAAAAATAACAAATGTTTATCATTTCACCATACAAAGTTGTGGCATGCTTTTTGCCCAGTGAAAGTTAACTGTTATTTACCTTTCTTACTCAGATGTGAAGATGATACCTTATTATCTGAAACCTGGAATATACCATAGTGTCTGGTTAATATTTTTGAAATGAAAAAACTTGAATCTTAAATGGAAAAACTCTGATTACGCATGGGGAGGGGATAGTCTCTTCAACAGATGGTGCTGGCAGAACTGGAAAATGATATGCAAAAGACTGAAACAAGACCTT
>NW_006408553.1:384006-404470 GCF_000296735.1 Chrysochloris asiatica | reverse complement strand
GAGGGGGGATTGTAGGGGCCGGGTTTCTAGGATATACCCTTTGGTCGGTTGATGATGCATGGAGGGGATTGGAACAATGGCAATGAAATTGTATACGATGGAATAAATGTAAAACTAAAGTTCGCTCACATAAACTATCATATAATTCACAATAAAACATTAAAAACAACAACAACAAAAAAAAAAACTCTGATTACACCTTAACACACACATGAGCTAACATGTGTCCCTTGACTATGTTCTCCTGTGATAGTACTTATTACAAATTTTGTGTCCACTTTGTTTAAATGTCTTTTCCAGTAGGTTGTAAACTCAATGAAAAAAGAGATCTCCTTTGTTATGCTCACTGTTGTGTTATGAAACATTCTGCACAGTAATGTAAGAGAACACTGGTAAATAATTGTTGATTAAATGAAGCAACAAGGCTTGGCATTGGCAGCATACAGTTATGTGGTCTGGTGAGCATTAATCACCTCTCTGGACCACACACAGTCTCACAGCCCTCATGGTTCCATCATAGTGTTACCAATAGGCATGTTTCTCCTAAGAATGGGTGGAATAAAGAAGTGAGTGGAGGTGACCTGAGGTGATGCTCTCAGACATCAGGCAGCGTTGGTGGTTATACGGAATCTATGCAGGTACTGTGTGCACAGTGTCCTGTCATCTCTGATGGAGAGTAATCTAGAAGGTCTGCTGGTAGAGGAAAGAGTAGTAACTGAAGAGTCAAGAGACTGAAGATCTAGATTCTGCAGTGCTGTGTGACCCATTTCAATTGGCCTAACTGTTCTGAGCCACAGGGTTCTGTTCTGCTAGCTTAATAAACCAGCTCAAAGTAGCACAGCAGATAATACAAAATTGCCTGGAGAAAATGAAAACCAATTAAATCATCTTCAACTCATAAACAATCTGTGTTCTGCACGTTCATATTTTAGCAGCAAATCACACTCACTGAGATAGAAGGTATTTAGAAGTAGGTATTATATTTCCCCATAGAAACCATATTGAAAATGATGGTTAGGTTCCCTGGCTCCCACTCAAAAGGCTATTAAAACGATAATGGAACTGAAATAACATATATTTGTGAAGAAAAACAGCAGGAAAAGTACTGTTGCAATACTAGTAATTAAAACAGGAAAAAAAATACATGGAATAATGAGAAGAGTATCTGATTCATCTTGAACACTGGTGCTTGAATAAATGTGGATTTAATTAGAAAAGGAAGCGGTGGTAGGAAAGGGTTTATGGGTTGTATCTTCTGGACACAGCTTCAGAAACCTGAATGCGGAGTTAGTGGTTCTGCTTCATCAACATATAGATTTGTCCTTATTCTTAGCTCTGTAGTCTAGGTGTGTGCCTTTTGTTGTAATTTGGTCCAAATTTGGAGTCACAAGTAAAATGAGCAGAGAGGAGAGATTATCTGATCAAAAGCAGAAAGAGACAAATGAAGATATAAGGAAGAGATTGTTAATGATAGGAGCAGCAAAGCAACATTTTTGAGATTCCTTATATCCCATACCAGGCTAGGTTCCCTGATTTATTGCCTCACAGCAACTTGAAGAATAGGTATTTCTGGTTTATTATTGAAAACACTGAGGCTGAACAGATAAAGTAACTGCCCACAGATCTAGTAACAAAGCTAGGATTTGATCTTTTTCTTGTTGTTAAGTACCACTGAGTTACTTCCAACCTAAAGCCACCCTCTACAGGGATTATAAGGAGCAAATGGTAAGTTTGAACTGCCAACCTTTTGGTTCTAACCAACTTTACAATTAAGCACATTAACCCATAGCACCACACCAGGACTCTAAGGATTTGATCTTAGGGCTGCCTATTTTCTTTCTCCCTTTCTTTTTTTCTTTTTTTCTTTTTTTCTTCCTTTCTTTCTCTCTCTCTCTCTCTCTCTCTCTCTCTCTCTCTCTCTCTCTCTCTCTCTCTCTCTCTCTCTCTCTCTCTCTCTCTCTTTTCTCTCTTTCTTTCTTTTTAATGTTTTATTGTGAATTATGTGATAGTTCACATGGGAGAACATTAGTTTTACATTCATCCTATTGTATATTGTTTCATTGCTATGGTTACAATCCCCTCCATGCATCATCAACCAACAAAAGGATATACACTACAAGCCTGCCCCCTGCACATCAGCACACAACCCCTCTCCCTCTCTGTGTCTAAAGTCCCCAACTGTTCCATCTCTCCACGTCATTGTCTTTGCCTCCATCGTAGGCATCACTGTTTCTCTGGGTAGGGTCCCTCTCTCCACTCTTCTCCCTTAATGGTCCCAGGGACCTCCGCTCCTAGGCTGAAAAGTTAATCACTCCCCTCCTTGCTACAAAATGTCTACCTTTACATTTCCAACCCTCGCAAGCAGTCCTGATAACAATTATTCACTATTGTATCACAAGAGACCCATCCACATTTCATTTCATCAACCCTGCCTAGACAGATTGTATACTACTCAGTGGAAATTCTATCTACCTTCACACCCTCTGAATCTAGGTTCCCTCTTGAAAGCTTCTAAGCCAGTCCAGCCACTTCTTGCCTTTGTAACCCCCCCAATTTGGGTAGCCAATGTCCAAGTTGCCCATACCTGTCTACTTTGTATATGGAGGGGGTGGGAATGATCCTTGCTATAAGGATTTGTTCCCTCTTTTGAGCTACTGCATCCATAGTTTAGGTCAGGTTCATCAAATTATATCAGATTACTCTTTTTTCCTCTTCTTTCTTCTTCTGGTTGAGCTCTGATCATCCAGTCATTGAAGCCAGGTCAGGTGGTTATTATCTGCAAGTGTGGGTGTTCTTGTGCATATGCCCTCTCTTCTTATCAGCTGAATGCTTCACTCTCCACTCTGGTCCTCTGTGGCTATGTCACCAACTCTGGGCCCAAGAGTCCCCAGGTCTTGCCACACTGCTGGCCAACCAGGTCTCCACCTGGGTTCACAGAAGTCTATTGAACATTGTAGGGCTTAGCTTGTAGATTCATTGCTGTTTTTCCCTCACTTCCCCTTATGGGTGGTGAGCATGGTCACCAATCAGAGCATGTATTCCCATTGAGTCTGAGTCTTGGAAGGGGGTTTGCAAAGAGGGGACCTGACCACTTGCGTTGATGTCTCAAGCAACTTGCTTGTTCTTGTAGTAACAGTCAGTCTGCCTATGTTGTTTTGTATTTTTCCTGTAGGTCTTTCTTTCAAGAAGTATCTTCTGTTCTTCTAGCTGCTCCATGCTGGTCTGCTTGTCCTTTCAAGTGGAAATTTCCCATCTCTGAAGATTTGAATGTGGTTCAAGCTTCCACCTATAGTCTTATGTAACACAGAGGCTCCGCAGGAAGCTTCCTTCACTGAGCACACTGTAGCCCCATTTTAGGTGTTCCATGACTATTTTCTTTGAGCCTACCTTTCCTGTGAATGAGGAAGACAGAGGAAAGGGAAGCAATACTTCTCATGATATAGTGAGGCTCTTCTAGGAGTCAGTGCAAATGGTTATGTCATTCACAGTTACCAGAATAATTAGAAATTCGAGTCCATCCGTCAGTACCTTAGAAGCTAGGCCTGATGAACAACTTCTGAAAAATAAGCCATTGAAAATGCTGTGAAACACAATTCTACTCTGACAGTTGGTAGTGGTTGGTGGCAAGGCATGAGGGACACCATCCCTCAAGGACATACAGTTGTCAACCAAAACAAGGGGTAGTGGATGCTGTAGCTTAGGGTGGAGCAGAAAAGACACAAATTATTAGCAGATTGCATGAGCTATTGAAAGTCAGACCTCTTAACTTCAGGAAGGGCCCATTCAAGGACAAGACACCAGCAACAAATGGATATAGATCCTACCCTTAAGAAACTGTAGCCTAAAATCAAGGATTCACATTGAGGTTAAATCCATAAAGAGCCAAGGAAGAGAATGCTCTCAAAACACAAAAAGCACAAACCCCTACAGGAAAGAGGTTAATAAATAAATAAAGCAAAATTAATAACAGAAGATGTGCTGAGTGGAAAATGCACTTGCAAGAAAGACACTTTCTCCTCAGGTAAACAACTGGGAAGAGAGCACTGGGAGGAAAAGAAACTTTGCAAATTATCATTTTCTTTCATGTTGATCAACCCAGGGGTTCTCGCTCATAAAATTAAAAGAAATAAAATTAAACTGTAACCAGTCCCCTCAGGCTCTTCGGAAGTGCTCACTTGGCATAGAGGGGGCTGTGGGAAAGGAAATGCATTAGGCTCCTTCCATCACATCCCTTCACTATTCTGTCAGTTTGAGGATGAAGTTACATGATCAGCAAGGATAGCAGGATCTTCCAAACAAAAGAGTTGGAATGTCTGTTTCCTTAGAACCACCCTCCTTGACCTCATGCCTTGCCTCCAAGGTTAGGGCAGGTCTTAAGTTGCTTCCTTTCCTCTCAGCCCACTATGTATGAGTATATACCTTGTCCGTTTGTTCTGTGTCAATGACATCTAAGTGCCATCAGGAATGTCATTGGCCCAGGCATAGTGTCTACCCTCAAGGAACCCGTGACCCAGTTGCTGAGAAAAGCTAACATGAGGAACAACCAGAGAACCATTTTAAGACAAATTCTGTGCACCCCTCCACTGAACACTGCAACCTACATTCCCCTCATCTTCTTCTCTAACTTCCTTGAGTTTTCTTTGACAGGACCACATTTGTGAGGCTTTGTTTATCCTCTAAACTTTGAATTTCCCATCTAGATTACAGAATTAAAGTAAAAACTAAAAATAACAACAAAAACCATGGAGATCACAATTACATTTATCTCTTATGTTTGTCAGTTAACTTTGTAAGTAAAGCTTTCATTTGTTTTAAAATGTGATTTAAAAACACAAATATTAGCTGTTCTCATTGATGAGTCAAAAGCAATTTCAAAAGTGGAGCCACAGATTGGACTATTAGACTACTCCAGGCACTTTTTTTTTTTTTTTTTGCTTTTTGCTTTTATATTAAGTTAAATGTACTCTTTGAGGGGGAAACATTTGGCTTAACAACCAGAAAATGAGTATGGGTACTGACTGCTCAAGTAGTTCCTTCTGCTGAAGTAGTGTTGGCTGTCACAGGTCAGGGATGAACTGTGTACATTCCTGCTCTGTCCCTTCTCTTCCTTCTCATTCTTTTATCACTTTTTGTCTTCCTCTCTCTGTGTCTCTGTAAGTGTGGGATCAACTGGAAAATGCTGACTAAGAAAAGAATAAAGCCTGATCTTAGAAGAGCAAATAGTGATTGATTATTCAGAACCCACTAACTGCCAAGCTTTATAAGCACAACCTAATTACATCCACATAACCAGCCCCACACATTGGACATCATTTTCCTCTGTCCTGAAGAAGAAAGCAAGTCCCTGATAATCTGAGTAATTCTCCCTCCATCACACAGCTGGTAAGTAACAGAGATGAGTTGGAACAAAGTCTGATTCCTTAAACACACAACACTTTACTCTCCAAGTCCAATTTTGGTCAGCAAGTCTGAAGACTTTGAAGAGACATTTCTAGCTATTCCATTATTGTCTGTCTTTTTATGTTTACTGGGATCTCTTGTTTTAATCTCAAGTTCAGAGTCTCACGCAAAAATGATAGTCCGGATCATCAGCTACCCCAAACAGAAAACACAGAATTCAGACTCTCAGAGCTCTGGACCTGACTGGCAGAGAGGAAGGGTTCTCTTTCACACCAGCAGATCACTCCTGCTGTGGGTTCTCTGTACTTCAAAGGGAAATTGAAAGACTTTGGCCACCCCTTGGATATCACCACCTAATCTGTGTCCCACCCTTTCCTAGAACAGCTCCCACACAAGAAAACACTCACCTTTCCTAGTTGCCTTATTTTAACTGCAATAAGCACTCTAGTCCAGGGGGTCCTAGCCATGGCCAAATATGGATACCACCAGAAAAACTTAAAAACTAGACAGGTTCCTCCATTCTATTTCTGATGGTTTTTAGAGAATAAGTCTGAGATGAAGAAAATTTTGTTTAAACCTCCAAGTGATTCCACTGATCAGCCAAATTTGGGCATTTCCAAGTTAGCAAATGTCCTCCCAGTAAAGGTATAAATACTGAGGTCTGGGAAGATCAAATGATTTACCTAACAACAATGAGCAAGTTAATGGTAGGGTTAAGAGCTCAGAGCTATTGGTATTGACCACCAGTTCAAGGTTCATTCAGTGGCACTGTGTTGATTCTATAGACCAGAGCAGCTCTGCCACTTCTTTGAAACCTTTCTAGGAAGCATTGCTGTTGCTGTTAAGCGCCATCAAATCAGTTCCGACTCATTGCATTCCTGTCTAGGGTTTCCAAGGAGCAGTTGGTGAGCTTGAACTGCCAACCTTAAGGTTCAAACTGACTTTGCAGTCAAGTGCATTAACCCACAGCACCACACCAGGGCTCTGTATCACATAACTGAGGCTAACACCAATACTTCACTCCCTGAGTATACATAGCACTAACAATCTGAAGTCTCTATCCTTCACTGGACAGGACTTTCACAACTGACTCATACAATTTCTTACTTTATAATGTTCCTTTTGTGCTAAGAAGAGACTCAGTGGCACAGTGGTTATTCAGCTGTTAACGGAAAGATCATCAGATGAAACCCACCAGTAACTCTGCAGAAGCAAAATGTGGCAGACAGATTCAGTAAAGATAATAGTCTTGTTTTGCAGCAAAAGGAGGGGAGTGGTTGACTTTGCAGTCCAGGAGCGGACCATCAAGGGAGAACAGCAGAGTGCAGGACCCTACCCAGAGAAACAGCGATGTCAGAGATGGAGGCAGAGAAGATGACATGGCGAGATGGAGCAGCTGGGAACTCTAGACCCAGAGAGGGAGAGGGGCTGTGTGCTGATGACTGAGGGGCAGGCTTGTGAGGTGTACCTTTTGGTTGGCTGATGATGCTTGGAAGGGATTGTAATCATGGCAGTGAACTGATATATGATAGGATGACTGTAAAGCTAATGTTCTCCCATGTAAACTATTACATAATTCGCAATAAAAATTTAAAAAAAAAATTGTCTTAGAAATCCTAAGGGGAAGTTTTATTCTGTCCTGTAGGGCAGTTATGAGTCGGAATATACTCAACAGCACACAACAACATAGTACTTAGATAAGGAGACTTGGTAGCACAATAGTGAAGCATTTGGCTGCTCACCAAAAAACTAGAAGTTCAAAGCCATCCAGCTGCTACACAGAAAAAAGTCCTGGTGATCTGTTCTCATAATGATTATAGCCTAGAAAATACTGTAGGGCAGCCCTACTTTGTCATATGAGATAGCTGTGAGTTGAAACTAACACAATGGCACATAACAATAAATATGGTGCTTATACCATGGCTGAACACAGATTACATATGTTAATAGATAATGGTTGATTGGCCTAGGTATATAGGATGGGGAAAAGGAAATGGAGGATATAGCTTCAATTACAGAGACTTTTAAAAAGAAGTATGAGAGCTCCCGATTCACTTATGCTGGATCTCGAATTGAATATAAGTTTTCAAAGGGACTCCTCTCCACATCTATCCTTTGAAAATGCAGTTCCCAATCAGAAGATACAGTCCTGATTCTGTCATTAATTTTTGCAGTGATCTTAAACCCATCACTCAGATTATTCATGTACTCATTTCCTCATCTCTAGAATGGGAGAAAATAAATGCCAACCTTACCTACCTCATAGGCACACTGTGAATATCAAATAAGATAATGTGCAAGCAAGAACTTGGAAAAGAATAAAATGTTACTCAAATTTGAAATGTGACAAATCCTTCATCCTCAAAAAAAAAAAAAAAAAAAAATATATATATATATATATATCAGAATGACTGTCTGGCAGAGGCAGTAGCAATCATAATAGAAATGTGAGCTCTGATTGACAGGCAGCCTACATGAGTGGCTTTCAGATTTATGGAGGGAATGGAGTTGTATGAATAAAAGAACAGGAAACTAGAAATTTGGATGTGAGATTCTGGTCTCAGCCCAACCAGAAATGACCCGTGTGATCTTAATTAGACAAGACCTCTAACTTTCTTGAGGATTTTCCTCCTTTTGTCTAAAATAAAATAATAATACTCACCTCAAGAAGATCTCAGCGTTATTGTAAAGATCAGATGAAAGGGCTATGCAAACAAATTGTTGTTTTGTTAAGTGCCATTGAGTCTCATATCGACCCTGCATAGGGTTTCCGAGGAGCGGCTGGTAAGTTTGAACCACCAAACTTGCAGTTCAAACCTTCCTTGTAGTCCAGCTCATTAAGCCATAGTACCACATATGCCTCCTTGTAAACAGATAATATGCCTCAATTTAAAAGGATATTTGATTGAATAAACTGGACATAAACTGAGGGACACAGAGCAGAGATGTTAGGGAAGAGATTGAATATCAGGAAGATTCTGGTTAGAGGAGCTACAATTTAGCCAAAAGATGTACTTACTAGAAAGACAGAAAGAATTGAAAAAAAAAAAAAGCTAGAAAACAGAGAATTCAGAAAACAAAAGTGGAATAGCCAAGAGAGAGAAAAAATAAAAATTCATAGAAGCATGTGAAAGTAAACACAGTGTGAATTTAGGAATTTTGATATCAAGTGGTTGACTAGCCAAAGCTAAGTGTTTTTTTTCAGGTGTGGTACCTGAGGGAAACATGCAAAAAAAAGACAGTATTTGCTCAGAGACTAGGGGAACTGCACAAAAGAGCTACTGTTTACACAATGGGTAGGAGCTAGAGACCTTGGAATGAGACAAACACTGAAAGTCTGATCAGTTCTTTTGTGTCAAACTGAATTGAGCAACTAGACTGTGTACTTGTTATTTATAGTAACCTACACATACAGCCCGTGTCTTGATTGCTCTACAGTCTTGATACCTGTTTTTCATAACCACTCTGAAAATCCTAAGGGGAAGAAAGCAGGAACTATGTTATGTGTCCTGGTGTGGAACCTTAGAATAAGCACTCAACTTCAAGGTGGTTTTGAATGGCAAGGTTGACCATTCAAAATCGCCAACCAGTCCTCACAAACCCTATACAGGGTCACTCTGAGTCAGAACCAACTTGACGGCACTTAACATCAATAAGAAGCATTTGTTAAATGTTCAATCCTCAGAACAAAGGATTATAGAAGTGGAAACTTTAAATCTTACAAATAAGGACACTAAAGCTCAGTGGTTTATACCTTTGTAAAAAACAATATTGGAAACTAGGATTGACCCCAACTGAGATTAACAAAGATCTGAAATGGTGTTGTCTCATAATACAGGCTTGTTCCTTTGTTAAGGGACAGAAATCCAGAGGTGAGTAGTCAGGAGCAGTGTGAAAGATCTATATTCATTGGGAACCCATCTCCTTCTTATATGTCTGCTCCATCATCTTCCTGGTCCTGTAGAATTCCATTCATCATCTATATGATGCAAGTATTAGAGTGGAGAGAGAACAAAAGAGAGACACATCCTCCTTTTCAAGATGCTCCTTGAAAGTTTCACAGTAGATATTCACTTGCATCTCATTGGCTAGGACATAGTCATTTGACCGTATTTAATCACAAAGGATTCTGGGAAATGTAATATTTTATCTGAAAAATAGTGTATTCAATTAAAATTAAGGAGCTCTGGTAGCGTAGTGATTACGAATCGGGCTGCGAACCGCAAGATCAGCAGTTGGAAACTACCAGCTGTTCGGCGGGAGAAAGATGAGGCTTTCTGCTCCCGTAAAGATTTACAGCCTCAGAAACCCTGTATAGGGTCGCTATGAGTCGGAACCGACTGCACGGCACATAACAACAACAATTAAAATTAGGAAGTGTGAATACTGAGACAATGAGGAGTCTCTTATAGTACAGTTTAGTAAATCCAAATTGAAATCTTTCAACAAATTGATGAAGCCCTGCAGGCATTTACTCATCTAAGCTAAGAAATTAGGAAGACAGCTACCTGGACAACTCATTGGAAAAGATTCATATGTGTGCCCATTTCAAAGACAGGTGACCCAAGGGAATGCAGAAATCATTAAACAATATCATTAATAATGTAAGCAAGTAAAATTTTGCTGAAAAGAATTAAAAAATGGCAACAACAGGGAACTGCCAGGGGTTCAAGTCAGATTCAGATGAAGACATGGAACCAAGGATATCATTGCAGACATTAGATGGATCTTGGCTGAAGGCAAAGAACATCAGAAAGAGATTTACCTGTGGTTTACTGATTATGCAAAAGCTATCAACTATGTGGATCATCACAAGCTATGGATAACATTGTGAAAAATAGGTATTCCAAAACACTTACTTGTTCCCATAAGGAACCTGTATATAGACCAAGAGGCTGTCCTTCTAACAGAACAAGGGAATACTGAAAGGCTTTTCAGCAAAATTAGCAAAGGTGTGCCCCAGGGTTGTATTCTTTCACCATATTTATTCATTCTGTATGTTGAGCAAATAATCTGAGAAACTGGATTGTATGAAGAACAATTTGGCATCAGGTTTGGAAAGACTTATTAACCTACGATATACAGAAGGTACAACCTTGTTTGCTGGAAGCAAAGAGGACTTAAAATGCTTACTGATGAAGATCAAAGACCACATCCTTCGGTGTTAGTTGTACCTTGGTATAAACAAAACAAATCAGTTGTACAAGACCTCTTTAAAGTGTTCAAGAGCAAAGATGTCAGCTTGAGGACTAAAGTGTGCCTGACCCAAGCCATGGTATTTTCAGTAGCCTCAACTGCAAATGAAAATTAGGCAATGAATGAAAAAGACCCTAGAAGAACTGCTGCATTTGAGTTATGGTGTTGGAAAAGAATATTAAAATTACCACAAACTGCCAGAAGAACAAATGAATCTGTGTTGAAAGAAATATACCCAGAATGGTACTTAGAAACCATATGGTGAGATCTTATCTCTTTTACTTCTGACATGTTATCAGGAAGCGCTAGCCCTTGCACCATGCTTAGTAAAGTGGAGGGTCAGTAAAACAAGAGGAAGCCCTCCAAAGAGTTGGATTGACACAGTGACAGCAGCAATGGCCTCAAGTGTAACAACAATTGTGAAGACGGTACAGGACTGGGCAGTGTTTCACTCTGCTGTGCATTGTTTTGCTATGAGTCTGAACCATCTCAAAGGTATCCAACAACAACAACATGCTCTTTTCCAACCAGCCCTGGTGGTATGGTGTTTAAGTACTCACCGTCTAATCAAAAGTAAGTTGAATCACCATCCAGATGTGGCAGTTTGCTTCCATAAAGATTGTTGTTGATGGTGTTAAGTGCCATCGAGTTGGTTCTGACTCATAGCCACCCTGCATATGATTTTTGAGGCATAGCTGGTGAGTTTGAACCAGCGACCTCATGGTTCAAACCAACTTTGTTGTCCAGTTGAGCATTACCCCTCACCCAGTGCCACACCATGACTCCTTCATAAAGATTATAAAACCTATGGAACAGTTGTACTCTGTCCTACACTATGCTGTAATTCAGAATCGACTTGACAGAACAAGTTTGACTTGAATTTATGCTCTTTGCCAATAGCAGAAAAACTCCAAAATCATGTGTTTGGGGATTCCCCAGAATCATTTGGACACATGTGGTGTCAGCTCAATATAGTCCTGCTGCTAAATGGGAAAACAAAAGCAACATATTTTGGTCACTGTTACTATTGCTACTATTTAGGTGAAAAGCAGGCTCGATGGAACAAAGGGTGCAGTGAATATTGAAGAGAAACTCAGGAAGTTTTCTTGTGCCTGCTGAACCAAGAGAAGACTTTTATGTATTGTCATGGAAATTGTAGACAGAACTGTTTCAAATATAAATGCAATTTGGATGGAGGAATATCAAGATTGGAAAAAGAATGAGTGAAACCTGAGCTGAATTTTGTTCTAGCCATTGGTCTTCGATCTTGCTGAACAAAACATTTCAAAAAGGAAACAGAGCAGAGACAAATTTTATTGCTTTGTGAAAACAGCTCGAGATGTTTTTGCAACTGTAAATGATCATGATGAAATACCACTACTTCAACAAAACACCTTACAATCACATGCAGAGCTGGCATTCTGGAAACTTTGGTTGAGAAAATCAAATGCCTGTCATGTTGTGTGGATTTGAATGCTTTCTGAATTCACATCAACAGCCAGTCAGTTCTGGGTACTTGATCAGTCCTGGACCACCACCCAAAGTACTCTCAGCATGTTTTTGGACTCTTGTTCTGGCCTACTTTTACTCCTTTATAAAGCCTATCTAGATGGACTCTTTATGGGAGTCAGAAAACTGCTGAGAATGCCAACCCCAACTCTGTCTCAAGTTGATTCACTCTGGATCAGAAATCTCTGCTACCTGTAAGGCCATCCAGAGGCACCTTGGAAGAAAGGTTCAGCACTTTACTCCAGAAAAGCTAGCCATTGAAAAATGTATAGAACACAGTTCTTTGACACAGATGGGGTTGCCATGAGTTGGAATCAACTCAATGTACCCATTTTTTTTTTTTTCAGTCTGGGTTATTCCTTCCTCAGTCTGGACCTCAAAGTCCTCATGTATAAAATGAGCACACAGACTACTTAATCAGAGTTACCTTAGCTACAGATTTCTGATTTTGTGAATACTGAGGAGATCACAATGTAAAATTTGGTGGGCAGAGGTGGTGGGGTGGGATGAAGCAGTAAATTAGCAATGATTAATATTTCTGTTTAAGTTTCTACATTAAACATAGAATTTGTTTGAGACTACACCTCTAGTCTCCCACTCAGTTCCACAAGAGCAGCCAGGCACCAGCTAGTGTTGTGAGTATGCCCTGGACCCTTAGGTGAGAATGTTGGCCTTCCTACAAAGATGGTGAGGGTATCAACATACCCAAAAATCTGCAGTGTTTGGAGCCTGTCAAAAACTTGAATTTTTATCTCAGATAGACCTGATTTCAAGTCTTAGCATAGCCATGTCTGGTCTGTAGACTCGGGGCAAATCTCCTGACCTTTCGGTTTCTTGGCTTCCTGTTGTGGTGCTTTAGGATAAACACTGAACTGGTAACCACAAGGTCACAGTTAAAACCCACAATCACTCATCAGGAATCGTTTATATAGGGTCCCTGTGAGTCAGAACTGACTCACTGGAACCTAACAACAATCTATAAAGGAACTGAGTCCTGATGTGGTGTAATAGGTTAAGCACTGAACCTCAAGGTTAGTGTGAACTTCAGGGTTGGTGGTTCAAACTCATCAGGTACTCCTCGGAAACCCTATACAGGGTCGACCTGAGTCAGAGCTAACAGTACTTAACAACAACATAAAGGAAATAATAACAGTAAATATCACAGGATTGTTAGAATAACTGATGTAGTACATTTAAATCTATCTGGTACATACTAAGAAATATTAACTGTTATTAGAAACCTTATTTGTAACACTTAGAGACAGAACTAATTCTTCTTCCTGGGAGTTTAGTGTTGGTAAGCTTATTTTGAGGCTTCTATGCCTTAAACCTCAGGACCATCCAGATGCATTCAAATGTTTTGTCCCATATCTGGCAGAAAGCAGTCCACAGTTTCACCAAATAATTCAAAACCCAGAGCAAAAGCTTTGTGTGTGCATTTCTGTGTGTATACATTTCAATGAATGGAGCAAAGAAAAAGCAGCTTTCAGATCACACTGACTCGCCTCATCGCACATCTTTCTGGGATTTTCCTTGCTCCTGCACTTGCAGTCACTTCCAGGAAGAACCAGCTATCTAAAGCCGTTACCTGGACTCATAACATAAAGCTCATCTTAATCAATGGCAACAACACTGCTGAAAATCTGGTGGTTTTCATCTGGAGCTGACAACATGGTAATTTATATTCTGCACATCATAACCAAAGAGCTTGTTATGCAAACACAGGCCACTGATTTGACAAATCTCCTGGAAACAGAATTAATGTCTGTATTCTGTGCAAAGATGTAATTTATTTTAATATTTTAAAGAGATAATATCTATCTATCTATCTCTATATATTCAGGGAGTGAGATATAGACATATAGTGAGATATATATATTTAAACTGAGTCAAGCTAGGGGGCTGGGGCTGGTGAGTTGCTGTATATGAAGGTCCAAGAACCGCAATGGAAATGGCATTGCTGATTATTGTCAGCATCTTTCATTTGATGTGTTTCTTTTTCGACTCTTGATGGTAATATAAATATTGTTCTTTTGCAAAACATGCTTTATTTACAGTGTCAAAGCAAGGATCGTGTTTCATGGTAATTGATGTTTTGTTGTTGTTGTTGTTGTTGTTTGTTTGTTTTTCATGGAGAACAAGTTTAGTTCTGCCCAACTCCAGAAAAAGTTTTAGTTGGGAGAGAGACTCCAATGGGTATTTCCTAGTTATCATATTTTCTCTTCTTAAATGAGAAGATTTTGTAAAGGAAAAATCAGTTCTGACTAATTATCAAGGATTACCTCTGAAGGATTGTAGGTAGTGACAATACTGTCTACCACCCCAAAGTGTGAGACCACATAGAGTTAAGGAAGTAGCTTCAGAGAGATCCATTGTAAACTTCTCTCTTAAAAAGATATATGGCTTCTTTTTTAAGGGGCTTGGTATTCTGTCTGGGTCCAGAGTGGGATTTTCCAAAGTTTTCACAGGTATTTGACTTTAGAAGGAGACCTTAATACACTGGTCTTTTTCAACTGAAAATAGAGAAAAGAAGTGGCTTCTCAACAAATACTTACAACCATTTATCCTCTCGTTATACTCACTTCCCACTTACACCTGAAATCTATGATTGAAAGAATCGAAGTCACTCTGCCCCATCTCCCCAATTCCTTTGAATCTGAATTCACCTCCATTTCCTAGTATAAACACCCTCATGAAGCAACCTAATCAAACCTGCCACATCTGTTGTTGCTACTTAACTAAGGAACCTAAACAAGAAATCAATGTGCCATGGCCCAGGGGATCTATTTTGCTGTTTTCTCTGTTAATGTCATGTCAGGAGGTGTCACCAGAAAGCCAGGCTACTTAAGAGTACGTCAGTTCACATTTGGAAAGACCCTGACAACACTCAGGCAGGTGCAGCTGGGGAGGAAAGTCCCACATGGAGGGACCTATCTCAGAATGAACAGAGGGCCTCCTAATCTCTGGTCTATTCTGCTGACAGAAGCTGGGGAACTCAGGGGATTGGCCCTCTCCCATGTGGAAGTAAAGTGATAGCATCCACCAGTGGAACCCCCACTGTATGCCAGGAGCTAACCATGCCATGTCAGATCAATTTCATTCCTGGTTTTGCCCCAACCCCAAGTTCTGTTATGATCAGGTATGATTACAGAAGCAGGCTAACCTCTGGGAAAATAATTTAGATGTTGATTGACTGAGAGGGTCCCATGGTGACCTAAAACCTTCAGAGATCAATCAGAGTGTCTCCAGTTTCCCCATCTCCTGCACTGTAGAAAAACCAGGTGCATTCTACACCTCTGGCTACTTCTTGTGCTCTAAGCTTTACCCGCCCCTCACACTCTCACTGCTGGCTTCTGGCCCTCAACAGAGCTCTGACTATTGGCTAGGCTCACTGTTGGGCCCCAAGCAGAATTCATACTCAGATGTAATTGACAGCTATGGAGCAATTGTCAGGGTCCAATGCTGCATTGTTTTTGTTGTTGTTGTTGTCAGATGCCATTGAATTAATACTGACCCATAGTGATATTATGCACAGCAGAACCAAACACTGCCCGATCCTGAGCCAACCTCACCTCTGTTGCTATGCTTGAGTCCATCGATGCTGTCATTTGGCCAATCCACCTTGCTGGGGGGGGTCATCCTCTCTTTCTCTGACCCTCCACCTTACCAAACATGATATACTTCTCCAGTGACTGGTCCCTCCTGACAGTATGTCCAAAGTATGAGACACAAAGTTTGGGTATCTTGGCCTTCAAAGAACACTCTGGCTACATTTCTTCCAAAACGAATCTATTGGTTCTTTTGGAAGCCCATGGCACTTTCAATATTCTGCTCCAACACAATAACTCAAAAGCATTAATTCTTCTATGGTCTTCATTATTCACTGTCCAGCCTTCACATGCATATTAGGTTATTGAAAATACCATGTTTTGAGTTAGGCACACCTTAGTCACCAAGCTGGTATCTTTGCTCTTCAACACTTTTAAAAGATCTTGTGCAGAAGATTTGCCTAATGCAATATGCCATTTGATTTCTTGACTGCTGCTTCTGTGAGTGTTGATAATTGATGCAAGAATGAAGTCCTTGACAACTTCAATCTTTTCTCCATTGATAAGAATGTTCTTTATTGGTCCAGTGGTGAGGATTTTTGTTTTCTTTACATTGAGATGTAGTTCATGCTGAAGGCTGTGCTCTTTGATCTTGTTGTTAGGTGCCATCTTCTTATTTTTCTCTGAATCTCCACTTTACCAAACATAATATCCATCTCCAGGGACCAGTCCCCCCTGACAATATGTCTGAAGTATGAGAGACCACATATGTATTGTTCTTCAATATCATCTGTCTTAACCAGTGAATCTGAAGACCTAGGTACCAGCTGCTGGTAAGAACTTAAGCAGGTTAGTTATTGGCTCAGTGCAAATATCATCGCATTAAAGCCTTCTTAAACCCTACCCCTAATCTTCTCATGGAAAAAGACAATAGCAGGGAGTTCCCCATCTCTGCTTTCTCCTTGCATCTGCACTTCCTTGCATCTGCAATGACTCTGATCACCTTGTCTAGCAACCATCCCCTTATTCATCTTTCCATGTAGCCTGTGAATATCTTGAACACAGGTGTTTGATTCATTTAGATTTGTAGACCCAACACCTAGCTCAGCAGTTGGCACATTGTTATTGTTGTTGATAGGTGCCATTGAGACTGTACTGACTTATGGCAACCTTATGTACAACAGAACAAAATATTGTCAGTCCTGCAACACTGTCACAATTGTTGCTTTGCTTGAATCCATTGATGCTGCCACCGTGCCAGTTCATTTTTTTTGGAGTCTTCCTCTTTTTTACTAGCCCTCCACTTTACCTAACATGATGTCATTCTCTAGGAACTGGGCCCTCCAGTTTCAATATGTCCTATGGGTGTGAGACAAAGTCTGTCCATCTGGTGTCTAAGGAATATTCTGGCTGTACTTTTTCCAACACAAATTTGTTCTTCTGGGCAGTCAATGATATTTTTAATATTTTCCTCCAACAACATAACTCAGATGCATCAATTCTTCTATGCTATTCCTTATACATTGTCCAACTTTCACATGTATATGTTATTGAAAATACCGTGGTTTGAGTGAGGCAAACTGTGATCTTTGATCTTTAATATGTTAAAGAGGTTTTGTGCAGCAGATTTGCCAAATACAATATGTCGTTTGATTTCTTGCCTGCTGCTTCCGTGACTATTGATTGTTTATCTGAGCAAAACGAAGTCTCTGACAACTTCTATCTTTTCTCCATTTACCTTGATGCTAATCTATTGGTCCTGGTATAGCACTGTAGGATAAGTACTCAACTTCAAGGTCATTTGAACTGCAAGGTCAGTAGTTCAAACTTATGTACTACTCGCCAGAAACTCTATAGAGGGTAGCTTTGAGTCAGAATTGATTTGATGGCACTTAACAACAACAACATTTATTGGTCCAGTTGTGAGTATTTTTCTTTTCTTTACATTGAGGTACAAGCCATACCTAACGCTATGGTCTTTGATCTTCATCAGTAAGCATTTTAAGTTCTCTTTGCTTTAAAGCAAGAAGCATTGCACTGTCTGCATATCTCTAGTTGTTAATGACTCATCTTCAAATAGGATGCCATGTTCTTCTTCATATATGTAATCCAGCTTCTCTTATTGTCTGCTCAGCATACAGATAGAATAAGTATGGTGAAACAATACAACCCTGGCACACACCTTTCCTGAGTTTAAGCAATTCAATGTACCCCTGTTCTGTTCAAACAACTGCTTCTTGGTCTTTGTAAAGGTTCCTCATGAGCACAATGAAATGTTCTGGAATATTCATTTTCTGTAGTGTTGTCCATAGCTTGTCATGAGCCACACAATCGAAAGCCTTTGCAAGTCAATAAAGCACAGGTAAACATTTTCCTGGTATTCTCTGCTTTCAGCCAAGATCTATATGTATCAGCAATGATATCCCTCATTCTATGCCCCTGTCAGAATCCAGCCTGAGCCTCTGACAGCTTCCTATCAACATACTGCTGCAACTGTTTTTGAATTATCTTTAGAAAATATTTACTTGCATGTGATATTAATGATATTGGCTGATGAGTTCTGCATTCTGTTGGGCCACTTCTTTTTGGAATGGGCAGAAGTATGGATCTCTTCCAATCAGTTGGCCAGTGAACTCTCTTGCAAATTTCTTGGCATAGAAGAATGAGTGTCTCTAGTGCTGCCTCTGTTGTAAGACCTCAATTTGCATTCTTTCAATTCCCAGAGACTTGTTCTTTTCCAATGCCTTCAGTGTACTTTGGACTTCTTCATTCAGTATCATTGACTCTTGATCATATGCTACCACTTGAGATCGTTAAATATTGATTATTTCTTTTTGGTACAATGACTCTGTGTATTCCTTCCAACATCTTCTTCTTCTTTTTTGTTTCCTTACATCTTCTTTTGATGATTTTTGTATCATTAGATATTTGGCCTATAGTATCTTTGAATATTACAATTTGAGGCTGAAATTTTTGCTTCAGTTTTCTCAGCTTTAGAAATGATGAGTGTGTTTTTCCCTTTTGGTTTTCTAACTCCAGTTCTTTGCACATTTCATTATAATATTTGACTTTGTCTTCTCAAGCTGACTTTTGAATTTTTCTGTTCAGCTCTTTTATTTCTCATTTCTTCCATTTGCTGTAGCATCTCTATGCTTGAGAGCAAGTTTCAGAGTCTTTTCTGACATCCACTTTGATCTTCTTCTTTCTTTCCTTCTTAATGACCTTTTGCTTTCTTCTAGATGTCATCCCACAACTCTTCTGGACTTCGGTCATAGTGTCTAATTCACTACATCTGTTCTTGAGATTATCTCTAAATTCAGGTGGAATATGTTCAATGTCATATTTTGACTCTCATGGACTTTTAAATTTTTTCCTGTTTCAGCCTGATTTTGTATGATACTGAGCTTTTTCAATGTCTCTTTCCACAGATGTAGTCATTTTGAATTGTTTGTATTCCATCTGGTGACATTCATGTTCTTTAAAAAAAAAAAAAAAGGTATTTTCAATGAAGAAGGTATTGTTCATGCAAAATTCTGTCACGCAATCGCCAGAATCATGTCTATTATCAAGGCCATATTTTCCAACTAATGATCCTTCTCTGTTTCTATTGCATTCCTGTCATCAGTAATTATCAATACATGTAGATTGCATATTTGATCAATTTCAGACTGAAGAAGTTGGTAAAATTCTTCAATTTCATCATCACTGGCTTTAGTGGTTGGTGTGTAAATTTGAATAATAGTGGTATTAACTGGTCTTTCTTGTAGGCTTATGGGTATTATCCTGTACAGACAGCATTGTACTTTATGACAGATCTTGAAATGTTCTTTTTTTTTACTGTGACACCATTCCTCTTCTCATCATACTAGACCATGGGATTATCAGATTCATGGTGGCCAATACCAGTTCACTTCAGCACTCTAATTCAGCACTCTAATGCCTAGGATATTGATGTTTCTGTGTTCCATTTCATTTTTGACAACTTCCAATTTTTCTAGATTAATATCATATATAATATGTTCTTATTATTAACAGTTATTTACAACTGTTTCTCCTTATTTTGGGTTGTGCCCCATTAGCAAATGAAGGTCCCAAAGGCTTTACTCCATTCATGTCATCATGGTCAAGTCTACTTTGAGAAGGCAACTCTTTCCCTGCTCTATTTTCAGTGCCTTCCAACCTGAGAGACTCATTTTCTGACACTATTCTGGTGCTCTTCATAATTTTTCAATATTCAGTAATCTGGTGCTTACAATGTTCCACTGAATTTCAGTGACTATATATTAGGAGTTAATCTTTCTCTCTTTCTTCCTTGTCAGTTTTAACATGGAAGCTCAGAAGACAGCTGTCCAATATGGGTGATCTTGGTGGTATTTTAAAACACTGCTGGCAAACTTCCAGAATCATTGTTGCTGTTGTTAGGTGCCATCGAGTTGGTAACAACTCATAGATGCCAAATGCACAAAGAATGAAACACTGCCCAATCCTGGGCCAACTTCACAATTGTTGCCACACTTGATCCCGTTGATGCTGCCACTTTGCCAATCCATCTCACTGAGGGTCTTCCTCTTCTTCTCTGACCCTCCACCCTACCAAACATTATATCCTTCTCCAGGGACTGCTCCCTCCTGACAATATGTCTGAAGTATGATAGACAAAGTTTGGCCACCCTGGCCTCCAAGGAACACTCTGGCTGCACTTCTTCCAACACAGGTCTGTTGGTTCTTTTGGCAGTCCATGGCACTTTCAATATTCTCTTCCAACATCATAACTCAAAAGCATTAATTCTTCTACGGTCTTCCTTATTCACT
>NW_006408553.1:379872-382844 GCF_000296735.1 Chrysochloris asiatica | reverse complement strand
TACAGTGACTCTGTATATTCCTTCCATCTTCTTTTGGTGCTTTCTGCATTATTCAATAATTTGCCCAGAGAATCCTTCAATAACCAAATTCAAGGCTTGAATTTTTTCTTCAGTTCCCCCAGTTTGAGAAATACTGAGCATGTTTCTTCCTTTGGTTTTCTGACTCCAGATCTTTGCACATTTTGTTGTAATATTTGAATTTATCTTCTCAAGCTGATTTTTGAAATTTTCTTTTCAGCTCTATAATCATAGCAACTTGGAAACCACCACAGTAGGACATACTGGTGGTGACACATAAGTACTCAAAAACACTCATTGAACATATGAATGAACTCAAGGAAGAAAAGAAGTAAAAACCCAACATACTAACTGGCTTTCACTGACATCACTTGTCCAGGTGAAGGTGGGAAGACACAGAAGACACAGACATTGCTGAATTTGTACTTTAAGTTGAATAGAGTCCACGTTTCCAAGTCATTCTTCATGAAGAAGGAGACTTAAGAACTTTGCAAAACTTAAAGAAATAAACAAAACAAATATTCCCGAAACTATGCTAGTGAACTGCTAGTGGTGGTGTAGAATAGGCTCTGGATTGGTAACCACAAGGTTGCCAGTTCAAAGGCTGCCACTGGTCACTCCATGGGTGATAGATGAGGTTTTCAATTCCTGAAAACTTAATGCAAAGATGCTATGAGTCAGAACCAACTTGATAGCACCTAACAACAACAACCACATATTATTCCAAACTAGGAGTGGCATTTTAAAGAAAGTGTAGAAGCTAATTCACTAAAATTGCACAGAAAGTTTCATTACCAGGGCCATTTTTTGCTAAGATATGTCTGTGACAACAGTATCCTGCAGTTTCCTCTTGGGTAGTCACTCATTACATATCACAAAGAATAAACCTAGTTTGTTTGTCTGGTTTGTGTTCAAATCATCAGCATGTATAGGAGCTGGGGTGGGTGTAAGAGAGCAGAACTCCATCATGCCCTATAAAGTAAGTGCTCATGGCTCTCTGACTGGGAGGCAACTCACCTTCCAAAGAGAAAGCAGGGACCAACTTTGTACTGACCAAAGGGTAGGACTAATGATTTAATGGTTCTTTCCCCTCAAGAGAGGAAATCCAACAGGTAAAGCAGTCTTGGACGTCATCCATTCTTATGCAGTCATGAAGCATAAGGAACAGCAGAATTTTTATCCAAAAACTTCATTTTTCACTCAGTCCCGGTGGGGGTGGGAGGGAGGAATTCCTCTTAAACCTTCCTAGGCTACACCAGAACTATAAACTTCATATACAAATGGTTTGGTGTTAGAGACATTTACCCAGAATAGAAGCAGAGCTCCAAATTGGACCAGCAAGGTGCACTAATGGAGTAGGCAAAGGAGGTGGGCAGGAGCCAGAACTAAATACATCTTAGCTAGAGGGAAGAACAGAGGAGAGTTTTCTCAAAGCAACAACAACATAAAATTCCTTTCAGGTTGAAAAGATGAAGGTGGAGTTTGCCATGCAAGAGGGCTTTCTAATAGACAGTTTTTATCTTGACAGTGGTGTCCTCTTAACGTATATTTATTTTCTAATTACCCAGAACTGTGTAATTAACCTGTCACTAGACAGTGCTTGCCACACTAATGAATGGATAAGAATTCTGCATATTAATAATCAGCCTAGTGGAGGTAAGGCAATCTTTGTTCTTATGACTCAGTTGACTTTTTCCCCTTGCAAAGTTTTATCTCTTTCACCCCTTTAGTTCCTGTATTGGGGTGTTGATCCAAAGGTAATTTCTTTTTTAGTCAAAGATGTCATGGGACCTGACTCACACTGAAAAGTTATGACTTGAGTAAGTCAAGCCTCAGAATGAAATAAGTGATAGCATCATAGTTCTGGATGAACAGGGCTCTGGCCTTGGGCTCTGGACCAGGACTGAGAACAACAGACAGAAGCTTATCAGAGTGGAGGACTTTGTGGGAGTTAGAGATGATGTGTGGTTCTCCTAGGGTTTCAGGGATGCTGAGCTAAGACATGGGTAGAAGCTATCACAGAGATGATAGCCATGTGTGACTGTCAGGGGAAAGCTGTGATTCGGTAGGAAAGAGGGTATCTGTGATTCTGTGAATTAATTAATATTGCCCTTATAGGCATAGTCTTTGTCATTTCTACCAAATGACTTGGTGGTTGTTGTTGTTAAGTGCCATCTAGTCAGTTCCAACTTATATCAACACAGTGTAGGATTTCCAACAGCTGGTAGGTTTTAACTACCGACCTTGTGGTTCTCAGTCCAGTGCTTATCCTACAGTGCCACACCAGGTTGTTGTTGTTAAGTGCTGTCAAGTCATTTCTGACCCATAGTGACCCTGTATAGGGTTTCCAAGGAGCAACTGGTGAGCTTGAACTGCCAATCTTTGCAGATCAAAGTGGCTTTGCAATCTAGCACAATTAACCCACAGCACCACGCCAGGGCACATCAGGTTGTTGTTGCTGTTGTTAAGTGCTGTCACGTTGGTTCCGACCCATAGCGACCCTCTATAGGGTTTCCAAGGAGCAAATGGTGAGCTTGAACCACCAACCTTGCAGTTCAAATTGACTGTGGAGTCTAGCACATTAACCCACAGAGCCACACAGGACTCCACACACCAGGTGGTGGTGGTGGTTATGTGCCGTGGAGTCGGTTCTGACTCATAGCAACCTTGTACAGGGTTTCTGAGGCTGTGAATCTTTACTAGAGCAGAAAGCCTCATCTTTCTACTGCGGAACAGCTGGTAGTTTTGAACTGCTGACCCTGAGGTTAGCAGCCTGATTCGTAAGCACTACGCTGCCAGAAGAAATCCTCATCTTTCTCCCATGGGGAAGCTGATGGATTAGAACTGCTGACCTTGTGGTTATCATCCCAACTTCCAAACTACATGTTACCAGAGCTATCCCTACAGGTTTAAAATGAGCCCTCCTAAAGGAGCTCTGGTAGCATAGTTGTTAC
>NW_006408553.1:367205-368407 GCF_000296735.1 Chrysochloris asiatica | reverse complement strand
GGCAAATGTGCTGCACAAGACCTTTTTAAAGTGTTGAAAAGCATAGATGTAAGCTTGAGGACTAAGGTGCCCCTGACCCAAGCCATGATATTTTCAATAACTTCATATGCACCAGCTGCTCCTTGGAAACCCTATACAGAATCACTATGGGTCAGAACTGAGTCAGTGGCACTTAACAACAACTACAAACACATGCGTAAGGAAGACCATAGAAGAATTAATGCATCTGAGTTATGATGTGGGAGGAGAATATTGAAAGTGCCATGGACTGCCAAAAGAACAAATAAATCTGTATTGGAAGAAGTGCAGCCAGAGTGCTCCTTGGAGACCAGGATGACCAAATTTCATCTCTCATACTTTGGACATATTGTCAGGAGAGACCAGTCACAGGAGAAAAATATTATGTTTGATAAGGTTGAGGGTCAAAGAAAAAGAGGAAGACCCCCAGAGAGAAGGATTGGCAAAGTGACAGCATCAGTGGGCTCAAGCGTGGCAACAATTGTGAGGTTAGCCCTGGACTGGGCAGTGTTTCCTTCTGTTGTATATAGAGTCATTATGAATTGGTACTGACTGGGTGGCACCTAACAATAACAACAACAACATTATAATTCAAATGCATCAATTTTGCTCCTCTCCTTTTCATTATTCATTGCCCACCTTTCACATGTATATGAGACTACTGAAAATGCTATGGCTCAGATCAAACACATCTTCATCCTCAAAGTGACATCTTTGCTCTTTAATACTTAAACAGTTCTTTTGCAGCAGATTTGCCAGATGAAGTACATCATTTGATTACTTGACTGCTGATTCTGTGAGATTTCATTGTGGATCCAAGTAAAATGAAATCATTAACATCAAGTTTTTCTCCATTTATCAGGATGTTGTTTACTGATCCTGTTGTGAGGGTTTCTGTATGTGTTTTTTGTTTTACATTGAGTTGACAATAGGTAGGATAATATCTCATTAGAATCTTCACAGCAGTAGATATGCACCATAAGGTAAAGAGTACTGAACTACAAGTGAATCAACTTTGGTTTTCATGTCACTAATCCCTGGGGTGGGCTTTGTGGGATAAAGCGCTGGACCCCAAAGTCCCTCTGAACAACACTGTTAGCACTTCAAACTCACTAGCTTCCCTTCAGAAACCCTATACAGGGTTGCTATAAGTCAGAAGTGACTTGATGGCACTTAACAACAAC
>NW_006408553.1:355440-367105 GCF_000296735.1 Chrysochloris asiatica | reverse complement strand
TCCCATAAAGATTTACAGCCTTGGAAACCCTGTACAGGGTCGCTATGAGTCGAAACCAACTCCACGGCACATAACAACAACAAAACAACAAAAGTAGAATGACTTCTGGTGTGGTGCTGTAGGATCAACACTGGACTGTGAACCACAAGGTAAGTGGTTCAAACCCACCAGCTGCTTCTTGGACACTGTCTACAGGGTCGCTATGAGTCAGAACTGACTGAATGACACGTAACAACAACAACAAAGATGTAAAAGAGGGATTTCATGACTCATGACCAATAAGAAAGAAAAGCCATGAGTGGATTTATAGACCTGAGCTGCTTATGCTGAGCCTCCTTGATCCAGGAGACATCAGAAACAGTAAGAAGCAGAGGCAGAGTAGTGACCGCATAGAAGCTGTGGCAGTATAGGTAGCGGAACAGGAATGAAATAGAATGGTAGGCTTCCTGGCCCACAGAGTCAGAAAGCTGAGTGCCTTCAGGTAGGAAGTTTGCTGATGGAGAGAGGTGCCTCTGTGTATGTAATTCCAGAGGGAGGGAGGAGTTAGGTTTGTTGGTCCTTGGAGCTATAGCTGAGCACCTTCAGTCTAAGGTTTATTGACTGATTGGGTTTCCTTTAGACACAAAATTAGAGAACTAAAAGAGCTTTCTAATGCTTGCTTGAGCAGGGCACAGACCAAGGGGACATGTGGTTGAGAGATCAAGGGCCTGGGTGTACCTGTAAGCATGGCTGAGAAGAAGCTGCCATGATTAAAACACTGTATGCTGAGCATTGCTGATCCTGAATTATAACCTATTAATACCCTAACAAACTCCATAACTGTGAATATTGTCTGTGAGTACTGTGTGGCAAATGCAATGAATTATAAAGTTTCGCAGAGTGTTAAGAGTGCCATGGAAAAAACAGTTGGTGTGAGAACTGGTAAAAAGATTGGATGGGGAAGGCATATCAGACCTCCACTTCATAAGAATTAATCTTGGGCTATTGTGATTCTCCTTCCCTCTTGGAAAGTTAGAGGAGGTCCGTTACCACCTCCACACCATTTTTTCCATGTCTATGCAAACAAGACTACCTTACCCCATAGACTGAATGGCTGCGGCTGCAGACATGCTTTCTGTCTGGTCTAGAATGGCTCAAAGACCAGTGACATTGAATCTAGAAATAAGGAACGTTAGAAACCACCATTGCATTTAGGTATGGGTACGAGATAGGTGCAGGCAGATTGAACTGGTCATGAAAATCTCTTGATTTAGTCACTGCCTTGGATGAAATGACAGATGGCCTTGGTTACAGTTCTGGTACCATCTCTAACTACTCATTATAATTTGGGATAAAAGACTAAACTCCTCTAACATCAGCTTTCTTATCTGTCCACTGGGACATATGCCTAAAATGTCCAACACATGTAAGGGTGAAAATAGATTAAAACGTATGAGCTAGTGCATTTTATACCATTTAGTGTTATATAAAGGAAAGCACCATCACCATCTTCAACACTGTCAAAATCATTGCTGTGTTATTATCATTCTTATATTTTTTTCTTTTCATAAGATATTCACTAGGAAAGGGATTACTCTTTTATAACTATTTGCACCTTACTGAATACGCATTTGCATAATTAATTGCTCAATATATTCAACTGAATTTAACAAATAATTCCTAATTTTGAATCATGATGTTTTATTTATTTATTTATTTATTTATTTTCTCTTTCAAGCTTTCAGAAATAAAAAGGAAGAAAGTAGAGGGGTGTGTGAAGACCTCCATTACTGGAGGTGATTAATGTTTAGAGGTGTATTTCCACCCTGAAGGAGTATGGCCTTGATTAGAAGTACACCAACCTGAAGGTGCCTTGCCTGTCATGAGGAAGCATGGGAAGAACATACACCAGAGCTGGGAGGGGCTCAAGAACAAACCAAGGGGCCTAGTTATCCAAGCAGCTTATCTAGGACCCTTCCTGAACCTCTCTTAAGGATGGTGGGTTATAGTATCTCTCTACCTGCTCCTTTTTTCAACACCGCATTAACCTTTCAGGTTTTCTACATAAAAACTCAGTCCACAGTATTTGGTTTCTGGTTAATGTCAGTCTGCACTCAAAGCCCAAGCATGCACCCACCACACTCCACATCCACTCCTGACCTGGTATGATCCAATCTTTTCCTTGAAAGACATCCCACAATCTCTACTGCAGTCCACCTGCATTGTCATGAAACACAAGAAACTGCCTATCAAACTATTCATTAGAGAGATGACAGAGGAACTTAATTCTAGAACTGGAAGCCTTCTCTTTCTCCTTGCATCTAGCATCTCCTTCTCTTCTGACAGACATCCCATTTCTTTCTTTCTGGAGTCAGACAGAACTGCTTTTTTTAATTTTTTTTTAAGAACTTTAATTGTGTGAGTGAAGGTTTACACACAAGATAATCAGTTTCACCTTTAACAAATCATGTTCTTTGTTTCATCTTAATGATTGCAATCCCCACCATTCAACAACAGTTATCTCACCTCTTCCCTATGATTCCTATTTCCATTTGATTCTCCTTCCATCCCATCTCAACTTTGTTCTTAGGTAAACGGTAAACTTTACCCTTTTGATTTTGAATGATTAACCATTCCATGGTGAGCATTCCTTACTTGTGTTGGTATCCTCACTATATAACTATATACAGCTTGGCTGAAAATGAGTCCACTGGGTGAGTTACTTCTCAGGCCATAGTCTCAGGTCCCTTCAGTGTCTTTCTGACCAGTAAGCCTGATCTTTTGGAGTTTTGTTCCACATTTTCTCCTGCTCTATTCTGGACCTTCCAATATGATCTCTTTCAGAACAGTTGTTAGTGGTAGCTGGGCACCATCTAGTACTTTTATAGACCTACTTCTGAAACCAGTATTCATTATCTACCTATGAGGCCAGTCAATACCCTGAGTTTCATCTGCAGGTTATGACACTTGTGTCATTTCATGAGCATGGCAGAAGAGAAAGAGAGAGATGTGTGTGAAAGTGCTTACCACATGTTGCTGTTGTTCAGTGCCATCAAGTTAGTTCCAACTTATAGCAATCCTGTATAAGGTTTCCAAGGAGCAGATGGTGGATATGAACCACCAACCTTGCAAATCAAATTGATCTTGTAGTCCAACACATTATCCTGCAGCGCCACACCAGGAACTCCAGGAACTCCACATAGGAGCTCAATACATGCTTTTTTAAAAAAAAATCTTCTCTCCTTTCTTCCTTCTCTTTTTCAAACTCATTCTCTAATATTATTTCTCCTCTCACATTTTCTTCAAAATACAGGCTTCTTTAAGCAACAGACCCAGCTATTCCATTCCCTCAGATGATCTCCATGTAATGCCACAAAAGGCTGCAACCACAGATTCGTGACCCTGATAATACACCTATGGAGTGGCCAGGGCTAAAGACAGTTCAGACACTAGTCTTTTTGCTTCAGTTTTGAAAAATCTCTCCCCCTGAAGGATTAGCCAGAGGATTGGAAAATGTGTTAGGAAGGTGAAAAAAAAAACCATGCTAAAGTCCCTAAACAGATCAACCCATAAAAATAATGGTGCACAAAGCATCTCAAAGAACAGAGGAAAACCCCAAATAAAGGTTTGAGGATTGACTCTGATGCATCTGGGGACTCACTTGGCTCCTGTGTCTACTGCTGCTCCTGGGCCAGTGCATCAAGAGCCCGCATCACCAGGAAAGATGTGTCCATAAGCCACCTGGATGTTCTCCCCCCATCTGTGAGCCAGGCTAGCCTCCGGGCCCTATGCCCCTCTCTTCAGTAGCTTTCTTCTCTCTCTGTCCTCATTAGAAATGCATTTCTGTCATTTTCCCCTTCTTGATCAAAACCATAGCACCCTCCTACATCACCCTCACCCAATGTCAGCCCCTCCCCAGGCCTGTCTCCCAAGGCTAGCTTCCTTTCAGAGAGCTCTTCCTGCCTGTTTCTCCTGTTTCCTGCCATGAAAATCCTCTCCTAAAGCCAAATCTCTCTCAATGAGATGTCACATCTTAAAGAGGCCTGATAAATTCATCCCCACTAAGATGCCCCTCCACACACACACACACAAAAACTGATAGGAGCCTAATATGCCTTTTGTTTAATGCAGTTTAGTACATTCTCTGGGTATTAGCATTTTACCAGGGGATTCCTTAAGATACAGTGGAATGGTCCTCAAAAGATGGAAATGATGCAGCCTTGCATGCAGTAAGGGAAACCTTGAGAAAAGCTTGAAGTCAAGATTTCCATGGATCATGAGCCTACCTGGTTCTATGGCACTTACTCTCTGCTTGGCATTCTGATAAGGGCTGAGGGGATTACAAAGGGAGAGAAAGTATAAAGCATTAGTAGTTTTGATTTAATATTTGACATTTATTTAGGTTTATAGGGAGTGCCAAAGGGGTTTATAGTGATGGTCTTTATATGATAGATAGCAAGTCAATTTCAGTGACTGTCTCCTCATGAATTGTAGGAACCACCACCGAGAGCAGAGGCCCAGTTAAATCATAGCTGTTAGGTCAATTCCAGTTCATGGTAACCTCATGTGTGATAGAATAGAACTGTGCTCCATAAGGTTTTCAAGAAATGAGTTTTTGAGAAGCTAATTACCAGGTCTTTCTTTGGAAATTCCTCTAAATAGACTCAACCTTCAACATTTCAGATAGTAGCCACCCCGGGATAGAACAGCGAAACACATGATAAATATCTCCTCTGTAGAAAGATGGAAAGTCCTAACCATCATTACCACTTTGCCCCACAGTTGGACCCTGTTGCAATAGGCAAACTTTCCTTCCTAAATCCGAGTATGCACAGTAGTAGACTTGGTGGGGAAGAAGCAGGCACTGGGGTTGTTGTTGAAGTTTTTAGGACAGGAGAGTGGAAGAAGAGTCAAGGCCACTGGACTAGGACCACATTTGAATGACTGTTCTTGAAGTGAAGAAGAAACTAATGGTCACAGATCACAGCTGACAGGGCTAATAGGGCACATGTTACCCATTGTACCCATCATGGAAAAATTCACTCAATGCAGTAACAATGCACTGTCTTGTTAGCTTCCATCAGCAACATTGTCTCCTTTGACTAAGGATACTACTCTGTTCCCAGTCACCTGTCTACATAGGCTCCAAGTTCTCTTACTTTCCAAAGCCACCTTAAAATCAAATGGAATGTAAATTGCCTCCATTACAAGGAACCCTGCCTGGTGACATAAGGGCTAGAACACTCAGCTGCTACACAAAAGCAGCAGTTTGAACCCACCAACCCACTCCACTCCACCAAAAAAGATGTGACAGTTTGCTTTTATACAGATTACAGCCTTAGGAAGCACAGAGGGCAGTTTCTACTCTAGCCCAGTTGTGTAGGCATCCAACTAGATGACAATGGCAACAGGTAGCTTCATTGTGGGATAGAGTATCTCTGACTGTTCAGATTAGATGATAATATGTTCTAATTATTGGCTCAGAAATATGGTCAGCAAAACTCTCTAACCATACGTAAAAAAAAATAATTAAATTTTACAAAGACGCCAATCATCCTTCCTATAATACTCTACTTAGCTAGGTTCAATAATTCATTGCAATGGCCGCAAAGAACCGAGACACCATACTTCCAGCTATGACGTTTACTAGGGACATTAACAGGTTATAGGTTATACAATTCAAGGTCAGAAATGCTCAGGATAGAGTTCTTTGGTCAGGTCTGCCTCTTCTCAGTCGGGCCTGCAGACAAGTCTCTCTGCCTATGCAATGTTACAAAACTCTTTTTAAGGTTGCTGATAAATGCTCACAAGGTTCACCACTTCACCATACACTTTAGCTGGAAGGAACTGTTTAGCATCGAGGTTCAGCAAACCTAGCTTCCTCAATTAAGTATGTGGAGGCATTGCATACTCCAAGCAAGTCTCCTGCTCCGTCACTCAGTTTTACTTGCTCCATGGGTTGAAGAAAGCCCACTGCTTTTTCTCATGCTCTGACTCGGATTCTGCAGGTGTTTCTCCTACTGCTGCTTCTCTGTTGCTTGTCCTATGTCACAACATTCTGTCCCTGGGTGGAGGAGGTTAATGCACAAGGATCTTGGGGTCTAAAAGACACACTTCACTCCTGGCTCTTTTTATTTGATGGTAGTAAGATCCCCTTTTCTGCTTCTGAGATGGCTCATTTTATAACCACATTAGGAGTTGAAGTTTTCATAATTACAATTGGCCTGTTAACAGTCATTCAGATCTGAATCTTATCATCATCCTCTCAGTAACTTCTCCTACTACTCCCACTCAGACCCATCAGGAAAACATGCTATTTAGTAGCAATTTTCAAAGACTATGGCTAGAACACACATTACATAATTAATTTACTGCTCCGTATCACATATTGAACTTGCGCAGGATATAAAATTTCTAAGGAAGGACCCAAAGGAATTTTCTCTAACTATTTCTGCCAAATTTTCCCTCCCCAACCAATCTTCTTGGAAGAAATTATCTTAATACCTAACTATGGGCATACTGATGGGGGATAAAATCAACAAACTAAAGGACTCCTCTCTTTGCAGATGTAAATAAATTTTCCATCTGCCATCCAGCCTTCATTCATCCCCTGAGCTTCTTCAACAAGTTATGCAATTGAAACCCCTCCCAGCACACTGCCTCTCTGCCTGCAGCCTTCTGCCTTCTTGCCCAAGCTCATTAGATTCAACCCAAGTCCACATTCTCAGCTACACCTTCCCTCTCCATTTTCCCAGCAGGAGGATTGGAGGTGACCTTTAAATGTCACTTGCAAATGCCAGCTGATGCTAACTGGCTCCAAACTGCTGCACAGGCTTGGTTTTCCTGAAAACTAGCTGATGACAGGGCTCAGGAATAGGCATGATGAGGATGACTTCTGGGGACAAGTCTGTTCTTAGAGCAGGGCATGGCATTCAACTCAGTCAGAAACCAGGGTTTCCACAGTCAGACTCTCGGCCACACTGAGAAAGTGATGCCTGTATCATTAATGTGAGAGCTAGAGTAGTCCTTAGAGATCATAATCCTTCATGGTTCCTGGAAGGAAACTGGGGTCTTAAGAAACAAGACAAATCTATATATGTAGTTTTGAGACCTTAATGCCTGCCAGGAACTCTCATAGATACTTACCTAACCATGGCACAAGTTTGTTTATTTTTTACTAAATGAATGAAGAAACAATGGGTTATTTCAGTTATTTCTTGTAACCATACACGGGACTATCCCCATATTAAAGATAAAGAAAGGAACATTCAGTGAAATTAAGTAAGTTGGCTAAAGTCACTCAGCTAAATAAGAAGTACGGAAAGGATACATATCTGACTCAAACCTACATTCCATACCTCACTCTTTGCCAATCCCATCTTCAGGGACAGGTCAGGAAATTAAAATCGCTCCATTCCTTGATGTTTTTCCTAAGTTTCTGGTTCAATTCAACTGTTGTTTATTTATCAATTAACATCCTTCTGTTCTACTGCCTGAGGGCTTTATTTCCCATTACCCAGCTTCTATGTATTTGTCAGAATAAATTGCTTGCAGGAAGAGAAGGAAGGAAAAGAGAGGGCAAGATGTTTTCTCATGAGACATCCCTTTACTTGACAAGAATCACCAAGGGCTATGGAGAATCCTGCATCTTGCATCCTCCTAGAAAGGGGAGGAGAATCCTTGGATGGCACAAACGGTTAAGACCTGGGCTACTAGCCCCCACATTGGCAGTTTGAACCCACTCAGAGGTGTTTTGGAATAAAGGACTAACAATCTGCTTCCTGAAAATCTCTGCTTCCTGAAAATCACAGCCATGAAAACCCTATCCAGAACAATTCAACTCTATCTACATAGGGAATCACAAGAGGCAGAGTAAACTTGACATGCTACAGAGTTGTTGTTGTTGTTGTTGTTGTTGTTTCATTTTGTTTTTAGAAAGGGGAGGCCCAAGACCCAGTTCAAGGTCCTGAAGTAGACACTGCAAGTAACATGAAAGGAAACTGGAAACAAGTCAGTGTCCTTTCCAAAGTTTCTTGTTAACTCACTGTGTTCATGAATCTACAGTCATGGGTGGACCATATAGAACCATGTCCTTGGGTTTTTTTAATCAGGCATTTCATAAATAGGTACAAGGGAATTCCAGAACAGCACAAGGAGATGTAACTTTTGACTTTTGACTGATGCCAGAGTCATACTCTCTTTGCTATCATGCCTAAATCAAGGTAAAGTCATATAGAGTGCCTAGGGCCTGATGCCACTTTCCTGCTCTCTTGGTGAGGCTAGGAGTGGGGTTGTAAGGGCCCCTAACAGAAAGGAGTAGCTTTTAAGGACAAAAAAAGAGAAAGTTGATTGTTTAAGGCACATCTTACCTCAGGATTAAACAACAACAAAAGTTGCCTTTGAGTTAATTCCAGCTCATGATCACCCCATGTGTTTCCTAGTAGAACTATGTTCCGTAGAGTTTTCATGGATTTGATTTTCCAGATTGCCAGGTCTTTCTTCTCAAGGCACCCCTGTATGAGTTCACACCATCAGCTTTTCAATTAGTAACACAAAATTTGACCATTTTCATCACCCAAGAATTCACTTCAACAATAATTAACTACTTGTTGGCGTCATGAAGCTTCCAGGATCCAAAGTGTCTTCAGTTCCCTAAATTACAAATAATTGAAACAGGAGTTAAACAGGATTCAATTACTTATCACAGTGAGGAATTCTGGTATGGTACTGCAGAATAAGCACTGGATTGCTAGCCACAAGATTAGTAGTACAAACCCACCAGTGGCTCCTTGAAAACCCTATATAGCACTTAGCAACAATGAGCTTCTAATGGTGGCTCCCTTCCTTCCTTCATTCATCTGTTCTTGCATTTATTTACTCATTAAACCAATACCCATTAAGCTCTTAAGGTACATACAATCTTTTGGGAAAATGAAACAATAAAGAATTTGCTGTTCCTACCACAAGTCATACATACTTTCCACCTTGCCAAGGAGAATAATGTAGGTGCCAGCACCACTTCAGTTCCAACTAATTTGCATTCAGAGCCTCTACTGGCCTCAGAGATTCCAGCTTTGTCAGAAGACCTATCTCAACTGGGCCTGAGAATTCACTGCTGTCTTATTTATGTTCACTCTTGGCCTTTGTCAACAACTTTCATTTTTCCCTTCAATATTGTTAAGATGTTTACTAAAATGTTCTCCAAACCCATGTCCACCAATACTTTTCTTACTACCAGAGAATTTCCTGAATTGGGGAGAAAAAAATTAAAATATTGAGAAGAAGCACTGTTGTTGAATAAATCTCAGAGGTTTGAATTGATTGAGTAAACAACTGAGAAGAACTCTTATTTCTTGTTTATTAAGAGCCTCTAGGGACAAGCTTTCCAAAGGCTATTCTCATCAGAGAATTTCCCTTAGGATTCTGGTGTCCTTATAATCCAGCCAGTAACAACAGCAACAAAAACAGGCAACGAAAGTGTCATCATCACTCTTCAAAATATTCACTATTTTCTGGTTCTCTAAAATGAGATGATTGAGGTCCTTACGTCATTTAAAGTTGTTGGCACCACTCCAATTATAATCGCACATACAGTTCTTCACTTTGGCTCAGTGGGTGATGCCCTGTGTTCATTTGCAATTCCGTCAGACAGAGGCAGGTACAGAAGCTGAAAGGGATCTTATCTAACTGCCCTAGGATGCATCTCTGCTTAAAGAAGGAGCTCTGGTAGCGTAGTGGTTACAAATCGGGCTGCGAACCACCAGTTAAGCAGTTCGAAACTACCAGCTGTTCTGTGGGAGAAAGATTAGGTTTTCTGCTCCTGTAAACATTTACAGCCTCGGAAACCTGTACAGGGTCGCTATGAGTTGGAACTGACTCCACAGCACACAGACACCAAAAAAGAAAAAGGCCAAAAGATGTTTTCCTGATCAAGGAATCTTTCTAAGAAAGGTAGTAGTAAGCAGAGGCACAACCCAAGGGTCAAAGCTGCAGCTAGTGCATCTTGGGTAGGGGTAATTGTTATCTGCCATTGAGTTGACTCCAACTCATGGTTACCTTATGTACAACAGAATGAAATGTTGCCTGTCTTACATCATCCTCAAAATTACTAGCATAGTTGTGACTACTGTACCAATCCATCTTATTGATGATTTCCATTGCTTCATTGCCCTTCTACTTCACCAAACACAACATTCTCCTCTAGTGATTGATCTCTTCTGATAAGCTACCTTCAACAAGTGAGTTGGACAATGTTCTTTTTTGATCCTTAAGGTTTTCATTGGAAGTAGATTCCCAGGCTTTTCTTCATAGTCTGTCTTAGTCTTGAAACTCTGTTGAGTTTAAGATACTGGTGGCATAGCTTCCAGCATCACAGCAGCACATAACTCACCACACTATTACAAACTGGCAAGTGAGTTGTAAGGGGTGAATGGGAAAATATAAGTTGTAAATAAACAAGGTGTTTAGAGAATCTTGGTTCACATAAGCTGTTTGAAACAAGTTATGGTTAAGTCATGATTAAGACAGTTTTGATAGTACTCCTCACCACATTAAACCAAACAGGTCCTAACTCATATAAAAATGTGATAGAATTATTGTAAAAGTTAGGCTTTATTTGGGATTCTTGTCAGTAATATAGAGCTTTTTATCTATTAGGAATCCCCAGATTGTGCAAATGGTAAATGTACTCAGCTGACAACTCAAAAGCTGAGAAAAAAAAATTGATTGTCTATTTCATAAATTCAGCCAAGGGAAATTGTAGAGAATACAACTCTATTCTGACACAATGGGGTTCCCATAAGTTGGAGTAGACTCAACAGCAACTGGTTATTTCTCTATTACCTACCTACTATTGTTTAAAACACTCAAAAAGCTTTTGTATTTTAGTAAAATGAGTTGTACCCCCCAATGTTCAGCAAAGCTGGCTAGACTGGAGAGAACAATCTAAAGGAATAAAGCATTGTGACAAAGATCTAGAGGCTTATCAGTTTGATCTCAAAGTCTCAGTGTAGCAGCAGTAAATATGTCTCAAAGTAAAGGTTCTATGGTCACCTTTAAGATTCTTTCCAATGTCCTTCTCTGACAATGTTGCTGTTTGGTGCTGTAGAGTGGGCTTCGGCTCATAGCAACCCTGTATGTAACAATATAAAACACTGCTCTGTACCATCCCCACAATTGTTATATTTATTTAAGCCCATTATTGAGGCCATTGGGTCAATTCAGCTGGCTGATTGTATTCCTCTATGTAATAAGTGTAATGTTCTTCTCCTGGAGCTGGTTCTTCCTGATAACAGAAGATAAAATCTTGCCATCCTCTCTCTCCTAAGGAGCATTCTGGATGCACTTCTTCTAAGACAGATTTGCTTATTCTTCTGGCAGTTCAATAGGAAAGAGGAGAGATGAAACTACTTCCAAATATTAGGTATTGAAAACCTTATGGATAGCAGAGAAACACTGTCAAATACAGTGCTGGAAAATTAGCCCCTCAGGTTGCAATGCACTCAAAATGTGACTGGGGAAGAGCTGTCTCCTCAAAGTAGAGTTGACCATGATGACATGACTGGAGTAAAACCCGTGGAAGTAAAGCTGTCAGAACCTTAATTAGCTGATGGGGCACAACTCAAAATGAATAAAAACAGCTGTAAATATCCATTAATGATCAGAACATGGAATTTACAAAGTATGA
>NW_006408553.1:338769-351855 GCF_000296735.1 Chrysochloris asiatica | reverse complement strand
AACAACAACGACTCCCTAAATACCTAGAGTCCTGGTGTGGCACTGTAGGATAACCATTGAACTGTAAGGTTAGTTTGAACTGCAAGGTTGGTGGTTCAAAGCCACCAGTCATTCCTTGGAAACCATATACAGGGTCACTATGAGTCCGAATCTACTTGAAGGCACTTAGCAAGAACAGCAACTCCCTACATGGTAGGAGCTCTGGTAGCTTAGTTGATAATAAGTTGGGCTACAAACTGCAAGGTCAGCAGTTTGAATCTATGGTTCTGTTAAGATTATGCTCCTATAAAGATTAAAGCCTGCAAAACCATATACAGGATCATTGAGTCTGAGCAGCATACAACCCCCACCACTCCCTAAATGAGTGACTATGCACAAATTACCAAGCCTCTATCGTCCTTAAAATCTCTCTTTACACAGGGGATACCACCTTCCCACCCTGCCACACACAGGGTTGAAGTCAAGATGATACAGTGAGCATACCATGGAAGGCCTAGAGCACCACTTAAATTGAAAGTATTATTAGGAAAACTCGAAATCTCTTCCTGAAGACACACACATCAACATTAGCTTCTCTTTTAGGTAATAAACAAATGAACAAAACAGACGAGTTGGTGCCATAATCACAGCTAAATTGGAAATGCTGGCATTATCCAGAACAAGCCATCTATCCAGAGAAGCTGAGAGGCCTCGGATGCACAAAATCATATTTCCCCAGGCATAGGATTAATTAAAACTATCAAGTGTTCCCAGCTTTTTGAAATTAACTTTGAAAGTGTTTGGTGTGAAGGGATAAAAAGGGAGGCTATGTGGTGGGGGAAGCAGCCCAGGAGCGGGATTGTTGGCAGAGAGAAATGTGGTAGAGCTGCATGTTTGCTTTATTATTTACTGAGAGAAAAAAAGAGAATAGAGTGAAATATAAAAGTCTCTTTAGACCTGTCTTCAGCCTATAACTGATTAGAATACCTAAAAGGGGTTCTACAACTTGCCCAGTGAAACAGGCCTCTTGTGGAGTGTTTGCAGTGTATACGACCTTAGGTAGAAGTCTGAGCCCCATCCAGAGCCTTCTGAGGTGGAACATTCCCTCTAGAAAGGACAAGCAGGCCAGCCTGGAACAGCTAGAACAACAGAAGATACATCTTCAAAGAAGTATCAGCAGGAAAAACCCAAAACAAAAATGTCAGTATGATTGGCTACTACAAAAATAAGCAAGTTGTTTGCTGGGAAGCCATCAAAGCAAGTAATCAAGTCCCTTTAAGACAACCCCTCCTCTAAGACTGAAACTCAAAGGAAACACATGAGCAGGCATGTAAACTTACTGGTGATCACATTGGTCTACTGGTGAGTGGAAGAGGGGGCAAGGCAGCAATAATAAATGGGCTGAATTCAATCATGTTCCATTGACTCCCGTTGACCTGGAGATGAGAGAGAGAAGAAGAAGGGTTGGTTGATACAAAGTGTGGTGAGACCTGGGGACACCTTTGCCCATGGCCAAGGACATAGCCACAGAGGGCTAGAGCTGAGAGTGAAGCATCCAGCTGATATGAAGAACGGGGAGATACACAAGAACACCCAAGTTTGCAGATAGTACCCATCTGACCCAGACTTGATGTCTTTATAATCACAACTCAACTGTTAGGTGCCATTGAATTGGTACCGACTCATAGCAACCTTATGCACAGCAGAACAAAACACTGCCCAATGCTGGGCTAACCTCACTACTGTTGCCACACTTGAGTTCATCGATGCTGCCACTTGGCCAATCCATATCATTGGAGGTCTTCCTCTTTTTCTCTGATCCTCCACCTTATCAATCATGATATCCTTCTCCAGTGACTGCTCCCTCCTGAAAATATGTCTGAAGCAAAGTTTGGCCATCTTGGCCTCCAAGGAGCACTCTGGCTGCACTTCTTCCAAAATGGATCTATTGGTTCTTTTGACAGTCCATGACACTTTCAATAATCCCCTCCAACACCATAACTCAAAGGCATCAATTCTTCTATGGTCTTCCTTATTCTCTGTCCAGCTTTTGCATGTATATGAGGTTATTGAATATACCATGGCTTGGGTCAGGTGCACCTTAATCCTCAAGCTGACATCTTTGCTCTTCAACACTTGTAAGGGTCTTGAATAGCAAAGAAAGTTAGACATTGGCTACCTAAAAAGAAGTGCAGCCAGAGTGCTCCTTGGAGGCCAAGATAGCCAAACTTTTTCTCTCATACTTCGGATATATTGTCAGGAGGGACCAGTTGCTGGAGAAGAATATCATGTTTGGTAAGGTGGACGGTCAGAGAAAAAGAAGAAGACCGCCAATGAGATGGATTTGCCAAAAGGCAGCATTGATGAACTCAAGTGTGGCAACAGTAGTAAGGCTGGCACAGTACTGACCAGTGTTTCGTTCTGCTGTGCATAAGGTCGCTATGATTCGGTACCGACTCGATGGCACCTAATAACAAGAACAACAAACCTAAACTGATGGGGTGATAAAGGCAGGAAGTGACTGGCTTACAAGGTTTCAAGAGAGAGTTCAGTTTAAGAGTGTGTGGAGAAAGATAGAATCCCCACTGAATGGTTTTCACCTTGTCTAGATAGGTCTGGTAAAAAGAGATGGGGATAAGAGTCTTATGGTTCAATAGTGAGAAATTGTTATCATGACTAATTGTGACTGTCACAATTGTAAATGTAGAGGTTTTGTAACAAAAACAGGGGAGTAGTTAATCTTATAGTCCAGGAACAAAGCACTCTAGGACCATCAAGTGAGAAGATCACAAGCGGAATGTGAGACCTTATCCAGAGAAGCAGCAACACCAGAGATGGAAGCAGCAATGAGGATGTGGACAGAGGGAGCAGCTGAGGACTTTTGATTCATGGAAAGAGAAGGACTGAGAGCTGGAGGCCAGGAGGCAGACTTGCAGAATGTGCCCTTTGGTGGTTTAAATTATTATATATGCTTATGTGTTTGTTTGTTTTTTTAAAGAGAGAGCTAAAATGAATAGAAAGAAATATTGTGAACTGATGGAACATGGTGAGGATTCTAATCATTGTAATGAAACAAAATATACTATTTGTTGAATGCAAAATTGATGATCTGCCCTGTAAACTTTCACTCAATTCACAATAAAAACTGAAAAGAAAAAAAAAACCACACACACACACAAAAACGTGTTGCTGAGACACTATTATGATGTAGACGTAAATAAAGTGAACAGCAAGTTAAAAAAAAAAAAAAAGTCTCTTTAGTGCAATGGTGAAAAGAAAAGGCAGGAAAGGTAGACACAGTTTTTCATTTGTTCCCTGCCCCTTGGATGAACTTGACTCTTACTCTGGGAAATGTGGACTCCACACTGAAACTGATGGGTAAGGTCAGGTGGTATGGAAGTGGGAGAAGAAGGGAAAATTTCTAAGGTGGGATTGTTTGTATACCTTTTCTCACTTTCCCATTCTGGACTTCCTTCTCATTTAATCTGTTTTCCTCTTTTGCAAGTCAACTCATGCCTGACACTTTTCTGAAGTATTGCAGATAGTCATCTTATGACCAGAAGCCTCAGTGAAGTCACTGAATTGCACCTCAAGTCCTGAATTTCTATTTCTGGTTCCACCATTTACTAACTGTTCAAGATCTCAGTTAAATCACCTGCTTCTTCCTGTGACTCTACTGCCTTGCCTGTAAAATGGTAGCAAGGGGCGGGGGCATTATTTTTTGCCAAGATACACAAGGGAGATATTGGAAGTGAATCACATCACACATTTGAGAATCGCCAGAGGGGACCACAGACTCCATAAATTGTCCACGTCTCACATTTAATTGAATGACTTTAAGCCACTGCTTTAACTGCTAAGCCCTGGTAGTAAATGGAACTCAAGGACTTGATATACCCTAGGTCAACAAGTAACACCCTTCATGCTGAGATTCTGTTTCATATGACAGGAAAATGCATGCCCCTTCCTTCTGCTGTCACTGGAATATGAATCCTCTAAAGTATATCCACTCTCCTTTTACTTTCTCTTTGGCAACCTCTAGGTGTTATTTCAAGTCCCCCACTCACCAGCTGCTGATCTCTCAGCTGTCCTGGCTCTCAAATGAAGTGCTGTGGGTTCCTAGAACTACATCTCCTCCATTTCCTTTCTCAGAAGGACTCCACCTTCTGAGACTAAGGGTTTCAAAACTCTTCACAAAATCTTCACTGTGAAAGAATTCCTACTGACCTTGCCAGTTACATTAGATATCTAACCAACATTGCTCTCATTACTAGTAGTCAGATTTTGAGTCAGGTTTCCCACTCTCCTCCTCTCAATCATGTACTTTAAGGGAAAACAATCCTGTTGTCAACCTCAAATACAAGGAGCTGATCCTGATTGATCTCAGCCAATCATAATTGACCTACTCTCTTGGCAGTTGTTGTTGTTGTTAAGTGCTGTTGAGTCTATTCCAACCCATAGCAACCCTGTAGAGGGTTTCCAAGGAGCAGCTGGTGAGCTTGAACCACTGACCTTGCAGTTCAAACGACTTTGCATTCTGGCATATTAGCCCACAATGCCATGCCAGGACTCCCTCTTGGCAGTGGTATAGTATATATAGTATATAGTGGCATGGTAATTTTAACCAGTGAGAAATAAGAGGGTATCTGTTGAAGGATTCAGGGAAAACTTTTGAAAAGCCCTTTTCAGTCTCTGAGGACTTCAGGTATGACTATACTTGACCATGAAGATATGTAGGCAAGGATAAACTCTTAGGCTGAAGATGGCTGAACAGAATTACAAAATGAGTCTGAATCCTTGACAATACTGATCTACTGAATTATCCAGCCTGTGAAACACTCTACCTCAGGATTGCTTGTTACATGAGAGTATTTTATGATTGCTGAAGTTCATTTGAATTGGTGAATTAGGGCTGTCAGAACAAAAACTACAAACCATGAGGCTGATAAAAACAGAAATGCACTGTCTCACAGTTCTAGAGGCTAGGATTCTAAAATCAGGGCTGTGAGCAAGGTGATTCCTTCTGAGGGCTCTCATAGAATATATTGCATGCCTCTCCCCTAGTGTCTGGTTACACCCAGTCCTCCTTTGTCTTTCTTGGAAAGTAGGAGAATTTTCACATAGATGCCATCTCTCTGTATCTTCTCTTTTATAAAGATATTGTTGTTGTTAAGTGCCATTGAGTCTATTCTGACTCATAGTGATGCTATCTATGTAGGGTTTCTGAGGTCGTAATCTTTGTAGGACCAGATAGCCTCATCTTCGTTTCGTGGAGCAGTTGGTGGGCTTGACCTCAGGGTTCATAATTGAATGCTTACCGTACAGACCCACAGTGCTATAAAGACACTAGTAAAGGATTAAGATTCATCCCACTCCAGTATGACTGCATGTCAACTGGTCACATCTTCAAACAAGGTTACATTTCAAAGTTATATTCACAGGACGGGGTTATTTACAACATTAACCTATCCTTGGGGGACACAGTTCAATCCGTATCAGTTAAAGTAGACAATTATTTGCAGTCTAAACATTCTAACTGACCCACCCATTCTACCATTTTAACCACTTATCCACTTTGTTACCAGGGTTTAGTCACTATGTTCCAGGGCTCCTGAAACATAGTAAGTTTTCAGTTAACATAGGTTGATCTGAATATTTGAAATTTATATTTGCCAAGCTACATGAATACATACTAAGAAGAAAAACAAAATACAACATAACCCAAGGGAATGACCATGAACAGAGGAATTATATCAGTCACCAATCCTGTTTATGTGCACAGATATTAGTGACTAGACTAGGACCCTGGCCCAAGAATTTTGTAAACTAAAGAAAAATTTGACAAGTTAAAGAAAAACTGTTATTTTAGCATTTATACTAGTCCTTTGTGGTATTACAATGGTAGACTGTTGTTGTTAAGTGCTATTGAGTCAGTTCCGACCCATAGCAACCCTGTATAGGGTTTCTGAGGAGCACCTGGTGAGCTTGAACCACCAACCATGCAGTTCAAACCGACTTTGCGATCCAGCACATTAACCCACAGTGCCACATCAGGACTCCATTAAAACTAAGCAGATGGTTTTATTGTTAAGAAAACATCTTACGGGTTTGGTTAATAAATGACAAGACCAGAGCAAGTCTAGGCAAAAAGAGCTTGAAACTAAGACAACCCACTTGCTCTGATTAATGAAGTGGGAGAAGTTTGTGTTTTGGGTGGACAGTTTAGCCTGAAATGTACATGCTTTGAGAAAATGAAGGGGAGGCACAGAAGACATAGTGGTAGGCTATAAAGCACATTATCCTGCGGCAGGAATGCCCAACAGACTTTTAGAAAAGAGCTGTGAAATATTCAATTTTGGGTTGTTTTCTATTTTGGACGGGTATAGAGTCTGTCTCTGCCAATTCCAAGGCTCCAGGAAAAGTCTAACACAAAACTGTTCAGTACTGTCCCCAGGAGCCATGAAGGAAGGAGATTGATGACTACTCATTGTGTCCATGAAAGACTGGACAGAGCAGCCACATGGAGCAGGATCCAAGTTGTTTTTTGTTGTTAAGTGCAAGTCAGTTTCTTACCCATAGCAACACTGTATAGGATTTCTGAGAAGCACCTGGTGAACTTGAACCATTGACCTTGAGGTTCAAACCAACTTTGTAGGCTAGCACATAAACCTACAGCACTACATCAGAATCCAAGTAGGGGATCAGACTCCATCAGGTGCTGAATGCCAAGGTAAAAGTTGACCAGGGAATCTTAATCTTCATCCTCCCAACACACACTCTCACCTGTATCTGAAATTCTAGGCTTGATGAAAAATATCCAATAGTAGAAGGGATGGGATGTTCAAAGCATTTTATTATATATAATAAAGGACAGGGTAATCCAAGACTAGAGGACTTGAGAATAATTGTGCTGCATATCTAATTAAGTATACAAATGGTACATAGTTATACATACACATATATGAGGATCTTCAAAAAGTTCATGGTAAAATTAAATTAGAAGATAATGAAATTTTTTCTTGAACTATTTAAGCACCCTCATGTGATAAGCACTGGACTTCTAGCCACAGAATTAGTGGTTCAAACCCACCAGTCATTATCAGAAATCCTATGTAACAACACTTAACAACAAGAGCATATAATATCTATGAGATACACACACACACACACATATATATACATATGTTGTTGTTGTTAAGTGCTGTCGAGTCGGTTCCGACCCATAGCGACCCTGTACAGGGTTTCCAAGGGTGTAAATCTTTACGGGAGTAGAAAGCCTCCTCTTCCTCCCACGGAGCGGTTGGTAGTTTCGAACCGCTGACCTTAAGGTTCGCAGCCCGATTCGTAACCACTATGCTACCAGAGCGGCTTGAAACACAAGATCGGCAGTTCAAATTCACCAGCCACTCCTCAGAGACCATATACTGAGTCACTGTGAGTTGGAACTGACTCAACGGTACTTAACAACAGCATATATGATAATATACATGTGATCTATACCCCAAAATAGATGTGTGCACATGCACATACATATGTACTATATGTGTATAAATCATATATATATATATATATATACACATGTATATATGTGTATATATATGTATATATACATATACATATATATGTATATATACACAGCGACTCAGTATATGGTCTCTGAGGAGTGGCTGGTGAATTTGAACTGCCGATCTTGTGTTTCAAGCCTACCTTGCAGTTTTGCACTTATTCACAACAGAAGTTCATATGTATACACACACATATATAGATATGTATGTATGTGGGGATCCCAGTGAACCACAAGGCCAATAGTTTGAGCCCACCAGTTGCTCCTGGGAAGAAGGATGAGGTTTTCTGCTTCAGTAAAGGATCATAGCCCCAGAAATCCTATACTGGGTCTCTATGAGCTGGAATGCACTTGAAGGCACTTAACAATAACAACAGAAGACATGAATGTACTTAGAAGTCCTTTGGTAACACAAGAAGAAGCTGGTGTAGTGGTTAAGCACTTGGGCTTTAAGCCACTCCAAGGGAAACAGATGTGGCAGTTGGCTTCCATAAAGGTTCCAGCCTTGAGAACCCCATGAGTCACTTTTACTTAATCATCTAGGGTAAATTGAAATAAACTCGATAGCAATGGGATTTTTTTTTTTTTTTAGGTAGCACAAATGGTTAAACACTATATTACTAGACAAAAGTTTGGCAGTTCAAGCCCACCTGAAGGCACCTTGGTGGACAGGACTGTATATCTGCTGCCAAAAGACCACAGCCTTGAATTCCCTATGAAACAGTTTTACTCTGCACACATGCAGGAGCCAGGAGTCGGAACCAATTCAGTGGCAACTAGCAACATATGTTGTAGTTAAGTGCCATCAAGTCCATTCCAACTCATAGTGACCCTATTTCAAAAGAGTAGCTGGTGGATTTGAAGTGCTAACATTTTGGCTATCCTACAGCACACTCCTAACAATATATATATGTGAACGTTTTATACTGCCACTAAGTAGTTAACATACTTTTAAAACTGTAAATGGAATACTAAATCTTCAGCAAAGGAAAAGATCACTAAAGCAAACTGCTGGGTTTTTTTTTGTTTTGTTTTGTTTTTTTCCCTTGGCTTCTGAGTACTATATTTGGAGTCCTAGTGTGGCACTGTAGGATAAGCACTGGAATGCTAACTACAAGGTTGGCAGTTCAAACCTACCAGCTGATCCTCAGAAACCCTATACACGGTTTCTAGGAGTAAGAACTGACTCGAAGGCACTTAACAACAACAAGGCACTGCATTTGGTGTCGAATTCAGCAATTTTTATTTCATTTTTTGTTAGTGTCAGTTGTTCAGCAGTTAGAGATTCTCAGCGATAATCCTTTGTTAACACTGCCTGCATCTCCATCTTGCTAAAACTCCCAAGGTCTCACATTCCTTTACTAGATCTCTTCCTTTGCTTGTGTCATTAGTTTTGTTCTTTCTGGAATCATTTAAAGAAATATGCTGTTTGGCCTCCTCTCTTCTTCCTGCCTTTACTTGTCCCAGCTTTCCACAGCTCAGCAGGACTAGCTGATGCACTCGACCCATAGCACTTCTGCCTAGTTCTGGCAGGGAAAGGAAGCATTTGTAATTCAAGTACACAGGCCCATATGGAATAGAGACAGGGTACCTCAGGACCATCTCGATGGCCAGGCATCTACCTTCTCACCCTTAAATCCCATATGCCCCATGCCAAGTAAGAGTTCTCTGCTCCAGGGACTCCTTGATGCCTTTCATTGTACATAACTAGTTTCGTGCCTCATTCCTAGCTTGCGTTTAATTCTCATCAGAACTAATGACACACCCAGAGCCTCAGCTTTCTCTCTTGAGACCTTATTGTCCTCTCCTGGAGCTGTTTGTTGATTTTTACATTGCCTGCCAATTCGTGGATTTATGTCATTGGTAGACATCCTAGATGTTTGATAGATTAGACTCTCCTCTTGATCCCTGCTCTGTTCAACAGCACACTGATGACGGCAGCTCGGCAGTCAACTCACCTCCTTCTCCACCCTCCTGGACGTTTCCTCTGGGGCTGGGTAATGAGATTTCTTAGCCTCTGCTGATTCCATCAACATCCTCAAACTGATGCTGGGAAGATAATTTAGCAAATATATATAGTTTAGCAACTTAGCATTTTTTTCTGGACTCACTTTCTTTACACCCAAAGACTTATGCAAAAGCAAAGTTTAACCTTCACATAGAGCATATATATGCATGTATGTGTTAAGTAGATTTCTTCTCTGCCTATTCCTTGATGCTTCACTTATCCAGATATTGTCCAGGTGTTAGGATCAAGTCATGAGTGGTTTCATTTCAAAAGGCTTCTTTGATCATTTAAAATGTTACTAATCTCTTTTTTCCTTGGAACAACCTGATTACATATTTCACCACCAATCTTGTATTTTTCTCAAATCTTTAACATATAGTTGTATTTGTATGTTTCAGACTAAGACTGCAATAAACTCTGAATGTGGGGTTATGCCTTACTTTCTGGTTTACCCGCCAAGTATGATTCTTTTTATATAATTATTGCTAAAAAGGAAAGGCTTTTACTCAAATGAGTTAGGTATTATTTTTTTTTTTTTTCCCAGATAGATGGGCCATAGGGTGGAAAGGAATGATGAGTACAATTAAAGAATGTGGTCAAGATATATCATCAGAGGTTCCAGACAGCTCTCAGTTAACTTTTGCTCTGAATCTAAAACAATATAACCCAAAATTCAAGAAGTCTTTCTCACCCAAGATGACTGCATTCTCTCTGGGATGATTCTCTGCCAAAAGTACATCACAGCCAAGGCCCTAGTGAAAGCCCCTAGCCCACCATTAAGCCATCTCCACTGTAAATCAGACAAGGATTGGTGCCAACATGCTTCTTGTTGGGTAGAAAACAGATGGCTGGACCAGAGAAAGCTGACGGAAGGAATCGCAAAACAAGTATCAATCAACCCAAGCAAGTCGGCATTAGCAAACAGACAGCTTCACAGCTCTGGGGCAGGCTCTTGGTGGCGTTTTTAGCGGTTTTCCTAATTAAAGATGAGCTGTGGAGCTCATCAGCTACCCTAAGTCCCTGTTAAATGTGGCAGGTGGCATCTGAGAGCCCCCCTCCTAGCATGACTTCCCAGTTGTACTCTAGAGGGGCATATCAGTGCCAGCCAACCAAGCTGTGAACAGAAACAGAACTGCGGAGGAATTTAAAGGGACATCTTTCCCTGAAAGAATGTCTTGTTGTTATCACTGTTAAGTGCCCTGTAGTCTTTTCTGACTCATAGTGTCTCTGTATAGAGTTTTTGAGGAGTGGCTAATGGGTTTGAACTGTTTGTGGTTAGCAGTCCAGTGGTTATCCTACAGCATGACACCAGGACTCCAGAGAATGCTCTATTGACCTTAGAAGTGGTGCTTCAGGTCCAGCACTTACCTTGGTGAGTGCAACTTATGGCTTGGTGTGCATTTTTGTCCCTTTCTATATGCAAACTCTTTGAGGAGAAGGGCATCATTTACAGCTTTGATGATTCCCCTAGCACTTAGGATAGTGCTAGAAACATTGACACATGTTTTGTTGACATGGAGCCAGCTTGATCCATTGAGCTTTGTTCAGAATACTAAATGGCTCATATTCTAACATATTTTGTCTGTTTTACTTATTTGTTGATGAGCTTTATACAGTACCTCAAATATGTCAGCCATGGAGCAAATGTTGATGGTCAGTAATGGGTAAAAGTGGCTCTCAGGTATCCACTTTTAATATTTTATGTGTATTTCTATTATTTCTCCTATAAATTCCTTCGAGTCTATTCCAACTCAGAGCAACCCTGTATAGGATTTCCAAGGAGTGGCTGGGGAGCTCAAACCACTGACCTTTGCTGTTCACACCGACCTTATAGTCCAGTGCATTATCCCACAGTATCACACACAGGAAGCAAGTGGGGTTTCTGTTTTACTTTGGATTCTTCTTTTATATGTTCCTATTTACTGAGTCAGGTCTAAGCAAATTGTGGCTGTGGTTCATACTAATGAACCTGAGTTGACATGTAGGGCTGAATGTGAGTATAGCATACCTGTGGGCTACTTTGAACCTGAGAGCCACTTTTACCCGTTACTGACCATCAACATTTGCTCCATGGCTGACATATTTGAGGTACTGTATAAAGCTCATCAATACACCAACTGACTTCATCAGCACTCCAATAGAAGGAAGAGGCTTGATAGTTCTCACTCTAAGATCAGAGGGAGGCGATGGCTCTCAATCAAACAGAATAATCATTTCACACAAGGAACTGAGTTCTAACTCTTCAGCCTCTCACTTGTATAATTACATGTCAGTCATATTTATGTCATTAAACTCGGTGAGGTCTACACCATGTCAAGCGCAGCATCTAGCACATGCTAGCTGCTTAATTTGTGATCACTATTTTATTATTGCATTTTTTATTATAAAATTGAATATCTTTTTATTTATTTTATGCATTTACTTGAGGCTTATCTCCACAGGGCTGAAAATGAAAGAAGTAGATAATAATGATATGTTAAAAAAAGAAAAGAAAAAGTAAGTATAGCTGTGACCTCAAAGATTTCCTTCTGTGTATTTAAATTTTAGACCAGTGAAAATTTTTATCACAGACTGAGCTGAGTTTATTGCTTTTAAGGTCATTCTGGCTTATCCATTCTCTGCTGTTACTATCTCTTACAAAACATACTGATACCAATTTGTGGGCAACAGAGAAGAACTGGCAATCAGGAATGATAAATCCAAAGTGAGGCACATGGGGGTCAGAATCTCAGAGCAACAACTATAAGGTAAAATGTTGTAGATGCTCCTGTAAACAGAAAGAGGCAAGGGTCTAGAAAGCCTAACTCAGCCAGGACAGATCATGACCAAGCCAAAAGGAATCAAGAAGTCAAGGAAAGTTAAATTGAAGTCCCAACATGCAGATCTCACAGAGAGATTGGGTTCTGAGGTAACTATTGTGTGTACTCCTAGATTACCCACCTTTCTACTGGACACAGAAACTAAAGTTAGCTCAGGAAAGTTCTATATATTGGGTAGGAGTCCATGTGGCAGGAACTCCTCATTCTTATGGGAACCCAGACAAGCATCTTTATAGAGCTATGAGGAGACGAGTTGAGAGGCCTCTCCAGGCTGCCTTCTAAGGTCTTTCTCTCCACATCTCACCCAGACTACCCTCCTATCCACCTGCTTTGATTCTGAATGTTGGCTCAAAGCCTGAGAGCCTGTGGGTGGACAGGCTTTGATTTAAAGGGAAGGTATCACCAAACATTGGAGTCGATTCTGACTACTAGCAACACTGCGTTGGGTCTCCAGGACTGTAAATCCTTATGGGAACAGACAACCTCATCTTTCTCCTGCATAGTGGCTGGAAGGTTTGAACTGCCAACCATGTGGTTAGTAGCCCAATGCCTAAACCACAGCACCACAATGGCTTCGAAGACGAGATACGTGATATATAAATTGTTGTTGTTAGGTGACATCGAGTTGGTACTGACCCATAGTGACCTTATGCACAGCAGAACTGCACGATCCTGGTCCAACCTCACTACTGTTGCCACGCTTCAGTCCATAAATG
>NW_006408553.1:329607-338453 GCF_000296735.1 Chrysochloris asiatica | reverse complement strand
AATATTATGGCTTGGGTCAGGTGTACCTTAGTCTTCAAGCTGACATCTTTGCTCTTCAACACTTTAAAAAGTTCCTGTGCAGCAGATTTGCCTAATGCAGTACATCGTTTGACTTGTTGACTGCTGCTTCCACGAGTGTTGATGGTTGATCCAAGAAGAATGAAGTCCTTAACAACTTCAATCTTTTATCCATTGATAAGAATGTTGTTTATTGGTCCAGTAGTGGGGATTTTTGTTTTCTTGACATTGAGATGTAATCCATACCGAAGGCTGTGCTCTTTGATCATCATCAGTAAATGTTTTAAGTCATCTTCACTTTCCGCAGGCAAGGTTGTATCATCTGCATATCACAGGTTGTTAATGAGTCTTCCTCCAATCCTGATGCCGTGTTTTTCTTCATAGAACCCAGGTTTTCAGATTATTTGCTCAGCATACAGGTTGAATAAGTATGGTGAAAGAATACAACTTTGTCGCACACCTTTCTTAATTTTAAAACATTCAGTGTTCCCGTATTCTGTTCAAACATCTGCCTCTTGGTCCAGATACAGATTCCTCATAACCACAATTAAGTGTTACGGAATATTCATATTTCCCAATGTTGTCCATAGCTTGTCATGATCCACACAATCGAAAGCCTTTGCATAGTCAATAAAGCACAGGTAAACATCTTTCTCATATTCTCTGCTTTCAGCCAAGATCCATTGGACATTAACAATGATATCGGTCATTCCATGTCCTCTTCTGAATCCAGCTTGAACCTCTGGAAGTTCTCTGTCAATGTATGATTGCAGCCATTTCTGTATTACCTTTAGCAAAACTTTACTCGTGTCGGGTATCAAAGAGATTGTCCGATGATTTCCACATTCCATTAGGTCACCTCTCTTTGGAATGGGAACAAATATGGACCTCTTCCAATCAGTTGGCCAGATAGTCGTCTTCCAAATTTCTTGACATAGCTGAGGCTGTTCCTTATGCGCTGCCTCACTTTCTTAAAAGATTTTAATTTTTATTCCATCAATTCCTGGTGCCTTGTTCTTTGCCAATTCCTTCAATGTACTGTGGACTTCCTCCTTCAGTATCATTGGCTCTTGGTCATATGCTACCTCTTGAAACGGTTGAACATTAATCATTTCCTTTTGGTACAGTGACTGTGTATTCCTTCCATCTTCTCTTAATGATTTCTGCATCATTCAGTAATTTGCCCAGAGAATCTTTCAATAATGAAAGTCGAGGCTTGAATTTTCCTTCAGTTCCCCCAGCTTGGGAAATGCTGAGCATGTTCTTCCAGTTTGGTTTTCTGATTCCAGATCTTTGCACATTTTGTTGTAATATTTGGCTTTATCTTCTCAAGCTGATTTTTTAAATTTTCTGTTTAACTCTTGGATCTCCTCATTTTTTCCATTTGCTTTAGCATCTCTACACTGGAGAGCAAGTTTCAGTGTTTCTTCTGACATTGATTTAGACCTTTTTCTCCTTTCTTGTCTTCTCAATGATTTTTTGCTTTCTTCATGTATGATATTCTTGATGTAATTCCACAACTCTTCTGGTCTTCGCTCTTTAGTGTTTAATGTATCAAATCTTGTCTTCAGATGATCTCTAAATTCAGGTGAGATATATTCAGGGTCATATTTTGGCTCTTGTGGACTTGTTTTCATTTTCTTCCACTTCAGTTTGAATTTGCATATGAGAAATTGGTGATCTTTTCCACAGTCTGCCCCTGGCCTTGTTTTCACAGATGATATGGAGCTATTCCATCGTCTCTTTCCACAGATGTAGTAAATTTGATATCGAGGTATTCCATTTGGTGAGGTCCATGTATATAGTCATCTTTCATGCTGTATAAAGAAAGTATTTGAAATGAGCAAATCATTGGTTTTGCAGAATTCTTTCATGCATTCTCCAGCATCATTTCTATCACCAAGGCCATATTTTCCAACTACCGATCCTTCCTCTTTGTTCCCAACCTTTGCATTCAAATCACCACTAATGATCAATACATCTTGATTGCATGTTTGATCAATTCCATATTGAAGACGTTGGTAGAATTCTTCTATTTCATCCTCACTGGCTTTAGTGGTTGGCGTGTAAATTTGAATAATAGTGGTATTAACTGGGCTTTCCTTAGGCACATGGACATTATCCTATCACAGACAGCATTGTACTTCATGACTGATCTGGATATGTTCTTTTTGACAAAGAATGCAACACCATTCCTCTTCAATTTGTCATTCCTGGCACAGTAAACCATGTGGTTGTCAGATTCAAAATGGCCAATACCAGTCCATTTCAGCTCACTAATGACTAATATATCAATGTTTATGCATTCCATTTCATTTTTCACAATTTTCAATTTTCCCAGATTCATACTTCATACATTCCATGTTCAGATTTTCAATGGATGTTTACAGCTCTTTCTCTTCGTTTTGAGTTGTACCCCATCAGCAAATGAAGGTCCCATGGGCTTTTCTCCCCCAGACTTTTCTGCAATCACATCATCATGGTCAGGAGGCAGCTCTTCCCCAGTCACATTTTGAGTGCCTTCCAACTTGAGTGGCTCATTTTACAGCACTATATCTGACAGTGTTTCTCTGCTATTCATAATGTTTTCAGTGACTACGGAAGTAGTTTGTCCCTCTTTCTTCCTAGTCTTTGTCTGGAACCTCATCTGAAACCAGTCACCATAGGTGATCCTGCTGGTATTTAAAATACTGGTGGCATAGCTTTCAGAATCACAGCTCTCAAGCTACCAGAGTAAAACAAATGGACAGACAAGTGGTGGCTGTTTGGTTTTAAGTGGAAACTGTCACTTTAAATTTTGAGGAGATCTGTGCACATGCTTAGTAGAACCCTTCAGGGGTGATGGTGGGGAATCCCCTATAGTCACCAGAGAATCCAGGTGCACAGATAGCGAGAGACTAATTAACAGACACCAAAAAAAAAAAAAAAAGAATGTCTACACCTGTATCTCTGTGGTTCTGTCAGGCATTCATGGCTGTTTTGATCCTTCCCCCCTTGGTCTCTCCCAAGATGGTGGTTCCGGGAGGAGCTTAGCATCTTGAATTAGAAAACAATGGATGTATTGATTTTCCTACAAATTCCCCTAGCTGTAGGCCTTCCAATCTTCTAAATATGCCTTTATGTGTGGTTCAGAGTTCTAGCACGATCCCCTGAGCCTGCTTGGATCCGGTATTCTGTGTTGTTAGTGATGGAGTTCCTCACTGTACTTCTACCCAATCCACTATCTTAGAAAAGGAAGGATATATAAATACTACATATAAAATAGATTTTGCAAGGATTAATTGGAAACAAACAAACAAAAACACAGATCCATAAGGGTTACTAAAGCAAAGACAGACAGGGAAGATTCAGGTTAGATACTCACCACACCGTACAGGCCAATGGTCGCAAAGTCTGTTCCCCTCTGTGATTTTTATGAGGGCGTCTCATGGTTTGACTAAGGAAGATACACTGAGTTGAAAATCTCAATAGAACAGGGTTCAGGAATGTAGCAGGGAAAATATCAAATCCATCCAAAGGCATCAGGAAAGACAAAGATGTTCTAAAAGTCTGATTGGGCCTGTGTTCTTTGCCTCTATCTGACAGGCATACCTTCAAATTAATTAAAAAGTCAAATCGAACTGTCATCTCAGAATCTGGTGAAGGAGCAAACTATTCATAAACCACCTTACGTTTGCATAATAATTTTATGCTTTTCAAAATGCTTTATCATCTGTTGGCTCATTTGAACTTCATGACAACTCTATGAAATAGTCAGGATAATGATAGCTGGGAAGTCTGTGAGGGTAGAGGTTCCAAGGCAATTCTAGAGGCAAGCTGCCTGCATTCCAGTCCAACTTCCTCCTAGCTGGGTGACCTTGGGCAAGCTGTTAACCTCTCAGTGCCTTTACTTCCTACTCTATAAAATGACCAGCATCAAAGCATCTTGTCTTAATGGTTTGTTGTAAGAAATTAATGAGGTGGCTTGTATAAAACAGTATAATAAAGCCTGGTAGATAGTATGAGCTGAAAGAAAAGCAATCATCAATATTATTAGCTCCATTTCATATATATATTCTAGGCTTCTGACCCAGGGTGACTACTAACTAGGAATTCATTTAAACTCTTGACCTTAATTTCCTCACTTACAAAATAGACTTTCACCCCAGCCTAGCTTAGAGACCTTGAAGGAGACACAAAAAGAATAATGCACCAAAAAAAAAAAAAAATTGCAAGAACTAGTATTTAGTCTATACCCTCCAGGGGGTTCCTCGGTGACACTAATGGCCAACACAGTCAGCTGTGGTCATAGTTAAAGTTTTGTTTCAACTTAACTGGGCTGGATTCTCAGTGGTTTGGCAGTTGAGATGTAGCTATCCCCATGATGCGATTTGATGTGATAGATCAGTAAGAGGACAAAGGGTGGGATTGTTGTTGCTCTTCTTCTTCTTGTTAGGTTCCAACAAGGCAGTTCCAACTCATAGACAACTTATGCACAACAGAACGAAATACTGCCAGGTCCTTCACCATGCTCACAATGTTTGTTAAGCTTGAGTTCATTGCCGCTGCCACTGTGCCATTTCAGCTCATTGAGGGTCTTCTTCTTTTTTTGTTGACCCTCCAATTTATCTAGCATCATGTCATTCTCCAGGGACTGATCACTCTGTCACACTGGTAATATATGCAAAGTGTGAGAGATGAACTCTTGCCATCCTGGCTTTTAAGGAGCATTCTAGCTATACTTCTTCTAACACAGCTATACTTCTTCCAATATTAAAAGCAGTACATGTTGCTTTTAATATTCTTCTCCAACACCATAATACAAATGCATCAATTCTTCTACCAACTTCTACCACCCTTATTCACATCACCACCCTGATCCAAGAGAAATCACCAAGGAATTGTAGCATGCAACACCTTCTATATTACAAAAGATAAAAGGAAAAAGACTTGAGCAGAGAAGGATGGACCTACTACCACAAAAATCATAGAGCCAGGAGTGAAGTGCATCCTTTAGACACTGGTGCCCTACATAGATCCAAGGGAAGATTGATGCCATGATGTATGGAGATCTCCAAGGAATACTGGGCCTATAGATGCTACAAGGAGACAAAGACTTTTACCCAGAGCTGACAAAGAGGAAGACATCCCCAAGAGCTGGCACTCTGAATTTGTATATCTGTAAGAGAATAAATTTCTGATTGTTAAAGTCATTTACTTGTGGTATTTCTGTTTAGATACACTAGATAACTGAGATAACTTCTATTCAAAAGGTTGGTGGTTTGAGTCCACCTAAACTTGCTTCAGAATAAATGCCTGGTTATCTACTGATGAAAAATTAGCCATTGAAAACACAATGGAAAAATACCAACTGAGAGGGAAGGAGTGTTGACATCAAGGATCAAACATATCCCCTCTGTACACAAGGTTGACAGGGATGGGCAATTTAGACACTGGCTACATAAAATGGGTGGGGTCAGGGGACTATAAAGGCACAAAGTGGCTGGCTTACAAGTTTTCAAGAGAGAATAAGTTTCAGAATGCAGGGGAAGATAGAATCCCCACTGAATAGTTTTCATTTTGTCTAGACAGGTCTAATGAAAGGAGATGGGGATAAGATTCTTATGATTCAATAGGGAGTATTTGTTATCATGACTAATTGTGATTGTCACAACTGTTAAGATAGAAGTTTTGTAACATAAAAGGGGGGATAGTTATTCTTATATTCTAGGAAGAGAGGACTCTAGGACTATCAAGGGAGAAGAGCATGAGCAGAATGTGGGACCTTTCCAGAGAATCAGTAACACCAGAGATGGAGACAAAAATGATGACATCAAGAGATAGAGTGGCTGAGGACTCTAGACTGATAGAAAGAGAAAGGCTGTTGCTGTCAGCTGGGAGGCAGGCTTACAGAATGTGTCCTTTGGTTGTTTAAATGATTACATATTCCTGAGTGCTTTTGTGCACATAAAAAAAAACAAAAAACAAAACAGAGGGAATAGAAACAAATACTGTTAAATGCTGATGCATGAAGGGATTGTAATCATTGCAATGATACGAAATATGATAGGATGAGTGCAAAACTGATGTTCTGCCATGTAAACTATCACTCAATGCACAATATAAACTTAACAAAAACAAACAAACAAAAAAATGGAGCACAGTTATACTCCAACATATATGGGTTGCCTTGTACCAAAGTCAACTTGACAGCATATTTACCACCCTTACTGGATTCTATGCTCAGAAATTCCACAAAGGACCAGCACATATTGAAGAGAAAGAAAGAGTTTTCACCTATGCTTCACTCAGAAACCTCTGTATTCTCCATCTTCTGCAAGACCATTCCTGGCTTCAGCAAGAGAGACAGGGCAGAGGCTCACAGATAAGGCTTACCTGGAGAAGGCTGGAATGTCAACATGGCCCCAGACAAATGTGCTACAGGCAAGCAAACAGTCAGAGAGGCAGGTCTGTCAGCCAGTCCTTCCTGACAGCTGAAAAATCTCTTTAGCCCTTAAGTGTGTCACAACCTGTCAAGGATCAGTTTGATGTTTACAGTCCAGGATGAAGAACAGAGCTGATGTGGAACAAAGCAGTTGCAGTAGTACATAGAAACCTTTCACATAAGTTTGGTCAGTGTTCAGAGAAAGACAGGTTGCATGCAGAATCCTCTGTGCTTTGTCATGCATCTTCACCTCATTATTATTATTATTATTTTAAGGAAAAGACACTGTAAGACAACCAGAACACAAATTGGGTCTTTTAACCAAACCATCAAGCAAACCCAGATAGACTATTCCATGATGGCAGGGAACAGGTTCTATGGGCACAACAGTGTACAGGGGCACGTGGCCTCTCCTCAGGTGGTTTTTAAGTCTGTGCTGGAGACAGTGAACAAGATGAGCAGGCTCTGAGGCACCTCCCTCATCTCACCAGTATCTGCTACGTATGCTAAGTCCCTGCAAAAATATTCCATCTGAATCAGGTTTTTGAACTAAAAGCATTTACATAAGTCAGTAGACGTGTGAATGCCCACCCATGCCCCGACCTCAGACTTCAATTCCTCAGTTATGAAAACAAAGTGGGTGGCAGTGGTCCACACAATGGCTGAGATGGAAGTTGCAGTATCATGCCCCCTTCCTGACATGACTAAAATGTCCTTCATGAAGCTTCACCACCAGATATTTGTAGAGCAACCACACTGGGCCATGAGTCAGAATTACTAAAGGATCTACACCTACACCCTTCCCTTAAAAGACTTCTGATGTAGCTGAAGAGTGGGGCCAATTCATGACAGGAACTGGCACTTTGGCAGCATACACTAATTACTAAGGAAATGGTCCAGGTACCCAGAAAAGGGAGAGGACAGACACAAGAGTCCAACAAAGGCTTCCTAGAGGCAGTGGGCTGTGGTAGAAACTGCAAGACAAGATATAGTTTGAAAAGCAGAAAAAAAAAAAAAAGGGAAATATGACAGCAAAGTCAGGAAGGGATGGTGGCCAGGAGGGAACATAAGGCTTAGGTGGGCATTAATCAAGAGATGAGTGGATGAGCTGGAAGAGGAAGATATAAGGGAGTAATAGGGGTGGCAGGAGGGGACTGGAAGAATCATTTTCAGCGTCTATTTCATACACTAATTTGGACATCCAAATCCTTAAAGCTGCCAGCTTGTGTGTGTTACTGTTGTTGCTATTGCTTAATTATCTGTTTATTTTAATAGCTATGCTAGGAAATTAAGACAACCCAGATCCAGCATTTCCTGGATGGACAATAGTCAGAAAACCACAAAAATCTCAAGGGTATAGGGGTTCTTGGAAATCAAAGTTATTGACATGACTAGTACTTGAGAAGAGTCATGACATCTTTGCTATCAAGTCTATTCTGGCTCATTGGTGACCCCATTTGTTGAGTATAGGATAGGTAAAACACACCGGCCCCCAGCAAAGGCTGGGAAACCTTTGAAGTCTTCACTGGACCCTGAATTCTGAGCCCCATCACTGAACAGCACCCACTACTACAGGAAGTGAGGGGAAGCAGCTGCATCCCAGAGACCAATGCAGATGAGTCTATCTGATTAATGTAGGGATTTTAAGAGACAAAAAATTAAAAGACAACATTAGCACAAATTCTTGCTGAGAATACTCTCCATTACCTTGAGATTATAACTTTATCACCTTTAATATCCACATACCCAAGTAATTATAGTTAGTTTTAATATTAACTTTTGCTTACCCACTCTCAGGACAAAGGTGAATGGAGTACCATGCAGAAATGACTGAAGCACCAGGAAAGCCCAGGTGATCCTCACAATGTCAACACTCTCTATTACCTCCTCCAGAAGATGAGCATCCAGCCCAGGGAGGCTTGAGACACTGAAATTCAGCCCATGCCAAAATGCCAAGCTTAACACCATGGAATAGGTTCACACAGGGATGCCTTTCTCTAGTTCATTTAGAGTAGTGTCCTGACCCAGCACAGTGCACAATTCCTATGTCTGGGTACAGCCAGGCCCCCCAATAAGCCATCTGTGAGGAATGGACATCTCTCTGAAAAGAACTGCGGTGTGAGAGGAAGACAGACCCTCTCTAGCCCTGGTTTTGATAGTTATGTTCTTGAACCAGTAATTTCCTCTCACCAAGATTCAATTTCTTTAGTTGTAAAATGCTATGCATAGAGAACAAACAAGATGGCGGATCAGGTGGATGTATAGCAGAGAGCTCCGCCAACAACAACACAGAATACCTGACCAAGCAAGCTCAGGGGCTGGTCCCAGAACTCTGAACCGCATATAAAGGAATACTTAGAAGGTTGGAAGGCTCACAGCTGGGGGAATTTGTGGCAGAAGCAAG
>NW_006408553.1:304768-326677 GCF_000296735.1 Chrysochloris asiatica | reverse complement strand
TAATGAAACAAGTTATATGAATTGTTGAATGTAAAACTGATGATGTGCCCTGTAAACTTTCACTCAATCCACAATAAAAACCTTAAATTAAAAAAAAAAAAAAAATGCTATGCATACCCATTTTTGTTGTTGGTAAGTGCTGTGAGTTGGATAGCCAGCCTATATAGGGTTTCCATTGAGTAGTGGGTGAGCTTGAACCTTATGGCTACCAGTCCAGTACTTACCCTACAGTGCCACCTCAGGATCCAATATGAATACTAATAAATCAAAAGAGGTTAGGGTTTTGGAAGTACAGCCTATTCTCTACATCTCACATGAATGTCAAGCTTTATTAATTATTTGCTGGATTTTGCCTCTGGAGGTCTTTTGGGAGATGTCTCCAGTTGCCCCAGGTCTCTGGTTCTGAGCTGCCATGTTGCTGGCTCTGTCAGCCTCACCCTGGTGCTCACAGGTTGTCATCACTGGTCTTCAGGATTAATCAGATTTGTAAATATTTTGGGTCCTGTGAAACCTTCATCAACTTCCACAATTAGAAAAAATATACATTTATGTGTTAATTCTTTAGATTAGAAAGCTCATGTGCATACATTTGAAGTTCAGAACCATTCTGTGATTTGCAGGGAAGGCACCATCCCCACCTTGCAGAAAAAGTAACAAACCTGGAGGGGTGAAGTGATTCCTTGGATTGTGTAAAGTTTATACATCCAGCAAAGGACAAAACTGAAAGTTGACTTGGTCTCCAGAACCATGATATTCATGAGCTATAGATATAGGATACATTTAAGGAGCTCTAATAGTGTAGTGGTTACAAATTGGACTGTGAGCCACAAGGTCAGCAGTTTGAAACTACCAGCTGTTACACAGGAGAAAGATGAGGCTTTTTGCTCCTGTAAAGATTTACAGCCTCAGAAACCCTGTACAGGGTCTCTATGAGTCAGAAAAAACTCCATGGCACGTAATGACCACTTGTTGGATTATAATAATTTTTAAAAGTACAAAGTTAGTCAAGAAGCAAAACTATTTACAAACAGCACCAAACCAGGGTTTCATAAAGCAAATGACACTGGCAAATATCAAGACCCATTTAAGACATCAAGGTTAGCCTTATGATGGTGGTGGTGGCTGTGCGCCATGGAGTCGGTTCCGACTCATCATGACCCTGTACAGGGTTTCCAAGGCTGTAAATTTTATGAGAGCAGAACCCCTCATCTTTCTCCCATGGAACAGCTGGTAGTTTCGAACTGCTGACCTTAAGGTTCGAAGCCCGATTCATAACCACTACGCTACCAGAGATCCTTTGCCTTATGATAGTATTTTCAAATTCAATTCAGCTTCTTTTCTGAACTGTGAGCAAAAATTGTGAAGGGACTTCAGAAGTTACATTTATTTCACAGAGTAGAAAAGTTAAGCTCAGAAAGGACAAGGGAAAGTCTCAAACTCAACAGTGAATCAGTGGGCAAATTCAGTTGCAATCTTCATCTCCAGGTCTTCTGAATAAATAGATTTTGGGCATCTCCTTGGGCCACCTCGGCTTGGGACTATTCTGAAGACTTCGCAACGATGGACGTAAGAGGAGCTTCCATATTCTGGAGCAGGATGAGACTTGCCCAGGTCAACAAATAAACAAGCGCAGACCTCAAAACAGCATATTAAAATCTACCAACAGAAGCTCATCTGTGAAGTGAAGGTGAAAAAAAAAAAAAAAAAAATCCCAAATCAGAATCTGTGTAAAATATTTTCCCTAGAGAACTTGGTGCAGAGATAGATTTAATTAACTGTGCATTTCATTTCTTAGCAAGAGAGTTACTGTACATTAAGTAAATACCAGTTGGTTATTAAGAACATATCTACTTCTGACTTAACAACTACAGCAGGTTATAGATACAGATTTCCATTAAACCTAAGTCAGGTATATTTGCTTGGAATAAACAATTGTTCTTTATTCAAGATATAATAATTGCCCTGTTGAATCTGGAGAAGTTCATCTCTTGGTAATCTATGACAAACAATTTCCCCATTTAGTTATTTTGCCTTTTATCTTAAATGAAACAGAAAAAGAGATGGCAAGGAAGACAGGATTCTAGCATTCACTTATTTGACACAGAAGAGGACCTTGGCCTAATGCAGATTCACTGCAGACTTCCTATCTTATATCTGGACATTGGACCAGGTAAACCAGCTCAAACAACTGGATTTATTCCTTATAAGGACATCCTGGTGCAATAGAAGATGCTTAGATATATGTGAATTTCCTATATAAACAATTGTTTAGTATGAGTATATCCCAAACATTGCATAATAATGCACTAATACTTTATGTGTATAAACGTACTCCTGATGTAGTGTTTTGGGGTCAGCATGGGAGAAAGACGAAGCTTTCTGCTCCCATAAAGATGTACAGCCTCGGAAACTCTTTACAGGGTTGCTATGGGTCGGAACCGACTCGACAGCACTTAACAACAAAACAACTGGACTGTAAATCACAAGTTGGTAGCTCAAAGCCATCAGCTACTTCTCAGAAACCTTGTATCGAGTCTCTGTGAGTCAGGACTCAGGACTGTTTCAACTTTCAATATTCTAATGCTATCTGACAGCGTTCACTGCTATTCATAAGGTTTTCAATGTCTATACATTCAGAAGTAGTCCATCTCTCCTTCTTCCTTAACTATCTGGAAGCTCAGCTGAAACCTGCCCACCATGAGCGTACCCTGTTGGTATTTAAAATACCAGTGGCATAGTTTACAACATTACAGCAACATGCAAGCCACCACAGTATGAACAACTGACAGAAGAGTGGTGGATATCTCTGTATATGAAGAAGACATAGGCAGACCTCTTCTGAGGAATTAGCCCCTTTAAAATAGGTAGCATCACCTCTGGCTGGAAGGCATTCAAAATACAACTCAGGAAGAGCTGCCTCCTCAAAATAGAGCCTATCTTAATGATGTGAATGGAGTAAAGTTTTCAGGACCATCATAGAGTAATGTGAACTGACTCTAAGTAAGGAGGAAGTCCAAGCTGCACTGAAGGCATGGGGAAAAGACTCCAGAAATTGATGGAATACAAATTGAGGAAGAAATTGCTGTAAATATCCATTAATATGAATCTAAGAAATGTGGAAGTTGTCAAAAATGAAATGGAACACTTAAAACTTAATATCCAAGGCATTAATGATCTGAAATGGACCATTATTGGCCAATATAAATCAATCATATGATTTACTATGCCAGAAATGACAGATTCAAGAGGAGTGTTGCATTCATTTTCAACATATCAAGATCCATCTTGAAGTATAATGCTGTCTGTGATAGGATAATCTCTATGTGACTATAAGGAAGACCAGGTAATCACACTGCCATTCAAATTTATGCACAAACAACTAAAGCCAACAATGATGAAACTGAAGATTTCTACCCACTTCTTCAGTCAGAAATTGGTCAAATATGCTAATCAAAATGCATTGATAATTACTGATGATTTGAATGTTTAAGTTGGAAACAAGAAGAAAGATCAGTAATTGAAAAATATGATCTTGGTGATAGAAATGATGCTGGAAATAGCATGATAAAATTTTGCAAAACAAATTACTTATTCACTGCAAATACCTTTTTTCAAAAAAACAAAAATGCTGACTATATACTTGGAACTTGATAGGTGGAATATACAGGATGAAACTATGTCTGTGGGAAGAGACAATAGAGAAGCTTAATATCATCAGCCAAAACTTGGCCAGAGCTGAGGATAGAATGGATGATCAGTTATTCATATGCAAATTCAGGTTGGTGCAGAAGAAATTTAAATTAAGTCCACAACATCCAAAATATAAATGTGAGTATATTTCACCTAAATTTAGAGACCACCTCAAGAAGAGATTGGAAACACTGAACACTAATGGCTGAAAATCAGACACGATATGGGATGGCATCAAGAATATCATACAGGAAGAAAGCAAAATGCCATTAAAAATATAAGAAAGAAAGAAAAGACAAAATAGATGTCAGAAGAGACTCTGAAATTTGTCCTTGCATGAAGAGTAGTTAAAACAAAGGGAAGAAATGATGAAGTAAAAGAGCTGAATAGAAAAGACAAAGTCAACAATTATAATGAAATGTGCAAAGACCTGGACTTAGAAAGTCAAAAGGAAAGAACACACTCAACATTTCTTAAGCTGAAAGATCTGCAGAAAAAATTTAACCCTGGAATTGCAATATTGAAGGGTTCTATGGGCAAAATATTTAATGACGCAGAAAGCATCATAAGAAGATGGAAGGGATACAGAGTTACTATACTAAAAAAAAAAAAAAAAGTTGATGTTCAACCATTTCAAGAGGTTTCATATGAACAAGAGCCATTGGTACTGAAGGAGGAAGTCCAAGCTTCACTGAAGGTATGGGCAAAACGCTCTTGGAATTGATGGGATACATATTGAAATCTTTCAATAAAGTGAGACAGCACTGGAGGCACTCACACACCTATGCAAAAAAAATTTTCTAGAGCACTACCTTTTCAGCTGATTGGAAAATACCCAAGTCAGAAATATTAAATGATGCAGAAAACATCAAAAGAAGATGGAAGGAACAGTGAAGTTCAAAAAAGTAGAGGACGGTTAATGCTGGCGAGGATGTGGAGAGACTGGGAGGGAATTGCACAAACAAAAGAAGACAAATTAGATGATTAGGACATACTAAAAATTAGAAACTTGGGTGCATCAAAATATTTCACCAAAAAAGTAAAAAGGGAGCCCACAGAATGGGAAAAACATCATTTCCAACGACATATCAGACAAGGGCATAATTTCTAAAATATATAGGAAACTACTACACCTCTACAAGAAAAAGACAAATAACCCAATTAAAAACTGGGCACAAGACATGAACAGACACTTCATCAAGGAAGAGATTTGGGCAGCTAACAAACACATGAAGAAGTGTTCATGATCCTTAGCCATTAGAAAGATGCAAATCAAAACAACAATGAGATATCATCTCACACCAGCAATAACAGTGAAGTTCAAAAAAGCAGAGGACAATAAATGCTGGCAAGGATGTGGAGAGACTGGGGCCATCCTACATTGCTTGTGGGAATGCAAAATGGTCCAACCACTCTGGAAAACAGTGTGGTGCTTCCTCAGAAAGTTGGAAATAGAAATACCATATAATCCAACAATTCCTCTACTTGGTATATCCACAAGAAATACAAGCCATAACACAAGTAGATATATGCACACCAATGTTCATAGCAGTACTATTCAAAATAGCAAAACATTGGAGACAGCCTAAGTGCCCATCAATGATGATTGCATAAAAAAAATTTTGGCATATACACATCATGGAATATTATGTTACCTTGAAGAATAATAAGGCAGCTGCAAGCATTGGGGACATTATGCTGAGTGAAATTAGCCAGTCACAAAAGTACAAATATTACATAAGACCATTATTGTGAAAGCTTAAGAAAAGATACTCATACTAAAAAAAAAAGAAAGAAAAATTTATTTGCTGGTTACCGGGGGTGGGGGGTTAGGGGATGGACACATCATAGTTCAGGTGTTGGGGAGGTCAATATACAAGAAAGGGGAGGGCAAGACACAAGAAGGGGGAAAGGGATGGAAGGACAAGGTAGATAAGAGAACACTTAGGTAGGTTTGCATGGGCTAAATGGGACAGAGGTAAACAGTGATGTATGCTCAACCTTGGAATAACAGGGCTCTGTGATACAGGGATCGAGGCATTGTTTGAATAAGAAATAATGTTAAGATGCTTGACTGTCATGGATATTGGTTTCCCTTGCCTACTGGTGTAAAATGGACATTTGAGTGGGATAGAAAGGAATATCAGGAAACATGATTATAACAAGCTTGTAAGCCCTTCTTAAGCCTATAACTGTTTGGAATACCTAAACGGGGTTCTAGAACTTGCCCAGTGAAATAGTCTTCTTGTGGCACCCTTATAGTGTATAGGACCTTAAGTGGAATCCTGAGACCCATCCAGAACTTTCTGAGGTGGGGTATTCACACTTGAAAGGACATGCAGACCAGCCCAGAGTGGCTAGCAGAACAAAAAATACATCCTGAAAGACCAGCAGGAAAAACAAAACCAAAACTTCAGTCATTTTGACTATTATGAGAACAAGCAAGATATTTGCTGGGGGAGCCATCAAGGTATGCAATAAAGGATCAAACATATCCCCTCAGTATTAGAGGCAACTTAGACATTGGCTACCTAAAATGGAGTGGGGTAGTGGGGGGCGGTGGTGGCTATAAAGGCATGAAGTGGCTGGCTTACAAGTTTTCCAAAGGGAATTCAGTTTTAGAGTGTGTGGGAGAAGGTAGAATCGCACTGAATAGTTTCCATTTTGTCTAGCTGGGTATGGTGAAAGGAGATGGGGATAGGATTATTTTGATTCAATATTGAGTAATTGTTATAATGACTAATTGCGATTGTCACAACAGTAAATTTAGAAGTTTTGTAACATAAATGGTGGGGGAGCGGTAGTTAATATTATATTCCAGGAACAGAAGACTCTATGACCATCAATAGAGAAGAGCATGAGCAGAACGAGGGATCCTAACCAAAGAAGCAGCACCAGAGATGGAAGCAGAGGAGAGATAGAACACCTGAGGACTATAAACTCATGAAAAGAGAAAGGCTGTGTGCTGGTGGCCAGGAGGCTGGTTTGCAGAATATGCCCTTTGGTAGTTTAAATTATTATATATTCCTGAGTGTTTACACACACACCCTCAAAAACAAACAAACAAACAAAAACAAAAAACAGAGGGAATAAAAGCAAATACTGTTAAATAATGATGCATGGAGGGGATTGTAATAATTGCAATGAAACAAAATATGATAGAATGAGTACAAAAGTGACGTTCTCCCATGTAAAACTATCACTCAATTCACAATAAAAGCTTAAAAATAGAGATAGAAGCAATAAAAATGACTCTACCAAAAATAAAAATGATATTCCACCATTTCAGGAAGTAGCATATGATCAAGAACTAAATTGTATTCTGTGAATTATTGGAGATTTGTTTTTCACCAATGCCTTCATTGCATATCGATCTTCTTTCTTTAGTACCATTTATTCTTAACCATATGCTATCTCTTGAATGATTGAACTTCGACCAATTTTTTTTTTGGTATAGTGACTGTGTATTCCTTCCATCTTCTTTTGGTACTTTCTGCATCATTCAATATGTTGCTTACAAAATCCTTCTGTCAGGAAATCAAGATGGACCCTTACCTTGACCTTCAGCTCACATTCTTTATCTCTGAGATATTTGAGATCTGTGAAATGAGCTAGACTGGCAATTAACTTCATGCATGATGTTGTCAGTGTGGAGTGGATTTCTCCCAGCTTCCCTAGAAACAGTCTCTCTCTCTCTCTCTCTCTCTCTCTCTCTCTCTCTCTTTCTCTCTCTCAGTTAGTGTGGGCCACTGATCACATCATCACAGTGCAATGTGGTCATATTCTAGCTAATAAATGAAGAAATTGAGGCAAAATGACTTCAGCAATGCCACAGAGCCACTTTATAGAAGAAATTTTATTTTATGGTCATCATTCATCATCATTATTATTTATTATGATTAACTAGTACAAGGGGGCTTCAAAAAGTTTGTGAAAAATGGAATTAAAGGACAAAAATACAAAAATCAAGATAAAGACACTTTTGTAAACAATGATACCAGCCATTTAGTGGTGATGGTGGTGGTTATGTGCTGTGGAGTCGGTTCCGACTCATAGTGACCCTGTATAGGGTTTCCAAAACTATGAATCTTTTATGCGAGCAGAAAATCTCATCTTTCTCTCATGGAACAGCTAATAGTTTCAAACTGCTGACTTTGAAGTTACCAGTCCTATTCATAACCACTACACTACCAGCGCTCCTTTAACCATTTAGTGCATCCCTAAATATGTTTCTGCAGTCTTTTTTACACTATTAGTGGAAATAAAATAAATAAACTTTAAAGATGTTTTATTTTTTATGATGAGAAACAAAAGAAGGCAGAAGGAGCCAAATCAGAACTGTAAGGTGGTTGCCTAATAAAAGTCTCACAAAATTGTCTTTGTTTTATGAGTAATGAAGTATTCTCTGGTGAAGATTTCCTGGATATTTTTCTGCTAATGCTTTGGCTAACTCTTCTCAAGACACTTTGGTAATAAGCTGACATTATCATTATTTGGCCCTCCAGAGAATCAACAAGCAAAATGCCTTGAGCAACTCAAAAAACAATTGCTATAACTTTTGCTACTTTTCCTTTGTCAGGACCACTGCTTAGTAGCTATTGCTTTCATTGTTTGTCTTCAGGATCATACTGGCAAAGCCATGTTTCATCTCCTGTTGCAATTCTCTGAATAAATGCTTCAGGATCTTGAGCCATTTGTTTCAAATTTCCATTAATATTCCTGCTCTTGTCTGGAGCTGATCTGAGTGCAACTGCTTTGACACCCATCAAGCAGAAAGTTTACTCTACCTCAAATATTCATTCAGAATTGTTTAAGTTGAACCAAATAAGATGTCTATGTTGTTGGCTATTATTTCTGCTGTTAATCATTCAATTAAGTCATGAACAAAATTAATTTTTTTCTCACAACTTGATGTGGATGCTGCAAGTGTCATTTTCAACATTATCTCATCACTCCCTAAAATGAGTTGTCCAGTTGTAAACTGCTGGCTTCACTGGGGCAAAATCCCCATAAGCTTTTCATACAGCATCAATGATTTCACTATTCTTCCATACAAGCATCACCATAAATTCAATGTTTGCTCTTTGCTTCAATGTTAGCAGAATTCAAATTGCTGTCATAGAGACTCTTTTCAAACTGATAGCTTATCCTTCTTAGTGTCTCTAAGTACATTCTGTTCAGACATTTTATAAGATGATAGTGTGAGTTTATTTTGGCACAAAAATAAAATAAAATCCATGCATAGTTTTTAACAGTATGCATTTTCCATGAATTTTTAAAGCATCCCTTTATTTGTTGAATTCTAATTATGCGTCAGGCAATTCTTTCAGAGAATCCTTACAATTACATTCCAAGAGATATTTTATTTCCTCTTTGTAGCTGGGGGTACAGTCTTAACTCAGAATCCAACTCAGAATTTTCCCATGACATCTATTACTCCTTTCTCTTCAACATTTCTCTTTCTCTCTTTTCACCTCTTCTATTTTCATTCATAAATAAGTCTATGGTGTCAGTCACTTATTAGAAGCCCAACACTGAGCCAAGCACTCTACCTGAGACATGTAGAAAATAAGACAAATTAAGAAAGGATAAGAGAAGCAGCGTTGTGTAATAATTTAACAGAACAGATGCTGGACCTGAAACCTAATACCACCACACACACACAAAAAAAACAAGTTGTTTTTCACTGGCAAGCTAGGTTACCTTTCAGTGCCTTCCTTTCCTCATCTGTAAAATGGCTATAATAATAGTGCTTAGAGTAGTGTCTGATATGTGATAAGAACTATATAAATATTTATTATTAACACTATTAAAAGATGTATGAAATCTGAGAATTAAACATCTAACAGAGTTAACAGAGTCAAGCTAGTGTATAACTAGATCATGCTTCAAGAATGAAAAATTCCTTTCTTGACTCAGTTTTTCTTAAAGGAATTGAGGAAATGTACAGCTCAGTGAGAAATATTGCCATATGCTTCCTAGTAAACCTTGAATCCCTTGTTAGTAATAACTTAGGCTAACAGATAAGACAATCAAGTTCAAGGATTTTTGTTGTTGTTTTTGTTAAGTACCGTGAAGTCGGTTCCAACTCATAGTGACCCTGCACAGGGGTCCGAGGTTGTAAATCTTTATGGGAGCAGAAAGCCTCATCTTTCTCCTGCACAATGGCTGGTAGTTTTGAACTGCCGACCTTGAGGTAAACAGTCTGAATCATAACCACTATGTTACCAAAACTCCTTTTTAGAAGGGTTCAAGGATTTCATTTTTCTTGGATCAACTATCAACACTCATGGACGTAGCAGTCGAGAAATCAAATGATGTATTGCATTAGGCAAATCTGCTACACAAGAGCTTTTTAAAGTGCTGAAGAGCAAAGATGTCAGCTTGAGGACTAAGGTGCACCTGACCCAAGCCATGGTATTTTCAATAACCTCATATGCATGCAAAATCTGGACAGTGAATAAGGAAGAACATAGAAGAATTGATGCTTTTGAGTTATGGTGTTGGAGGAGATTATAGAAGGTCCCATGGACTGCCAAAAGAACCAATAGATCCATTTTTGAAGAAGTGCAGCTAGAGTGCTCCTTGGAGGCCAGGATGGTCAAACTTTGTCTCTCATACTTCGGACCTATTGTCAGGTGGGACCAGTCACTAGAGAAGGATATCATGTTTGGTAAGGTGGAGGGTCAGAGAAAAAGAGGAAGACCCCCCTCCCCACCCCATGGATTGGCCATGTGGCAGCATCAATGGACTCAAGCATGGCAACAGTAGTGAGGTTGGCCCAGGATCAGGCAGTGTTTCGTTCTGCTATGCATTGGTACTGACTCGCTGGCACCTAACAACAGCAACAGTTGTCAAATATTCTCTTTCATTACAGTCATAAAAACTTGTGAAAGCATTCAAAATTTTAACATTTAGAATCTAGATTGTATTTTCTAGTCTGTCTTTCCCAACCAAATTCTTAGCAGATTTTGGAAGATTTTTTTTTTATTGTTTAGAAATTTTGGTAGACATGCTTGTAACCATATTATTACATACATAAACTTGTAATTATACTACTACATATGTTGTTGTAGTTAAATGCCGTTGAGTGGATTCCGACCCATAGCGACCCTGTACAGAGTTTCCGAGGCTATAAATCTTTACGAGAACAGAAAGCCTTGTCTTTCTCCTATGGAATAGCTAGTGGTTTTGAACTGTTGACCTTGAGGTTTGCAGCCCAATTCATAACCACTATGCTACCAGAGCTCCTTTACTATAGTTCACATTAACATGCAATCTCATGCTAGGTCTGATATTAAATTGTTGTTATTGCTAGGTGCCATTCAGTTGATTTCAAGTCATATAGACCAGCTAGAACAAAGTAGAATGACCCATGGTGTTCTCTTGGCTGTAATCTTTGTGCAGCAGATCACCAGAAGATCTTTTTCCTTTGGAGCCATCAAGTGGGTTCTAACTGCCAATCTTTCAGTTATCAGCTGAGCAGTAATAGCCTACCCATTGGCTTTAGCTGTGAATTCTGGTATTCATTTTAGATTTAGATGACTTCCATGTTTAAAAAAGTGAACCAGTGCATAGATAAAGATGAAAAGCTAAAGTTTTCTCCTTATGAAAATGACTTAAGCCCTCTACTAAAGCCTTAAAAAATGAAATATAAAGTAAGAAATTATAAATTAATTTCACCTGTAAACATAGATACCAAAAACCTGAGAAAGGAACTAGCATAGTGTCTTAGCTATCTAGTCCTGATGTAAAAGAAATAACATAAGTGGATGGCTTTAAACATTGGAAATTAATTCTCTCACAGTTTTAGTTGGCTAGTCATTCCAATTCAGGGTTGCAAATCTAGGGAAAGACTTTTTCTTTCTGGTGACTCTGTGGGAAGGGCCTTGTCTCTTCAATAGTTGTGGACCTGGTATTCTTTGAATATCTCTATGTGTCTGGTATCAATCTTCCCCTAGGTCTAGGAGATTCCAAGTGTAGGGACCCAGGGTCCGAAGGACATATTTTGTTTCTGGATTTTCTTTCCTAATGTTAGTAGATTTCATTCCTCTATCTTCCTGCTCACTTTGCTCTCCTTTTATCTTTTTTAAGATTATAGGTGATGAAATTCATCCCCCAAGGAAACACATCTTGCATCCTCTTGGGGCTGTGACCTCTTGCATCCCACCCTAATTCACTGACGAGTGATTGGCTGATTGCATCAGATCACATCATGGCCTAGCCACACATACTTTTGGGAGACACAGTGTGAAGCAGATGCAATTCAATAATACATTAAAATGATCAATTATTGTTAAGAATGACTCATCCCAGGATGGTCAGGACAATTTTTTAGAAAGTCTATTAATATGACTTTATAGGTTCAATTAGAAAAGTTTAAAACAATCTCAACAGCTGCCCCAAGCTACTCAATAGCATTCTTGGTCTAAAGAATGCTAGAAAAAATATAAATAAAATATAATTTCATTAATATGAGAAAAACTGCATCAAGTCTGTTGAAAGTGGATATATGGGTTCACTATTGTCACAGTAACAATATGTGACAAGTCTTCCCCAAATGTAGTAGCTAACAATTAGAATTTATGTGGCTTATGATTTCATGAATCTGCAGATCAACACAATGGTTCTTCTGATTTTTGGGGTGTTCATTTTCATGAATGGGATTTTCTGAATGTTGGGGTTGGCCAATTGTGGGTTGGCCTGAATTTTGGCTAATCTAGTCTGATCTCAACTAGATAACTTGGATAACTCAACTCTGCTCCACATATCCTATCCTTCAACACAGTACACCAAGCATGCATTTCTCATGGAGATGCAAAAGTGCAGCTGTAAGCAGGCCCATTTTTAAAACCTCTGGGTGCTTTATGTGTTTGCTTGCTTGACCAAGCACAGATCAGAGTAGGAAGCACTACAGAGTCACATGTTAGGAAGCATGCTTATAAAGAAGGAAAAGAAAAATTGGCGCTCTTTGTCTATAGTATAAGTTTTCCCAGAATGTCAGCTGTATTGAGCGTATACAAAGTCTACAAAAAATATAGATTGTCTTTGTTGTGGTGGTGGTTGTTGTTGCTTTTAACATAAAACAAGCTTGGAATATGTTGAGTGTAGGAAAATAATGGTAAACAGTATTAAGTGGAGGTCATCATTTGTAGCTTTCCCAAGTCCATTTGAACACAGAGACAATTTGTTTTTCATAGAACATCTGGAGGATCCAATGCTAAGAGGACACATTTTGTGAAAAGTAGAAGATAGAGAATTTTTAAATAGCATTTATAATTGTTATTGTTGATGCCTCTGGGTAGATTCAAACTGCTAACCTTTCAGCTAATAGTTGCTAAACTGTTTCCTCCGCCGAGCCTTCTCGCCTTTGCAATAGCAATAACAATAGTAACAACAAAAAAATACAGTCAGATATAATTCCAATAATAAAATGTGCAAGATTTATATAAAGAAAACAACAAAACTTCATAGAGAAATATAAAATAAAGATTTAATTAGATGGAGACACACCATCTTCTTGGAAAAATCAATATTATAAAGAAGGCAATTCTTTTAAAATTGATTTATAGATTTATCATAAATCCAGTGAAAGTCTCAATGAGATGATAATACACAAATGTTGGCAAGAACACAGTGGAAACAGGCACTTTCATACACTGCTAGTGGGAGGTTAAATTGGTGCAATCTTTTTAAAAAGCAATTTAAAGTCTTAAAATTGCTCATATCTGTTGACCCAGATCTAGAAATATACCCAAGGGATATAATAAAACATGAACAAAAATGTATTTACATGGATTTTCATCACAACATTATTTAAAAGAAACAAAAATTACTACTAATATATAAATGTCCAATAAGAGGGGAGTTACTAAAAGGATTCCCAGTTATTTTTATTAATGAGACTATTGGACAATTAAAATGTATGCTTTCAAAACTCTGATCAGATGTCAAAATATAATGTAGCATGTGGTGGAGAAGTTAGAATATTAAACTATAATTTAATACGAACATAGCTTTGTTATCCATACATAGAACGAAAACCAGAACAAAATACAACAAAGGGTTAATATTTCTGATTTAAAATTTTATTTTAATACTCCATATTTCCTGATTTTGAGATGCAATGAAATATGTGAAAACAAGAACTTGATTGGACTTACCTTGTTTTTCTGGGATTCAGGTTTTACACAATTGTAGGAATACAGGCTTACCACATGTTACTGTTGTGGTTGTTAAGTGTCATCAAGTTGATTCTGACTCACAGTGACCCTGTATAATAAGGTGTCCAAGGAGTGGCTGATGGGTTTTAACTTTCGAACTTGCAATTCGCAATCCAGTGCTTTGCTAAAACACCTTTCTATCGCTACTGTTGTTGTTAAGTGTCATCCAATCTGTTCCAACTTATAGTGACCCTGTATAGGGTTTCTGAGGAGCAGCTGGTGGGCTTGAACTGCCAACCTTGTGGTTCACAATCCAGTGCTAATCCTACAGTACCACACCAACACTATTAGTACAAATTATTTGAGTTTTCCCTCACTGACAGGTTTCTGTCTTACACAGGTTCCTGCTTTCCAAGAATTTGCTGTATGAAACATATGGCATATTTATATATATTGGGGTTCTTGTATGTAGCTATAGGATAAGCACTAAACTGATAACTACAAGGCTAGCAGTTCAAACCCAGCAGCAACTCTTTGGAAACCCTATACATGGTCGCTTTTGTAGGAATTGACCCAACAGCATATTTATATTAATAAAAATTAACCCACAAATTTTTTTCAGGATAAGAATAATTTTAAAGATCATTAAAAATCATTTTTAAAAAAAGTGATATTAATCAAGAAAGTGGTATTACTGTTGTAAATTACCAATGAGTTGGCTCCAATTTATAGCTACCCTGAATAGGGTTTCCAAGGAGCCACTGGTGAGCTTGAACTGCCAACCTTGTGATTCAAACCTACCTTGCAATCCAGTGATTTACCCCACAATGCCACGTCAGAACTCCAAAAGGTGCATTCAGATTGTCTTGGTAGACAAGCGAGTCAGTGCTTACTTGAGTTACTTTAAATGGTAGAGATCATTTTAAAGTAATAATATTCCTCAAAGTCTTTAGGTTATCTTTTCTGCCATGGTATTACTAACAAACCATATACGGTGTGAGTTAATGTGCTGGACTGCAAAGTCATTTGAACTTCAAAAGTTGGTGGTTCATGCTCACCAGCTGCTCCTTGGAAACCCTATACAGGGTTGCTAAGGGTGAGAACCAACTCGACGGCACTCAACAACAGCAACATATGCATATATGTGTGTTGTTGTTGTTGTTAAATGCCATCAAGTCCTTTCTGACTCACAGAGCCCTGTATAGGCTTTCTGAGGAGTGGCTGGTAGTTTTGAGCCATCACCTTGTGGTTCAAACCAACCTTACAGACCAGTGCTTATCCTGCAGTGTCACACTAGGACTCCAAAGGAAAAATGGTTGCAGGATAATGCAGCCTGCCAAATGAAAATTAAATGATAAAATAGTGTGGTAGTTGAAGAGTTGACTTGAACTTTACACTGGGCAAAAAGCCTTCACACGGACTATAAGTATATAAGAATTTAAGATGTGATAAAAGAAGTATCATAACCTAGGAAGAAACCCTGGGCTTTCCAATAAATAGTTTTAGGAAAATTGACCATTTTAAGAATAAACAAGATACTGACCCATATACCTCACACAGACGAAATATATTTGAAAAACCATGCCATTGTTAGTTGCTGTTGAGCCAATTAAACCCCAAGTATAACAGAAAGCAAAGTAATGGGACCCTGTGTCAGGTTCAAGACTGTTGGTATGTATGAGTCCATTGTTTCTGCTATTGTATCACTGAAGCTTTTCCTCATTTTTGCTTAAATTTAAGACACTGAGACTATAAAAAAAAAGGAAACAAAATATGAGCCCAGAAAGGACTGAATTTTTAAAGCATGTTGTTATTGTTACATGCCCTCGAGTCGATTCCAACTCACAGATACCCTATATAAGATTTCCAAGGAGCAACTGGTGGGTTTGACTAACCTTGGAGTTCAAACTGAGTTTGCTGTCCAATGCTTCTCCCACAGCCACAGCAGGACTCCACTTAAAGCGTAACCATGGAATAAATCATCGAACACAAGAGTGACTGATTTTCCTATTTAATAATTAAAGATTCTAAATCTCAAGATGATTATACACAAAATTAAACAACATCTAAAATCTGGAGAGGAGTCCTGGTGTGGTGCTGTTGGCTAATGCATCAGACTGCAAAGTCATTCGAACTGCAAGGTCGGGGGTTCAAGTTTACCAGCTGCTCCTCGGAACCCTATACAGGGTTGCTATGGGTTGGAATAGACTTGATGGCATTTAACAACAACAACAAAACCTGGAGAAATATTTGGGACAAATAGAAGGGACAAAGGCTAAATAGCCTTTACCTAAAGGTAGCCTTACAGATCCCTCCCAGATCGAAAATAGCACAGTGCGGAGATAACTCGGTAAGGACACATCAGTGCTGGATCCCTTCCCTGCTGTGCAGTCTCAGTAGGCTCGGTACCCTCACCCATGGGATTGAGCAGAAACACCCAAGAGAGTTGTTGTGATGATGAGATTAAAGATGTCAACTGCTTAGCAGATATCGAGAATTTAGTGAGTGTTCAAGAATCATGAATTAGAAGTCTGTTTGTTCATTTGGCAAATGTCTATCTAGCAGACATCTACGATGAGTTGAATACTGTACTAGAAGTAGTGATAAAAGGTACATACACCTGAGGAGCTTACAGTCTGGTTACCAGGCAAATAGATGGAATGTAAAAGCTGGAAAGGAAAATTGAATGTGTCCAGCATTAGTAAGGGGCAGCTAATAGCACGAGCTATGGTAGCATAGTGGTTACAAATCACTAACCTTAAGGTCGGCAGTTCCAAACTACCAGCCTTTCCATGGGAGAAAGAGGAGGCTTTCTGCTCCTGTAAAGATTTATAGCCTCGGAAACCCTGTGCAGGGTCACTATGAGTCGGAACTGACTCCACGGTACTGAACAACAACAAAAACAATAACACAAGTTGTTATGAAAAGACACAGGAGGAGTAAATAAATCAGGCTTGATGGAAAGAAGAAGTTCCTGATGATTCTGGAACCAACTTTCTTTTGGATTCAAAAGCAAACATGAAGAAGAAGGTTTACAATTCGTCCATAGAAACATAGAGAAAGACCCAAAAGATCACAAGTGTTTCTGCTCTGTAGTGCACCATCTTCTCCAATTGGGAAAGTCAAGATTTTGCTGCCAGAGAGGTGAATCCCTAAGGTAAGGCATACAAGGCTGTACTGCCATCCAGTGGCAAGATGAGAGGTGCAGACTGATTATCTATTGCAGCCTTTCTTCTAAGTGTGGCCCTGTGAGCTAATGGATCAGACTGAAAAGTCCTTTGAACTGCAAGATCGGTGGTTCAAGCTCACCAGCTGCTCCTTGGAAACCACAGTGTTGCTATGGGTTGGAATCAACTCAATGACACTTAACAACAAGCCAATTCTGGAGTCCTGGTGTGGTGCTGTGGTTTAATGTACTGGATTGCAAGGTCATTTTGAACTTCAAGGTCAGCGGTTCAAGCTCACCAACCGCTCCTCAGAATGACCTTATAGAGGTGGCTATGAGTTGGAAACTATTCGATGGCACTTAACAACAGTAAGTCCATTCTGAGGGCAGTAATGGTGAAGTGGTGGCTAAGTGGAAGAATCCTTACCTCCCATGCAGGAAACCTGGCTTTGATTCCTGTCAATGCACCTGAAGCACAGCCACCACTTGTTTTTCAGGGGAGGCTTGTGTGTTTCTAGGTTCTAGACTAAGATTGGCAATCTACTTTTGAAAATCAGTCAATGAAAATGCTATAAATCTCAATGATTGTACCCAGGGTCTCCATGAGTAGGGCAACTAATAACAAATCACTTACTGAATTAAGAACCTTGAGAGAAAGGAAATGACCCAAAGTAAATCAGGTAACGATTTGAAAAGATAAACAGAAGACATTCCATCTTCATTCTCAATATATTTTTCTAAGAAGCACTTAAGTTTGTAACTTAACATCTTTCTCCTCTTTCCTTTCTATCCCATGAGCGATGAACATAAAGTCAAATTTAGGTGCCAGTGGGAAATGAAGTGATTTGAATGGTTTCATGACACATTTATCCAACAAAGGTGTAGTTTCTAAAATTCAACCCTCTGTCTTTGCTGGGGAAAAAGCCATTTAAAAAAGCTATTTAAAACAATTTCATTCTATATAATATATATCCATTAATAAGAACATCCAACTCTAGCTATTGATCATGACTTATCCCAATTTTGGGATAATATCAGTGGATCTGAGAGACCTAGGACATATTTATTCAACAAATATTTTTGTATGGAAAATGTAATTCTAAGTTTTGGAAAAGATCTGTTCTTTATCTTTGGACCTATTCTCTATCTTCAGTATGCTTGAGTTTTTGTGTTGTGATTTAACATTCCTTATCCTAAGGTTCTGGTGTGGCACTCCATGGCACATAACCACAGCACCATATATATATACCACATATGTATATATATATAGAGAGAGAGAGAGAAAGAAAGAGAGCCCTGGTGTGGCGCTGAGGGTTAATGAGCCAGACTGCAAAGCCATTTGAACTGCAAGGTTGGAGGGTCAAGCTCACCAGCTGCTTCTCAGAAACTCTACACAGGGTAACTATGAGTCGGAACTAAATTGATTGCACTTCACAACAATTCTAAGGTCATCCATTACTTATTCAGCTTAGACATTTCACTCTTATATAGATGGGATGTTGACTCTGGAGGTTCCTGATTTTTCTATAAATGTTTTAGAGAGATTCTGGTTGGAAGTTTCTTTAATTCACAGGACAGAAACCAGAAGCTTAATGAGGGAGACTTGTTCCATGCTAGAAAACTACTGCAAACCCCAGAAAAGTCTCTAATGCATTCTTAGATTCATATGAAGGCACTATTCATTTTCATCTGGAAAAGAACTTTGATTGCACTGTCTCCAATAGTCTGTATTCTCACAAGGTCATCGGCTCTGACAATCACACTGACAGTGCCACGCAAAATGGTGTGATATTTTTCCTGGCTAAGGCTCATCCAATCCTCCTCCTAGCTCCTTTTAACCCCAGTTCCTTTTAACCTCTCCTTTCAAATGTAGTTGAAGAACTCCCTTGGCTGTGAATCCCTGCCCTCACTTTCATACCCAGTGGAGGAAGATTCAGAAAGAAAAAGTATTCTTTACTTATGTAAAGAAGCCTCTATGTGCACCTCAAGCAAGTAGTTTGAGTCTCAGCAAAGAAAGGTGCCTTCTCCTGCTTGGAATTTTGATGCCTCAATGTGTCCCATTCTTAAATGCCTCATATACCCTGGTGATAGAGGGAGAGGAGGGAACTAGGAGAAGGAAAAGGAGAGAGGGCTAGGGGAGGGAGGGAGAGAGATCAAGTCAGCATCAGTTTTGGAAAATACCTAGTAATTTACAATGATCTGTATCATCTCCATCAGCCACTCTCTGGGTATCTTCTAAGTGGCAGTGAGAGTAAGAGGGTGATGAGCATTTGGGGCATTCAGCCCGCAGCAGTCTCTGGCTAGGATGAACTCCAAGTGTTTCAGAGAGATGTGTGCCAGAGCCTCCCTGTTAGCAGGAGCCCTCTCTGTCTGGTGTCATTTCTCCCTGCTTTGTACCCTGATGTTTGGAATCCAGCCAGTGACAGGCTTATTGGTACTTTGTAGGTCACTTAGATTCTGGTATTTTTAGATTCAGTAACAGAAATAGCTTATCCTTCCCTCCTACAAGCTTCTCACATTGTTATCTCAGCACCCTTCGAGGATGGTACCATGACATGCTGTGGAAGAAACCGAATATAATCTGGAATCAGGTCAGTGTTCTGGGTCTATTATATGATGTGTTGGCTATCAGACCTCATGCAAATTACCCAGCCTCTTAAAGACATCACAAAATGGGCACCTTTGGAGTATCAGCCTCAAAGGGTCATTGTAGGCATCAAATATAACAAATCATAAATGAAGTAAAGTCTCCTCTACAAATCCAAGGTCCTCATGACAAATTTGTGTAGCCTGCACACTTTTAAACAATTTGAACACAATTAGATGAATGTGCGTAGGTCCTTGTTGACATACATGACTTGTGTTTGATACTAACTGAAAAATTCATGGCCTGAATCCCACTCAGTGATTCCATAGGAAAATCCTGGCAATTTACTTAAGATTGTTGTAGTTGTTGTCACTAAGTACCGTCGAGTTGGTTCTGACTCCTAGCATCCCTGCATAGGATTTCCTAGACTTTTTAAATCTTCGTGGGAGCAGAAAGCCTTATCTTAATCCTGCAGAGTCACTGTGGGCTTGAACCACGGACTTTGTAGTTTACAATCTAGCGCTTATTGTATGGATTCCAACCATTGGAAACCCTATGGAGCAGTTCTACTCTGAAATATGTGAGATCACCACAAGTCAGTACCAATTCAATAGCAAATACTTAGATAAGTGTGTATGTACCAGGAATCCACGGTCTTCATTCCTCCATATTGTTTTACACCTTACCTGCTTCACTACCAACTTTAAGTTTAAGTTTTAGACCCATGAAATAGAACCTTAAAGACAAAGTCATACAGTAATGTAGAAGAGGCAACTATACTGACCTACAGTGTAGTAGGACCAGATACGTGACTATCCAAGCACATCAAGAAGTCTTTCATTCAGGGGCAGGTTCAGACAAATAACAAGGAGACAAATGAAATAGTCAGTTATAAATTTTCAAAGACAGAAAATTGGTCTTGAAGACTGTAATATACTTACCAATATGTCGATAATGACAATATTCTACATATGAAGCATCACTAAGTTAAAAAGGTTGGTGGTCAGTATAGTACCCAAAAAAAACAAAATCCATTTCTGTCAAGTTGATTCAGATGCATAGACACCCTATAGGACACAGTAGAACTACTTCAAATGGTTTTCAAGGCTGTACATAAATCTTGATGAAAGCAGACTCCCTCATCATTTTTTTCATAGGTGTACGTTGAGTTTGAATTGTCCATCTTTTGGTTAGCAGTGCAACTATATACAGCTGGCATTTATAGAGGCAGATGTATGTACGTACTAAAATATGTTAGAAAATCCACAAATAGAATTTAGCAAAACATAGGAATTTAGTATCCTAATAAGTGGCATTTTCAGAAAATGATGGATTTATCTCATTAAAAAAATTAGGGGCATTTGCTAATTATTTATAAACATACAGTTATGTTAGAATGTATTTTGAACATTATAAACCAATGTAAACTCCAAAGGGATAAAAGCACTAAAATATTTCATTTTGGTTTTTATTAGGTGCCGTCCGGTCAGTTCCATGTCATAGTAATCCTATGCACAACAGAACCAAACACTGCCTGATGCTGAGCCATCCTGACAACTGTTGCTACACTTAAGCCTATTACTGCTGTTACTGTGTCAGCTCATCCCATTTGCGATCTATCTCTTTTTTGCTGATGCTCATAATTTACCAAGCATAATAATATCCTTCTTCAGGGATTTCTTGATAATATGTCTGAAGTATAAGGGATGAAGTCTTGCCATCTTTGCTTCTAAGAAGAATTCTGGCTGTACTTCTTCCAACACAGATCTGTTTGTTCTTCTGGCAGTTTGTGGTACCGTCAATACTCTTCTCCAACATAACTCAAATGCATTGATTCTTATACGTCTTCCTTTTTCATTGCCCAATTTTCACATGCATCTGAGGCTATTGAAAATACCATGGCTTGGGTCAGGCACACCTTAGTCCTCAAACTGATATATTTGCCAAACACTTTAAAGAGGTCTTAAGCAGGAGATTGGCTTAATGTCATTTAATTTCCATGCTGCTTCCATGAGTGTTGATACTGGAGGCAAGCTAAATTTAGTCTTTGATAACTTCAATCTTTTCTCAATTTATCATGATGTTATTTAGTGTTTTAGTTGTGAGGACTTTTGTTTTCTTTATATTGAGGTGCAATCCATACTGAAGGATGTAGTTTTAATTTTCAACAGTAAGTATTTTAAGGTCTCTTCGTTTTCAGCAACCAAGGCTATATCATCTTAATACTGCAGATTGTTGATGAGTCATTCCAATCCTGAAACCACATTCTTCTTTGTATATAATCCAGCTTCTCAGATTATTTG
>NW_006408553.1:300585-302423 GCF_000296735.1 Chrysochloris asiatica | reverse complement strand
CCCACACCTCAATATACAGATTGAATAGGTATGGCACACACCTGGCACACACCTATTCTGATTTTAAGGATTTAGAGCATAAACCCTTGTTATGTTCTAAAGACTGCCTCTTGGTCTGTGTACAAGTACTTCATAAGCACAAGTAAGTATGCTGGAATAACCATTCTTCACAATGCTACCCATAGTTTGTCATGATCCACAAAGTCAAAAGCCTTTGCCTAGTCAATAAAGCACTGTTATGCTTGATCCCATTCCTGCTACCACTGCTACCTCTCATTGGGGATCTTCCTCTTTTTGGCTGACTGTCCACTTTACCAAGCACGGTGTCAATATCCAGTGACTGGTTTCTCCTGATAACATGTCCTAAGAATGAGAGATTAAGTCTTACCATCCTGATTTCTAAGGAGCATTCGGGCAGTACAAAACAGATTTTTTCTTCTTCTAGAAGTCCATGGTACTTTATATATTCTTCTCCAACACCACAACTCAAATGCAAACTCTTATTCATTGCTGAGCTTTCATATGCATAAGAAGCAATTGAAAATGTCATGGGTTGGATCAGGCACACCATAGTCCTCAAATTGAACTTCAAGACACATTGTTCCTCTTGAACACTTTAAAGAGGTCTTGAGCAGAAGATTCGTTTTCTTGACTGCTGCTTCCATGAGTGTTCACTGTGATTTAAAGCAAAATGAAGTATTTGACAACTTGAATCATTTTCCATTATCATGAAGTTTTTATTCATCCAATTGTGAAGATTTTTGTTTTATTTACATTGAAGTGCAATAATGAAGGCTATGATCTTTGATATTCTTAAGTAAGTATTTTAATTCTTCTTTGCTTTCAGGAAGCAAGAAACAAAACAAGAACTGCTGGAGAATATAAGTGAATATTTATCACATTGAAATGGCTTATCTACATGATATCAGATAAATGAAGAAACTGTAAAAAATAATATTATAAACTTAGTTACATAAGCATTTTAATATTTCTAGAGATCTAAATATTCCATAAATGAATTTAAGTGGAAACCCAAAAAGAAAGAAATTATTGTAGGCTCTGTGGATATAGTGATAAACACAGGAGATCACTATTGAACTTACAACACAGACATTAAAATAATGATCACAATTAGATAAATAATTACAAATAATGATAAGTCTCTCTGAAGTCAAAGATTGGAGCACTACCCTGGGGAGATGGGAAGTCATATGGGACAGTTAAGGAAGATCCCTCTGTATAGTGTCATTTGATCTGAGAGCTAGCAATACAATGAAGAGGAGGGAGTGAGATAAAGCTCAGGGAGATTGAGGATTCAGGCAGCAGGAAGAGTCTCTGAAGCATGTGTTAGAAACAGCAAGAAGGGCAAAGTGTCTGGAGCACACAGTTCAAGTGGCAAAAATCTAAGAGGCATAATTAGACAGGTAAGTAGGGCTGATTTATCTATAGCCTGAGTTAAGAATTTTGTATTTATTAATTATAATTGTAGGGTTAGTCTTTGAATGGTTCTTATCAATCAATAAGACAAGCACTTGTACTTCAATCTGCAAATGGGCATAGGATATGAGTGGACAATTTACAAAAATGGAGACAGACTAAATCTATAGAGACAGGAAACAGCTAAGTGGTTGAATTGGGCTGAAGAAACAGGAAGTGATTGTGAATGGGACTGAGCAGTTGCCATGGAGTTCATCCTCCTGACTCATGGTGACTCCATGCATGACAGAGTATAACTATGCTTCATAAGTTCTTCAATGGCTGAGTTTTCAGGAGATTTGTTAGGCCTTTGTTCCAACGTGCTTCTGTGTAGACACAAACTGCCAGCATTTAGATTACTA
>NW_006408553.1:281590-299910 GCF_000296735.1 Chrysochloris asiatica | reverse complement strand
TTCTGAGAAGCAGTTGGTGGGTTTGAACCACTGACCTTATAATTAACAGTCCAGTGTTTATCCTATAGTGCCACTCCAGGGCTCCATTTAAAGACTAACACTACCTCAAACCTAAAAACCCATTGTAGTTGAGTTGATCCTGAATCATAGAGACCCTATAGGATAAAGTCAAACTTCCCTATAGGGTTTCAAAGGCAGCTGACTGCCTTTGAACTTCCCTATACGGTCTTTATGGCAGCTGACTGCCACATTATCTCCTGCAAAGTGGTCGGAGCATTCAGACCTTCTGGTTAGCATACAAATGCTTTAACCACTGTTCCACCAGATCTCCTAACACTACCCAGTGATGGTAAAATACTGGGAAATAGATATTTATAGTAAAAAATTTGTTGAATTTGACAATAAGAATCTAACCCCTGTTATTTTGCCACATGGAAATAATTGTGTGTAAAAATATATATGTATGGGAATATTTATCTCATAATTCTTCATATAAATGAAAAATTAGAAGAAGTTAAATATTGAGCAGCAGACACTTGTTTAAATATGCAATGATGCAATTCTATTTATTTAAGATTATGTATGAAGAATTGGTGATAAATTAAGTTCAAAAATTACAAAATAGCATAGTATAATCCCAATTTGGGAACATATGTGCTTTGCTGTTGTTGCTGTTAATTGCTGTCAAGTTGGTTCCAACTCATAGTGACCCCAGGAACAGCTGATGAGCTTGAAGCCCTGACCTTGCAGTTCAAGCCAACCTTGCAGTCCAGTGCATTCACTCACAGCACCACACCAGGATTCCAATATGTGTTTTGAAATTGATCAAATGGTTTCCTCTCTACTAACCAAAAGGATGCTGATTCAAATCCACCCATAGGCACCATGGAAGAAAGGACTGGCAATTTGCTTCCATAAAGGTTATAGTCAACACAACCCTATGGAACTCAGTTCTGTTGTTATAGAATTGACTTAACAGCAATAGGTTATATAGAAAAGACTTGAAACACAGGTACCCGTGTCACCCAACTATTACCATAAAATGTTTAACAAACCACAAAGTAGACAACAGGACTTATTTCTTGATCATAAGTTTGTGTGACCCTGGGATGCCCCTCCTTAAAAATATAAGACCATAGGACTTCTGGGGAGGTTATGTCCACATGTTTCAAATTCCTATGTTATTAAGGGCATTGCTTCTTGTGGAAATGGCAGAAGCACAAAAGGACAAACCCAGCTACACAAGCACCCCTCAGACCTCTGCTTGCATTATTTCTGCTCACATTCCATTGGTTAAAGCAAGTAACATAGCCAAGATCAAAGTAAAGGAGCAGTAGTATATATACTTACTTGGAGGATAAACTGCAAAGTCACAAGGTGTGTAATTGAGAACAAAAAATGTATTCTATACAACATCATCAATTTAAGCATGATTATCTGAGTGGTAAGAATGATGTTTCATTTGTTCTCTGATTTCTTGCATATATTGGATTATTTGGCTTCTAGCTTTATTTCTTGTTGGTATTACATGCATCTTTTTGGGTCAATGGCAGGCCTGTTCACAGATCTCCTGTACTCTAGGAACCCAGTGACGAAACTTCCTGTCTGAGGCAGGCCCTTCTAGTTGGAGTAGGAAAAGAACAACGGCAGAGATTGCAATTGTTCTTAAGCCTTCTGCTGTGGCGTTGCATACCACTTCCAGTCACATTTCACTGGTTAAAAAACCATCCATGGTCAAGCCTGACATCATCAGTGACGAGTGAATCATGTACATCTCTTAAGAATGGCAACTGCAATCCACATAGTAAAGTGTAAGGAAAAAAGGGCAGTGAATAGTGAAAATACTAGTGAAATCTATTATGTTTATTAACATCTCCAAATTTTCTACAATGAACATGCAGTGTCTTTATTTTGTCTCTTTCATTATTTATGTGTCATTTATTTTTGCTTCAGGGTGGATGTTGTTGTTGTTGTTGTCAGGTGCCATCGAGTCGGAACTGACTCATAACAACCCCATGCACAGAAGAATGAAACAATGTCCGATCCTGGGCCAACCTCACTACCGCTGCCACACTTAACACCATCAATGATGCCACCTGGCCGATCCATCTCGTTGGGGGTCTTCCTCTTTTTCTCTGACCCTCCATCTTACCCAGCATGACATCCTTCTCCAGCGACTGTTCCCTCCTGACAATATGTCCAAAGTATAAGAGATGAAGTTTAGCCATCTTGGCCTTCAAGGAGCACTCTGGCTGCACTTCTTCCAAAACAGATCTATTGGTTCATTTGGCAGTCCATGGCACTTTCAGTATTCTCCTCCAACACCACAACTCAAAGGCATCAATTCTTCTATGATCTTCCTTATTCACTGTCCAGCTTTCACATCCATATGAGGTTATTGAAAATACCATGGCTTGGGTCAAGCACACTTTAGTCCTCAAGCTTATATCTCTGCTCTTCAATACTTTAAAAAGTTCCTGTGTAGCAGATTTGCCCAATGCAATACATCATCTGATCTCTTGACTGCTGCTTCTGTGAATGTTGATAGTTGATCCAAGAAGAATGAAGTCCTTAACAACTTCAATCTTTTCTCTCACTGGTAAGAATGTTGTTTATTGGTCCAGTGGTGAGGATTTTTGTTTTTTTGACATTGAGATGCAATCCATACCAAAGGCTGTGCTCTTTGATCTTCATCAGTAAATGTTTCAAGTCCTCTTCACTTTCCGCAGGCAAGGTTGTATCATCTGCATATCACAGGTTGTTAATGAGTCTTCTTCCAATCCTGATGTCATGTTTTTCTTCTTCATAGAACCCAGCATACAGGTTGAATAAGTATGGTGAAAAAAAATGTTGGTTTTCTTTTTAATTGTCTGATCTTTTTTAATTTGGTTAGGATTTCTTTTTATCAAACTTATATCTGTCCAACATTTCATATACAGCTTAATAGGTAGACTGTGGCCTCTGCCTCCTCCCCTCTATTTCCTCTACTGCTGCCTCATCAGAACAAGATACTTTAAATCTTTTTAGCTGATTATTTCACTATTCATCCATATTCCTCTAAATGACATGCATGCTTAGGTACTTCTTGATTTTTTAAGTATCAATTTAAGTCTCTTTCTTGACTCCCAATATGAACGATGAGATTTGAGCATACTTTCCTCACCTCAAGGCCACCACATATACATGTTCCCATTAGTCCCCATGTCCCACAGACAGAAATATTGGGATTTGTTTAGGATATTGAACAGGGTATACATTATTATTGTTACTATGCAGGACTGAGCCTTAGGATATACTATGATTACTCTTTCTGTTTAGCACAACTCTCTGAATTGTCTTGATTTTTGTTTCTGTTTTGTTTTCAGTTTTTCATTTGTCCACAGTTTTGAGTGATTATCATATTTCAACCCCAAACTCTGCTCATTGCTTACATTTCCTCTCTGCATATGTAGATTCATGATGTATTCTATCATTTTGCTGGTTAAATCTCTATCAGTCTTTTGGGAAACCCCTATCTTGGTTACTTGACTTATATGAATTCTGAAATCTCTCCTATCATCATTTGAGTTTTCCCTTTCCTGTCTTCTGTGTGGGACCCATGTCTCCTGAATTTCATGCTTCTTGGTTTCTACTCTCATTTTGGTGAAACATAGCCTCTCTTAGCTTCCCAGACAAGGGTGTCTTGGAAATAAACATCTAGAGACATTGCAAGTCTTGAATGCCTTTGTTCTACCCATTAATACAATTGGTAATTGATTGGCTATAGACAAGGTGGATTGACACAGTGGCTGTTACAATGGACTTTAAGCATAGCAATGATTGTGAGGATGGTATATAACTGGGCAACTTTTTATTCTCTTATACATAGGATCACTAGGGTTGCAATGTACTTAATAGTATCTAAGGATAACAACAGCATTCAGGGTACAAATGATTTTGCTTAGAAATTTAAGGAATCTAACTTCTATGTTGCTGTCAAGATGTCAGAAGTCATTCTGATTTCTTATCCTTTGTATGTGATCTATTTTTTCTTCTCTAGAAACTTGTAGAATCTTCTTTTATTCCCAGTGTATTCAATGACATTTTCAGTTTAGAAAACATGTCTTTAAAGTATGGGGAAACTCCTTAAATTATTTCTTTGATGATATTTATCTTTCCTATTTTCTCTATTCTCTTTATTTCTGGAACTATTATTCAAATAATGACTTTTCAGCATGGATTCTCTGATTTTCTCATTTTTTGCTACTGTTTTCCATCTTTTTTTGTCTCTATTTTCTATGAGATTTCCTTAAGATTGTCTCCCAAACTTTCTATTGCGTTTCTATATTTTGCCATTATATTTTTAATTTCTAAATGATCTAGTTCTCTTAATGTTCATTTTTACACATCGTGGTCTTGTTTCCTGGTTACAAGATGATCACTTATTTCATTGATGGTTTTAATTTTAATTTTGTGCTTTTTGCTTAGTCTTTGCCGGAGGGCTTCTTCAGAAGTTTGATAATTATTAGCTGTCTACTTGTCTTTAGGAATGGAAGTCTAAATAGCTGATTGGAGGCAGAATGAACGTGAATGGACTTTATAGGCCAGGCAATATCTCAATAGAGTAATCTGGTTGGCCTGTTTCATTTGTAAAATCCTCAATAAGTAACTTTGTATCTTTCTTCTTGAGATGATCATGCCTCTAGAGAAACTTTTTCTGGTCTCTTGATTGAAAGACAAAGATACAGCTGTCAGAGTGCTGGGAGCCAAATGAGGGGAAAGAAAGGCTGAGATATGGGAGTCTCAGCAATCAAGGTGTAAGTACACTGGATTCACCTGATTTTAGTTGTACCCAGACACATCCAAAGACCTTCTGTTTTATCCTCTCAAGGAACTACATCTCTAGTCTTCAGTAGGATGGAGGAGTCACCTGGCTGGACAGATGTATAAGGAGGATTTGGGCATATAAATGCTTATAAAAGTGACTTAAGCATTCCTGTTAATAATAGCTCTTCTCTTCACCCCTTGTTCCAGGCATGCTTGTTGAAGTCAATTTTTAAGCCTTTTTAAGGATTTGTAAACATAAATTTGGTTGCTTCTCTGTTTTTCTCACTACTCCTTAAAATCTGCTAATTTACAACACATTCATCTACTTCCCACCTTCTGAGTTTGTTACTATTATCTCCTTTCTCCATTACCTTCTTCTTGTAGGTTTATGTATTTTTGGCAAAATCCCTATAATGTGATTTCAGTTGAGTTTCAAAAAGAAGCAAATGTAGATGTGTGTGTTTAATTTTATACTCTTTACAGAAGAACTTTATAGTTCTTCCTTTCATGATAAAAAATATTTTTTAATATAAATTTGCTTGTTGTTGTTATTGTTAAGTGCCATTGAGTTGATCCTGACCCATAGCAACCCTGTACAGGGTTTCCAAGGAGTAGCTGGTGAACTTGAACCACCGACCTTGTTTGGTGACCCCAAAATCAAAACAAGGAAAGGTGGAAGAATTAAATGTCTAATGGAATCAGATAAAGAAAACATCATGTATCTAAGTGCTTCCTGAAAATGGATGGTCCAGTCAACAGGACTCTAATATTCAAAGTCCATCTCTTGTCTGAACAATGCTTAGATGAGCACTTCCATTATGGTCTGTTTTGAGTCTTAATTTTTTTTTTTATGTTTCCATTTACTATTAGTCCTTTTTTAACTTATGTGTTTCTGTCAGCATGTTAATAATTATAGTCAGATTACAGACAAGTCCAGAGTACCTGGGAGTCTGTTTTGCATACCACCACCTGCAATCTGTTATGAGTTGATGCTATTTCTAACACAGAGAAGTAAACCCAATTCCTAAGATTTGTCATGAGGACACTTCATTTTGTTATAAATAACTGCAACATCATCTTCTGCTAATTTATATATCCACTGACATGGTGAACTATAAGTCAAAAATCCAATCCAGAAGATTTTAAAAGCTAATACCAAAGAGGAAAGACAGTGATTTTAGCACCTCTAGAAGAAATAAAAATATCCTGAGTCTGAAATAATATAAACATAAAACATAAATTTAAATCATTCAATACACATTTATTGACTTCATAATAAGTTACTGTGCTAGTCCCATAATTATAGGACTGAAGAGCAAACAGAAAGAAGAGTGAGCTACAATCTCTTACTTCAAGGACATTATAATTGAGTAGTTGAAGTAAAAGCAATATTGAAACATCTATAAAGTAAGTGCAAGCTGGTATGAATAAAGCTAGTTCAAATAATTCAAAAGAAGGCAAGAAATAAGGAACAGAGGAGGGTAACATGAAAAGAAAAGAAAAGAAATACAAATGGTAGGCCTCAATATACATTTGTAAAGAATTACACTAAGTTTAAGTGGATGAAATCCACAAGTTAAAAGACAAAAAATGTCAAAATGGAATTATAAAATATCTAACAACATGCTTTCTACAAGAAATTAATTTCAACTCTTAATTATACAGGAAAGTGAAGAGTGAAACAATGAGCAAAATATGCCATGAAAACACTAAAAGAGAGCTACAGTGGCTATTTTTATATGAGACAAAGCAGACCTTGGAACTGAGAAAATGATAAGGGTTAGTGAGAGACATTGCATAATGATAAAAGGGTCAATTCACCAAGAAGACAGAATAATCCTCAGTGTGCTTGAATATAAAAAACAGAGATGCAAAATGCATGAAAAAAAAAAAGATAGAACTATTAGGAAAAATGGAAACAAATTCACAATTATAAACGGAAATTTTAACACTCCTCTATCAGTAATAATTAGACTCCTGTTGGTGCTGTAAGATCAGCACTGGACATTGAACCACAAGGTTAGTAGTTCAAACCCACTAGCTGCTCATTGGAAACCCTATGCAGGGTTGCTATGAGTCAGAATTAACTCAATGACACTTAACAGCAACAACAACAACATCTGTAGTAATTAGAATCAGCAGACAGAATATCAAAAAGGATTTAGAAGAATCACTTAACTGAATCTAATGGGTATTCATAGAGCATTCAGTAATAGTAGAACATACTTCTCTTCAATGGCACACAAACTATTCACCAAGATAGATCATATTGTGGATCATAATTTGAATTTTCACAGATAAGGAGAATTGAAGTCAAATAAAGTTTATTTTCAGACCATAATAAAATTGATCTAGAAATCAATAAGAGAATAATAATAGGAAAATCACTGGTCACTTAAAAATCAACCAACAAACTTCTAAATAACCTGTGGATGAAAGAAATCCAAAAGTACATCATAAAATAGTTTGAATGAATGAAAATAAATATATAAGCTGTCAAAATGTATGGGAAATACCTCAACTCAATAATCTAGAAGAAATTCCTCAAATCAATAATCTAAGCTTCTACATTAAATAAATGATAAAGCAAAATAAATAAAGGGAGCCCTGGTGTGGAACTGTAGCATAACCACTCAACCTCAAGATCGGTTTGAACCTCAAGGTTGACGGTTCAAACTCACCAGCCCTTCCTCATAAACCCTATGAAGGGTTGCCATGCATCAGAACTGACTTGGCGGCATTTAATGACAACAACAAAGCAAAATAAACCCAAAGAATGCTGAAGAAAAATAATAATAATGATAAGATCCTAGATCAATTAAATTAAACACAAACAACAGAGACAAATCAATGAAATAAAAAACTAGTCCATTTAAACCATTTTTTTTTAACCCAGCACAAGCCATGTAAGGAGATTCCTTGTTCCTCTTGTCATGGTTCCCAGAAGACTTAGAAGAACATATCAATAAACTTGATAAACTGGTAGCAAGATTTTTAAAATGAGAGAAAAATACATAGACTGCTAATATCAGGAATGAAAGAGAGGATATCACTATAGACCAAGCAGACATTAAAAGGATAAAAAGGGAATACCATGCACAAATCTGCATATATCAAGTCAACAAATTAAACACATTGGATAGACTCTACAAACTATTAAAAATTACTCAGGATGAAATGCATAATATAAATAGTCTTATAACTATTAATGGAGTCCTGGTGTGGCACTGTGGGTTAATGTGCCAGACTGCAAAGCCATTTGAACTTCAAGGTCTGCAGTTCAAGTTCACTAGTTGCTCCTCAGAAATCCTATACAGGGTCGCTATGTGTCGGAACCAACTCAACGGCACTTCACAACAACAGCAATAACTATTAAATATATAAAATGAATATCAAAACCTCTTAAAATCAAAAACTCCAGGCTTAGATGGTTCCAAATAATAAAGGATAATACATAGTATTCACCAAAAAAATAGAAGAACAAGGGACTATTCCTAACTGATTTCATGAGGTCAGTACTATCCTGATACTTTGATAAACAAAAGGAAAAACTATAGATCAATATCCCTCATGAACATAGATACAAAAATCACCAACAAAGCATTAACAAATAAAATCCATCAATATATTAAAATATATACACAATGGCAAAGTGGGGTGTATCCTAGGAGTGTAAAAGAAGAAAAAAGCACATGATTATAACAATTTATATTGTTATATAGGAGTCCTGGTGTGGCGCTGTAGTTAATGCACTGGACTGAAAAGTTGGTTTGAACCGCAAGGTAGGCAGTTCAAGCTCACCAGACACTTCTTAGAAACCCTACATGGGGTTGCTATGGGTTGGATCCGACTCAACAGCACTTAACAACAATAACAACAACAATGCATAATAGCATTTTAAAAATGTAACATTCATTGTTGTTGTTAAATCCTGTGGAATTGATTCCTATCCATAACAATCCTGTATAGGATTTCTGAGAAGCAGCTGGTGAGCTTGAACCTCTGACCTTGCAGTTCAAACAGTTTTGCAGTCTGGTGTATTAACCCATAGCACCACACTATTCATTCATTAGTGATTAAAAAACAACAACAAAATACTGTCTGCAAACCAGAAATAGAAGGGTGCTTCCTCAACCTGATAAAGAATACCTCAAAAGCAACAACTACCATAATTATCATTGTTATTAAATGTCATCGAGTTAGTTCTGACTCCTGGAGACCCTGTATAGCGCTTCCAAAAATGGCTGGTGAGTTTGAATCACCAACCTGTCTGTTCGAAGTAACATTGTGGTTGAGTGCTTATCCTGCAGCACCACACCAAGACTCCTATATATAGTATATGTTGTTGCTGTTGTTAAGTACAGTTGAGTCGGTTCCTACTCAAAGCAACACTGTATGGGGTTTCCAAGGAGCTGCTGGTGAGTTTGAACCTCTGATCTTTTGGTTCAAACTAACATTGTGGTTGAGTGTTTATCTTACAGCCCCACACCAGGACTCTATAACATTTAATGGTCAAAGATTGAATGCTTCTCTTTGGGGACAAAGCAATGATGTCCACTCCCACTGCTCCTATTTAATATTGTTCTAGAAGTTTTTGCCAATCCAGTAAGCTAAGAAAAATAAATTGAAGGCATACAGATAAGAAAGAAACACTAAAACTGACCATATTTACAAACAATGTGATTGTCTATGTGGTAAATTGAAAACAATCTGTCCAAACAAAAATCTCCTTCCTAGGCCTAATAGTGGATTACAGAATATTATAGAATATAATATATGTCTATATTTTAGCTGGAGTCTTGGCTGTGGGTTAATGCGCCAGACTGCAAAGCCATTTGAACTGCAAGGCCGGTGGTTCAAACTCATCAGCACCTCCTTGGAAACACTATACAGGGTTGCTATGGGTCAGAATCAACTCGACGGCACTCAACAACAACAACAACAACATATTTTAGCAATATACAATCTGAAATCAAAACAATGAAATTGAAAGTAGTTCATAAAGAATTTAGGTAGAAATCTGATATAACTCACACAATATCTCTATACTGAAAACTACAAACTGCTAATGTAAGAAATCAATAAAGACCCAAATAAATAGTTGTTGTTAAGTGCTGTCGAGTTGGTCCAACTCATAGTGATCCTGAATAGGGTTTCTGAGAAATGTCTATGAGTTTGAATCAGCAGCCTTGTGGTTCAAACCCACCTTGTGGTTCAGCGTTTTTCCTACAGTACATAGTAAAGATGCCAATTCTCCCCAAATTGATATGTCTATAGGATAAATATTGGACTGCTAACCACAATGTCAGTAGTTCAAATCCACCAGGCACTCTGTGGGAGAAAGATCAGACTTCTGCTTCCATAAAGCTTTTCTGCCTCAGAAATTATATACTGAATCCCTATGAATTGGGAACTGACACTCACCCACAATAACAACATTGGTTTAAAGCAGTTCATATCGAAATTTCAAAAAGAATCTTTGTAGACAAAGGTCAGTGTATTTTAGAATTTATATGAAAAAGAAGGGGGGGGTAGAATAGTTAAATGGGAGCGCTGTGGCTCTGTAGATAAGCACTGGACTGTGGACCACAAGGTTGGCAGTTTGAGCCCACCAGCTGCTCTGTGGGAGAAAGATGAGGTTTTCTGTTCCTGCAAAGATTTACAGCCTAGGAAATCCTATGCAGGTTTGCTATGATTCAGAACAGACTTGATGGCACTAAACAACAGCAACACTGTAGCTATAGTTAAGAAGAAAGAATGGTAATGGTGATGTAATAGACAGAAAGATTAATGTGACATAATAAAAAGTCCAGCTACAGACCCACACAAAAATGATCAAATCTGTCCATGGGATATAAATAGATTTTTCAACAAATGTTGAAACAATTGAATATTCTTCTTAACTAACAATAAAAAGCCTCAACCTACACCTCCCACTATATATAAATATTAACCCAAAACAGGCAATAAATTTAAACAATTATAATGATTTTGGAATAAACCTATAGAAGAAAATGTTTGTGGCCTGGGGGTTGCCAAAGAGTTCTTAGAGAAGACATCAGAAGCGTAAACGAGAAAATAAATGGTAAGCTATACCACATGAATATAAAAGCTCTCCAAAAGATACTGCTAAAAGAATGAAAAGACAAACTACAGATTGGTAGAATAATATTTACAAGTCACATATTCAGCAAAAGGCTTGTATTCAAAATATATAAGAAACCTCTCAAAACTCAGTGTTAAGAAAACAAACTCCCAATTAAAAAAAAATAGGCAAAGACTTCAACAGATACTTTACCAAATGGATGGCAAATAAGCACATGGAAAATTGTGTGTCATCTGCCATTAGGGAAATGCAAATTTAGGCATGATGACTGTCTTAGTAATCTAATACTGCTATAACAGAAATACCACAAGCCGTTGGCTTTAAGAACTAGAAATCTATTCCTTCACAGGTTGGGAGGCGAGAAGCTCAAATTCAGAGCACTGGCTGTAAGGACATGTCCTTGGCTCCTTCCAGCATCTGTAGGCCCACCATTCCTTGGAGATCTCCAGGTGTCTTGGCGTCAAACTTCCTCTGGGTCTAGGTGCTTCATAGAGCAGGGATCCCAGGTCCAAAGAACACACTCCATTCCTGCCTCTTCGATCTTGTTGGTACTTTGTCCTCCTTCTCTGCTCAACTCTCTTTTATCTTTTTGTAATATAAAAGGCATAGCATGCCACACCACTGGGAATCTTCATAAATCAGATCAGGGTGGTAATGGGATTAAGGGTGGACTACGAACTACAAGGAGTCCTGATGTAGTGGTGTAGGATAAGCACTGGACTGTGAACCACAAGGTTAGTGGTTCAAACCCACCAGCACCTTCTCAGAAACCCTATACAGGTTCGCTATGAGTCAGAACCAACTCTGTGGCACATAACAACAACAGCGAACTACAAGGTCTTCGGTTCAACCCAGGAGTTGCACAGGGTCATTATGAGCCAGAACCAATTGGACAGCACTTAACAACAAATGTAGCATCACATGTCTCACTTCCTCCCTATGTTTCTTGTTTCCATTCCTTGTTCTTTCCTAACTCTTCTGGGTAAATGCTGCCCTTTTGATCTCAGTGGTTGATGATTCTAAGGTGTGCATACCTCACTAGTGTTATTTCTCCCATTGTAGATAAATCTATTGTTTGGCTGAATATTAAGCCACTGAGTGAAATCAGTTCCAGACCTGAAGGGTGAATAAGGGCTGCAGTTCGGGATCCCACAAACTGAAAGTTTGGGGTAAGCATATATTGAGCAAGTCTATTGATGCCATTTTTCTAACAGTTCATTTTGTGTCTCTTGAAATTCTCAAAATATTCCAAACATTTTTCATAACGATATTTCATACATAATAGACTACAATATAGTAGGGTGGATCAAAAATTATCTGTACTCTGACTGTAGAATGTATTTCAATCAATTTTTAGAAAAACAAATACATCATTTTTGACATAATCTTGCTTTTCAATAACTTGTATATGCACTGTTTCTGTTGTTATTATGTGCCGTCAACTCATTTCCTACTCACAGTGACCAAGGTATCCAAAGAGCAGTTGGTGAATTTGAACTGCCGACCTTGTGGTTCAACTGATCTTGCGGTTCGGGCTTTTATCCCACAGTGCCACACCAGGACTGGGAAGCCAAAAAAAATGTGTGTGATTTGCTTTATTTCTATAGGGTGAGTCAAAAATTACCTGTAATCTAGCTGAAGAATTAATTTTAATCAACTTTTAGAAAAGACAAGTACATCATTTTTCAACATCTCCTTGCCTTTCAATACACTTTGTCCAAATGTCAACAAGCTTTCATGGTCCCTTATTAAAAAATGTTTTAGACTGATCTGTGAGCTGTGAGCCACTGCCTTCACTTCTTCATCAGAGGTGAAGCTTCATCCTCAAAGGGTTGCTTTCAGGGAACTGAACAAGTGAAAGTCTGACCAAGTAAGATCCAGACCATAAGGAGGATGCTTTCACACCTCTAAAGGAAGTTTTTTGCAGAGGGCCAACTGTGTGGGCAGAGGTGTGAGGACGTGCATTGCCATGCAAGATCACAAAGCCATTGGATTGCAGTACTCTGCATTTAATCAAGCGAGTAAAGTTTTGCTAAAGATAATACAAAAACGGCTACAATCATACATTGACAGAGAACTTTCAGAGGTTCAAGTTGGTTTCAGAAGAGGCCATGGAATGAAAGATATCATTGGTGATGTCCGATGGATCTTGGCTAAAAGCAGAGAATATCAGAAAGATGTTTACCTATGCTTTATTGACTATGCAATGGCTTTCGATTGTGTGGATCATGACAAGCCATGGACAACATTGCGAAGTATGAGTATTCCAGAACACTTAATTGTGCTTCTCATGCTCGTAGTGATGAACTATGTCTCCTCAGCAGTGATGATTTTTTTTTTTTTTTAAAGAAATGTTTACCTTCCTTCCAGTATAGGTCCAAATTTTATTTGCAGATGTCCAAACACTTCTGTTTATGCTCTTCCATAAGTTGTTGTGGTACCCATCTCATACAAACTTCTCGAAACCCAAATCTGTCGTGGACTATTTCATAGGCAGAACCACGGCTGATTTGCAAAATGATTTACCACATAATCCACTGTCACCTGTCTATTCAACAGAATCCTTTCATGTGCACTCTCAATGTTGTCATCAGCAGTGGATGTAGATGGGTGTTTTAATTTAACTGGAGTGTGGATAATAGTTTACTTCCCCTCATATATATGCTATATTACTATGGTCTGTAATAAAATTAAAACTAAAACTAGGAAACAACCACAAAGGGGAAATAGGAAGGAAAATCTTCCTAGTAGCTCCTAATTTTTTGAACTCAAGACCAAACCAGAATCACTCTGCCTGAATAGCTCTTAGATTTTAGAATCACCATGCAAGCTGTTCCTACTGAACAAATCTGGCCTCCCATCTCAATACCTAGTTCAGAAAAAAATACCTTTCCTGACCTGCAGTCTATGTGCCCTGAAGGCTCCAAAAAGCAGACCTTTTAACGAGAGACAAGAAAATAAGGGAAACAACAGTCCATTCATACAGCCCTCTCCTACCCCCACACAGACTCTCAGCTGGACCTTCTAAGGAAACAAGGAGAGGGTGGGAGGCTTCTAAGGCTGTCATTAGAGCAGGAGGAGAGCAATTGGCAGTCCAATCAGACTCCTCCGTGAGCGTGACTGTGGCTATTTTTGCCTTATGAATAAAGTCAGGCAGGGAGTGGGCCTAGCCGGGCATGTGGCCATGTGTATTTCTGTGTATGTGTATATATGTGCGTATGAGAGAGAGAGGCTTTCCAAGAGAAACTGAGTGGGTGGCTGCCACTGACTGGGTATATGTAGACAAATACAAAACATCAAGCAAGCAATTACTGCAATCAGATGCATGGGTTTGTCCGCCTGCGTCAGCAGCGTTGTCTCCGTTCCCCCACACCTGCTGCTAAGGAGCTAGTGTGCGCGGGGGCTGGAAGGAAGGAGCCTCATACTAGACCTGCAGGGGCCTCTTTAGGCCTTCTTGGACGGTGAGGCCATACCCTGACTCAGTGTAAATGGAATACCTGGAAACACTATATGTGATTGTACTTGTCCAGTAAGCAAATCATGCCACATAATGAAGCATTATTTAAATCCTGTTTCTTGACGTACGTAGACAGTGCATCTCCCCTCACATCCTTCCCATTGGCCTTACCCACTTCTCAAAGATTAGCTCCTAGGTCAGCATTCAGAGCTTCAAAGACAAATGGGTTAACTCTCTAAGATAGAGTCTGCAGAATTGGCAAATTGAGGAAAAATAAATCCCCTATGGTTGCATCTCAGGTTAGTGAGAGGAGGCAGTGAAGGACAAAGCTTTTGCAGAAGAATCCTTTGGCTAATTCCAGGCATCCACCCTAAATGTACCTCAGGAAAATTTGAGGATTATCTAAAAAAATACAGATTTATCATTTCAGTCTCAGATTCACTACATGTGATGCCCTGGAATCTGCATTTTAAGCACTCTTGTTGCTCTGATATGCAACTCTGTTTAGAACTCAACCATCTATGGGAGGAACGTGAGCTAGGGAGGAAAAGGCTGGAGTTCTAGGTCCATCTCTGCCATTAACTGTATAGACAATTCTAGCCTGACTGAGCTCAGGGTTTTCATCTATTGTTATTGGTAAGTTCAATAGAGTCAGTTCTGACTCATAGTGACCCTGTAGAGAGTCTCCAAGGAGTGACTGGTGCGTTTGAACTGTCAACCTGTGGTTCACAGTCCAGTGCTTACCCTACAGCACCATACTGGTACTTTAATCTATTCACATTTTTGGGAGATAATACCAACACCCAAAAACAGATGAGTAGGGAGGAAAAGATTATTAAATTCTCCTAATAGTTTTTACTTTCCTGAACTCAAGTCCAACACAGAATGATATTGTGAATGGAATAGCCACAGGCATTTGGGGTTGGTTTAGATATATCCTGTGACAATTGAAGTTTTCAGTTTTGACCTAGCACAGGTGTTTCACCAAGTCAAGTAGAGAAAACACTCTGTTGGACAATTGCACAGTATTGAAAAGCAAAGATGTCAGCTTGAGCACTAAGGTGCACTTGACCCAAGCCATGGTATTTTCAATAACTTCATATGCATACGAAAGCTGCACAGGGAATAAGGGAGACTGTAGAAGAATTGATGCTTTTGAGTTATGGTGTTAGAGAAGAATATTGAAATACCATGGGCTTCCAAAAGAACCAACAGGTCTGTGTTGAAAGAAGTACAGCCAGAGTGCTCCTTGGAGGCCAGGATGGCCAAACTCTGTCTCTCATACTTCGGACATATTGTCAGGAGAGACCAGTTACTGGAGAAGGATATCATGTTTGGTAAGGTGGAGGGTCAGAGAAAAAGAGGAAGAACCCCAGCGAGATGGATTGGCAAAGTGGCAGCATCGATGGACTCAAGCATGGCAACAATATTGAGGTTGGCCCAGGATCGGGCAGTGTTTTGTTTTGTTGTGCATAGGGTCACTATGAGTTGGTACCGACTCGATGGCACCTAACAACAACAATAACAACAACAACAACAAGGTAAACTTAAGAGTCAAAGGAGCCAGGAGACTAATCAAGTCTTATCAGAATAACTATTATGTGGGACCTGTGAGTGTTGGAACAGGGCTCTGGGCAAAACATATTCTAGCCTGATGTCTAAGCTATCTTATCAAGTGCTGTTGTAACAGAAGTACCAGAAGTGGGTGACTTTAACAAGCACATTTATTTTCTAATGGGTTACAAGAGCACAGCCTCTAGAGGAAAGCTTTCTCTTCATGTCAATTCAAGGGGAAGGTTCTTATTCCTCAATTGTCTGGTAATCTTAGTGTGTATCTATCTTTTCCCATTTCTGCTTCGTTCTCTAATCTGCTCTCTCTATATCCCAAAGGCTTAAAATATACTCTGCACAGGTATGATCTCTTAACATAATAAGGCCTACCCATTCCTAACTGGGATTATAACCACCGGTACATTGTCAATGTTAAGTGCCATTGAGTCAATCCCGAACTCATGAGGACCCTGTAGAGGGTTTCCAAGGAGCAGTTAGTGTGTTTGAACCACCAGACTTATGGTTAGCAGTCCAGTGTTTATGCTGATCCTACTGTGCCACACCAGAACTCCACGTTATACCTATAATGGTACAAATTACATCATCTGTAACCTTTTTTTTTTTTTTTTTTCTTAACAACAGGCTGGTTTCAAACAGCTGTAATTTATGGATGTTCTTCTGAGAGGAATTAGTCAATATATTTGTTTTCCCTTGATATATAGCCACAGGAGTGCGTCAGGCATGAGGTTTATTAAGCCTTGCCAATTTTCTGCCATTTCTCAGCACTATAGATTTTACTTGCGGAGTGGGCTGGTTCCACCCCAACATAAAAAATTCATTTTAAACACTGAAAAGCTTTACAGCTCTCAGAACACAGCATGCTATAGGAGATCCAGCAGCAGTCTTGGGAAGAAGATTCCATGTTGTTAATGTCAGAGTTCTCAGGGGAGTTAAAAGAACAATATGGGATCAGGGGAAGGAAGAGGCTGTGGGTTACACCAGTATACCAGGCTCTCCGCCCCTGGTAGGTTTGTGGTTGGCCACCAACCACGAGGCCTGAGGTTGAGAAGAATTTTTCTTCCAATGTGATTTATTTCAGGCAGATGGAGCCAACTTCCCCATCCTAAGCAGTTTGGTGGATGATGGGAGACAGCCAGAACAGAGGTCTACTAACTAGTTATACCAACTGGCTCCCTAAGTCAGAAAACAGTGCAGTCAACCTAACCCCTTCCCCAATACTCCAAAATAGGGTGTAGCTTCTAGGGTTAGATGAGGGTAGTTGTAGGTCCAAAGAGAACCACTGGCAGAAAGACATCCCTAACCCTTTTCCAAGTTAAAAAAAAGTAATCCTTTGGAGTGTTAGTCTTCATACTGAGGTAGACCTCATTATACAGAGTAATCACCTGGATGCAGAAATAAGATTCTAATTTCTAGGCACCATTTGACCCCCCCGCCCCAGTGTGTTTCACTAGGTCTGAGAAGGATTCAAGACTCTGCACTTCATACTACAACCTTCCATAAATAGACTCAAACCCACTGACCCTCTACCTTAAATTTTTCTTGAATCTAAATGGAATAGTCTTTCATTTGGTGAGAAACCATGAAAGACATAACTACTAAGAGAAAATAAGCAACAAGATATCAAATTGTTTAAGTGTTAGCAGTTATGTCATGGACACCTCTGCTTATACTTCATACACTACCCTAACCCATAAATACAACCAGAATTGTTAGTTATCAAGTGTCTACTATGAGCCAGACTAGGTGCCTACTATAGCTTCTATGTGACCAAGGACACATAGCAAGTAAGTGCCAAAAACGAAATATGAGTACAGACCTGTCCAACAACCGAACTTCCTCTGTATTCAAACTCCCAAGTGCCTTTCTCACTATGTCTTTGCTTCTGAGCACAAAGTTTCCCTAAAAAAAATATTTTCAGGCAAGTGGTACTGCTTTATTTTCCCTGTGCTCTCCTTCACTAGGATCTAAGGACTTTTGCCTCAAGAAGATACTTCTAGTTTTTTGGCTGGACCCTTCTTAGATTCATAGTTCAGCTCTGCTGCTTTCTCAACTGTGACATCAAGCAAGCAACTTAACCCCTTGCAGCTTGAGTTTTCTCTTCTCATCCCTTCTCATTAAAACAAATATAATGTCCATACCTATCCCATAAAGGAACTTAGATATGCAAAGCTCATATTTAGCTTTCGAAAACTGTTAGCTGTCATTGAAATGCTTTGCTTTTCATCCCAATGTTAGGGATTGTCTGAGTACATGCATTGGGGTAACATGAGAGGACTAATCTAAGTACCTAATTTGGAAGATGAACAAGGAGTGAGCAGTGAATACTTGAATAATTTAATTTTTCAGTCCTTAGTGGGTGACCAAGTGCTCACAATTGCC
>NW_006408553.1:277517-281480 GCF_000296735.1 Chrysochloris asiatica | reverse complement strand
GCGCTTCCTCATCAGCTTCTCCTGGAAATGGGCTGGCCACAGTAAGGGATTTGCCTGTCAGACTTCACTGGTCATTTATACTTTACATGTCCAATTTCCTTCTAATCTCTGTATGCCCTTCTACACCCCAATAAAGAAACCTTTTTTCTGTTTGATTCTGAAACACTTGCAGATTTCTGAGATCTGTGTTCTCCCTACTCAATAGTCTTTCTTCCTGAATAATACCTCTCCTGATCTTAGTCCAGATATGTTCATGTTTGGCAAAAGGAAAGACACTATTCACACTCACACACATCCCTTTAAGTAAGCAAATTTAAGCTGCTAAATCAAAGGTAGATGAGTGTGGCCAGAAGGGGCAAGCCCATCGGAAGACCTAGGTAGAAGTTGCATCTGTATCCATCAGGAATAAGAAAGAGAACACAAAATCTTTGGGCTAGCAGATTTGAACACCCAAATTTCCTGAACTTGTAGAGAGGAAGAGCGATGGATCTGTCTACACAAAGGTGTACTGTTGAATTCCAAGCAGTGCAGAAAACAGGAATTTGAGATACACTTGGGGACATGAATTACCAGGGATAAGGAGCTCTAAGGACTTGAACATGTTGTTAGGAGGAACTAGTCCCTAGAGAGGGGCATCATACTTGGTAAAGTAGAGGGTCCATGAAAAAGAGGAATCCCTTCAATGAGATAGGTTGACATGGTGACTGCAACCATGGGCTTAAACATAGTAACATTTTGTGAGAATAACATAAGCCCAAGCAGTGTTCATTCTGTTATATATAGTAGGGTTGCTACAAGTCAGAACTAACTTGATGGCACCTAACAACAAAAACAGCGGTGAAAACACTTAAGCTTTCCCTGCTGCTGACCAAAAGGTTGGTAGAGTGAAGGCAACAATTGTGCCATGGGATCTGCTTCCGTGAAGATTACAGTCAAGAAAACCTATGGAACCATTCTACTCTGTTGCATGGGGTCACTCTGAGTGAGGATTGACTCAATGGCATCCAACAACACAATAATTGGAGAGATTGGTAAGACTCAGGGATGAAATAAGAATTAAAAGTATGTTTCATAACTGCATCCAAGCAGTTATGCCTAAAAACATCATATCAAAAGTCTACTTGCACACACAAACATATAACGCTCTAGCACTGCATCCCCAGCAAGTGGTTTCCAGGTTAAGTACCTGCAGGCTCAGGGTGCTATTCTTCCTCTTATGATAGTGGTTGTGCATATTCCTATGGCTTCCCGCCCACTGCTGGAGTCTCCTCTCTAGATCCACAGAGGAAAGCAGTTCTTCCTTCACAAGCATCCCTTTGAGTGTTTAAAGAAATTCCCTGTGGCCTGTTCTCCAGTCCTTTCAATACAAGCTTGTCTGGCCTATGGCTTTCCACAGGCACGACTGTCTGAATCTAGGGAAATAGGTAAGAATCCAAAGTTCTCCTGATACACAGAATGCTACAGGACTATGCAGCTCCCAGAACATTATAAAATGAAAATCTGTGTGTGTTTAAATCCTATGCATATTGACTTTGCCAAGAAAAAGAACTCTGCAAAGTAGCTGGATGCACCCAAGGAAGCACCTGCAGCTACTAGGAGCCAGGTTGGTATTGACTTAGGTAAACAGTGCTGATGTAAAAGCTCCTCCAGGAAGACCCAGGAAGAGGGAAATAGAGAGGAAGGGATGGCATATGGTCTCAAGAGGAGATGTGTGACAAGCTGGGCACTTTTGTTTCCTCACAGACATCCCTAATCCCATGGAGTCTCTCTGACGCATGCTTTTCCTAGCCCCTCAGGTCTGTCCTTTTGGCAGTCACCATGACTTCAATGAAGTAATTAGTGTATTAGTAATTCTCCACATAGCTACAATGTAGACTCTGTGAGGACAAGGAATGTGCATGTTCTGCTCACTTTAGGCATCCCTTGGTGGCCCAAATGGGTAAGTGTTCAGTTGCTAAAGGAAAGGGTTATAAATTTGAGTCTATCCAGAGGCACCTAAGAAGAAGTCCAGGCAATCTACTTTCAAAGCAATCAGTCATTAAAAACTCTAGGGAGCACAATTTTACTCTGACACACATAGGATTATCATGAATCAGAATTAAACTGATTAGACTGTTTTTGGTTTTCCAAATGTCTAGCATAATTCCTAGCATAGAGTTGTTGCTGTTGTTAAGTTATATCAAGTCAATTCTGACCCATAGCCACCCTGTATAGGGTTTCCAAGAAGCAGCTGATGAGCCTATACTGCTGACCTTGTGGTTCAAACTGACTTTGCAGTCCAGCACATTAACCCACAGTGCCAAATATGTGTCCAATAAATATAAAAAATGGAAAATGAATTCGTAAATTAACAGATAGTCCATTTAATTAATGCCGGGGTAAGTGGAAGCAGTTAGCCACCAAAGGTAGTAATCAATATAGTCCCTGGTTGGGAGACTTCTGTCATCATCTGCTGAGAGATCTCAGAAGCCAATCTTTGCATCTAGCCTTACAGACCTGTTTGCACACCACAGTCAGCACAGGGCTCAACAACAGTCTTCTTAATGCAAAGTTTTGCATCATCAAAGTGCAAAATGATAAATCCACAGGTTATAGATTAAATATGTGTAAACTGATATATAGTCTCCTGTTGTGTTGTTGTTAGGTGCCATCGAGTCATTACCGACTCATAGCAACCCTAAGCACCATAGAATGAAACATTGCCTGGTCTTGTGCCAACCTTACAATCATAGCTCTGCTTAAAATCATTGCTGCTGCCAATGTGCCAATCCATCTCCTTGGGAGTCTTTCTCTTTTTCGCTGACCCTAGACTTTATCAACTATAATATCCCTCTCCGGTGACTGGTCCCTCCTGATAATATGTCCAAAGTATGAGAGATGAAGTCTGGTTATCCTGGCTTCTAAGGAGCATTCTTGATCTACTTCTTCCAACACAGATTTGTTTGTTCTTCTAGGAGTCCATGTTACTTTTAATATTCAATTCTTTTAAGATCTTCTTTATTCACAATCCAATTTTCACAGGCATATGAGGTTATTGAAAATACTGTGGTTGGGGTCAGGCTCACCTTAGTCCTCAGACTGACATCTTTGCTCTTGAGCACTTTAAAGAGCTCTTGTGCAGCAGATTTACCTAATACAATACATCCTTTGATTTCATAACTGCTGCTTCCATGATTGTTGATGGATGATCTGAGCAAAATGAAGTATTTGACAACTTCAATCTTTTCTCCATTTATCTTGATGTTATTTACTGGTCCAGTAGTCAGGATTTTTGTTTTCTTTATATTGAAGTGCAACCCATGCTGAAAGCTGTGGTCTTTGAGCTTCTTCAGTAAGTATTTTAAGTCTTCCTCACTTTCAGCAAGCAAGGTTATATAATCTGCATATCACAAGTTGTTAATGAGTCTCCTTCCTATCCTTATGCCATGCTTTTCTTCATATAACCCAGCTTCTCAGATTATTTGCTCAGCATACAGATTGAATAAGTATGGTGAGAGAATGCAACCGTAGTGCCTTTCCTAATTTTAAACCATTCAGTGTTCCTTTATTTGATTTGAACAACTGCCTCTTGGTCTATGGACAGGTTCCTTGTGAGCACAATGAAGTATTCCAGAATACTCATTCTCAGAAATGTTGTCCATAGCTTTTCATGAGCCACACAACTGAAAGCCTTTGAGTAGTCAATAAAGCAAAAGTAAACATCTTTCTGGTATTCTCTGCTTTCAGCCAAGATCCATAAGACATTAGCAATGATATCCCTCATTCCACATCCTCGTCTGAATTCAGCTTGAACCTTTGGCAGTTCCATGTCAATGTATTGCTGCAGCTGTTTTATAATTTATTTATTTTTAGCAAAAATTTACTTGCTTGCAATATTAATGATATTGTCTCATAACTTCCACATTCCATTGAGTCACCTCTTTTTGGAATGGACAGAATATGGATATTTTTCCAATCAGAATA
>NW_006408553.1:265878-277177 GCF_000296735.1 Chrysochloris asiatica | reverse complement strand
AGAGAGAGAGAGCAAGAGAGAGACAGACCTATATAGACTTTATATATATTTATATATGTTGTTGTTGTTAAGTGCCTTTGAGTCGATTCCAACCCATAGTGACCCTGTATAAGGTTTCCAAGGAGCAGCTGGTGAGCTTGAACCACCAACCTTGCAGTTTAAATGGCTTTGCAGTCTGGCTTATTAACCCACAGTGCCACATCAGGGCTCTCTGTCTCTCTCTCTCTCTATATATATATATATGGTGATGTGGTTATGTGCCATGGAGTCAGTTCCAACTCACATCAACCTTATATAGGGTTTCCAAGGAGCGGCTGGGTAATTAGAACCATCAACCTTGCATTAAACCAAGCTTATGGTCCAGTGCATTATCCCACAATAGTTTAACATATATATGTATGTGTGTGTGTGTGTGTACATCTGTGTGTGTGTGTGTATATATATATATATATCCTATTCAAGGTTGCTGTGAGTTGGAACCACCTCTATGCCACTTAACAATAACAATATATATAGTGACCTTGTATAGGGTTTCCAAGGCACAGCTGGTCTTGCAGTTTGAACTGACTATTGATAGATAGATGATAGATAGATAGATAGATAGATAGATAGATAGATAGATAGATGATAGAGTTATGGAATCCAGACGTGGTACTATAGGATAAGCACTGGACCTCAAGGTCCATTTGAAGTACAAGATCGCCAGTTCCAACTCATGAGTCAAATCCCAGAAATCCTATACGGGGTCAACATGAGTCAGGAATGACTGGTGGGTACTTAATAACAACAACACCCATATATATATACATATACATATGCATATATATATATATAATACAATCAGTCTCCAGGTTAAGAATGTGTTCTATTCAAAGGGTATCTTTAAATGGAATTGGCAGGCACACATGAGTCTTATTTAGTCTTTCTGCAATGCAGAATTTCTAGCTAGTTCATTCTACTTTGTCCCTCTGCTGAGAATCTTCATCCCCACCCCATTTTACATGATACCAAGATTCCAACAGTTTCTTATGTACAGGTACATGTCCCTTTATATCTGTTGGGACAATATATACTACCTGTCTGTTTCCAGAGGTTTTTGGTTTTGAAAGCAGCTCTGCTTTTATTATCTCCCTGTAAGGGTTTTAAGGGGAAAATGGCATGTGGACAAGTACTAGACATATCATTGCTAATATCAGATAGATCTTGATTGAAAACAGAGATTACCAGAAATATGTTTACTTGTGCTTTATTGATTATTTAAAGACATTCAACTGTGTGGATCATGGCAAACTGCGGATAGCATTTTGAAATATGTGTATTTCAGAATGCTTGATTCTGCTTCTGAGAAACCTGTACATAGACCAAGAGGAAGTGGTTCAAATAGAACAAGAGGCTACTGAATGGTTTAAAATAAAGAAAATATGTGCCAGGGTTGTATCCTTTCACCATACGTATTCAATCTATATGCTGACAAACAATCCGAGAAACTAGATTTTATGAAGAAGAGCATGGCATCAGGATTGAAAGAAGACTAACAATTTGTGATACGCAGAAGATACAAACTTGCTTGCTGAAAGTGAAGAAGAGTTAAAATACTTACTGATGAAGAGCTAAGACTACAGCCTTCAGTATGAGTTGCACTTCAAATGTCAAAAGTGCAAAAATGTTCACCACTGGATCAATAAATAACTTCATAACAAATGGAGAAATATTGAAATGGTTAAAGACTTCATTTTGTTTGGATTCACAATAAACACTCTTGGAAGTGGCAGTCAAGAAATCAATGTATTTTATTAGACAAATCTGCTGCACAGACCTCTTTAAAGTGTTTAAGAACAAAGATATCAGTTGGAGGACTAAGGTGCACCTGACCCACACCAAGGTATTTTCAATAGCCCCATATGCATGTGAAAGTTGGACAATGAATAAGAAAGACTCTGGTAGCATAGTGGTTACAAATCGGGCTGCGAACCTTAAGGTCAGCGGTTCGAAACTACCAGCCACTCCATGGGAGAAAGATGAGGCTTTCTAGTCCCCTAAAGATTTACACTCTAGGAAACCCTGCACAGGGTCACTATGGGTGGGAACTGACTCGACAGCACTTAACAACAACAACAGAATTAATGAATTTGAGTTATGCTGTTGGAAAAGAATATTGAAAATACCGTGGACTGCCAAAAGAATAAACAAATCTGTTTTGGAAAAAGTACAGCCAGCATGGTGAAACTTCATCTCTCATATGTCAGACATATTAACAGGAGGAACCAGTCATTGGAGAGGAACATTATGCTTGGTAAAGTGGAGGGTCAGTGAAAAAGAGGACGACCCCCAACAAGATGGATTGACACAATGGCAGCAGCATTTCAATGAGCTCAAGTTGCATGACCAGGCAGTGTTTCATTCTGTTTAGCATAGAGTCACTATGAATGGATTTGATGGCTCTGGGGTGGCACTGTGGGCTAATGCATCAGACTGCAAAGTCATTTGAACTGCAAGGTCAGTGATTCAAGCTCACCAGCTGCTCCTTGGAAGTCCTATACAGGGTCACTATGAGTCAGAATCTACTCAATGGCACTTTAGCAATAACAGTAACAATTATTTTAAAGACCTAAACACAGACTTTTGGAACACAGGAAGATGAGCAGGATACAAGCAGGTGAGGCAGATGATATGGCTTTGGATACTGGCTGTCAACCTTTGTCCAACAGAAGAGGTGGGCTGCTCCTGCTGCTGGGGCAGGTAGAACAGTGAACAGGGCAGGGCATGCTCTGCCCCCTCCTTACTAGATTTGTCTTGTTCACTTCTGCTGTTGTTGCCTTTTCCTTCAGCCTTTCCTAGTGTAAGCAGAGGCAGTAGTGAAGACAAGGACAAAAGGAAACAGTCTCCCATAAAGCTTTAATAAAATGTTTTCAGAATGTTCCAATCACATAATGTCCTATTTCACAGAACATATGGTTACAAGCTGCATACCTGTATAAATAAAAATCAGCTGGAGATCTTATTAAAATGTAAATTCTGATTCAGTATATCTAGGGTGGAAGGGCAATTTCTCGGCACAGAGTTGAACCAGAATGAACTGGTTTGTAGCCCTGCTTTACTGAAAGAAAAGACTGGGTGATTTTTCAATGATTGAAAAGCTACATGTGCAACAAATGAAGATGATTGTGAGGAAGAATTTCTTGCCAGTAGGGGTTGGATCCATCATTTCAAATTGAGGGCACATTTACATAATATTAAAGGACAAGCAGGAATTGTCTGTGAGTTAGATGTTCATAATCCAGGAAGTTACTGTATATCAAAATATATCAAATATATCAAAACCCTGTTAGAACATCATGATGAAAGGGAGATACTATCAAGAAATATAAAGGTGAGAATCACCAAGACAGGCCCTTGATTGATAAAATAATAAAGAAATCAATTTCATATCCCCAATCTGCTCATTATACTCCTCATTCAACCCTCTCCATCCCTTGGCCTCAACCACTCACATCAGTATCACATCCATTCCATCCTTCCATCACAAAAATATCTGTACTCAGATTAAAGGATTACCCCCAAACTGGAATTTATGCTTTAAACAATATCAAGATTTCCAGCCCTAATCAAGATCGTGCTTGCCTTCTCTATGGAAACAACAATCAAATAAAAAAATAATAAATAAAAATTCATAAAACAATGGTTCTCAGATATTGGACATTTGTTAGCACAGAATAATGACCCCTGAGAGAGGGATTTGATTCTTCTATCTTACTGCCTGGAGATACTTTACAGGTAGCAGAGCTTGGAGGGGGACTCCAGAAGGAGCCTAGCAGTCTCCCTGAGTTGAAGAGAAAAAACTGGAAGTCCAGAAAGACCTAAGTGTGGTGGTCAGACGCTTCCTGGTATTCACACCCTTGTTCCAAGATTAATCTGTGTGACCAACAACGTATGGCACAAATGATGGTATATGACTATGTTAGGTAACAAAAAACATTATCTCTTGCTCTCTCTCTTTTAACACTTGTTCTTGGGAAAGCTAGGTGTCATGTCAGGTGAGCAGCCCTATGTAAAGACTCACATAATAAGGATCAAAAGCCTTCTGCCAGCAGCTATGTGAATGAGCTTGGTTGAAAAAGCATCAGCCTCCTCAAATGACTGATTAACATCCTGAATGCAGTCTCATGAGAACAACCACCCAGCTTTGCTGCTCCCAGATTACCAGCCAATAGAAATTGTGTGAAATAATAATGTTGGTTTAATGATGCTAGACAAAAATCTATTTAAATGAAAGAAGGACATCAAACTTGATAAGAATGCTAAGTAAATACAAAATGCTTTCATCCTTATCTTATTATTTCCCTAAAAAATAATGGACTATTTAAATCAATCATAATTATACTTTACTATTGTAGATTTCATGAACCCTGGTGTGGTGCTATAAGATAAGCATTGGACTGGTAATCACATAGTCAGCAGTTCAAACTCCCCAACCTCTCTACAAGGTAGTTCTGAATCAGAACTGACTTAATGGCACACAGCAACAACATTATAGATTTTACGAGGATCCTGATGTGACTCTGTAGGATAAGCACTGGACTTCTAACTAAAAGGTTGGTGGTTCAAACCCATCAACTGCTCCTCAGAAACCCTGTACAGGATCACTATGAGTTGGAACCACTCAATAGCTTGAAGGCATTTAAAAACAGCTGCATAGATTTTATAATATATGTAAAACTAAAGCTAGAACAAAAATAACTACTAAGGTCTGGAGGGAGCAAATGGAAGAGCACTGTTAATGTGTTTATATATTATATGTGAGGTGGTGAAATATTACTTGAAATTATACTATGAACTATTAAACGTATACTATAAATGTTAGTAAAATAGTTAAAAGGGAAAGAATAGCTAATAAGCCAATATTAGAGATAAAGTGGAATAATAAAATTTATTTCAATCCCAAAGGAGGCAAAAAAAAAAAAAAAGGGAAAAGGGTCTTTGCTTTCATGGAACCACTTTATGAATTCAAACCAACAACCTTTCAGTTAGCAGCTAAGTACTTTATCATTGCAACACCAGGACTCAGGTAGAGACACATTTGGTGGTGGTGGTAATGGTGGTGTGCCATGGAGTTAGTTCTGACTCATAGCGAACCTGTACAGTGTTTCTGAGACTATAAATCTTTATGGGAGCAGAAAGCCTCTTCTTTCTTCTACAGAAAAGCTGGGAGTTTCTAACTGCTGACCTTGCAGTTCACAGTCCGATTCGTAACCACTATGATACCATGTAATAAGCCATATATATTGAAAGTGTACAATTTGACAGAATTTCTATATACCTGTAAAACTATTACCACAATGAAGATAATGAGCTTATCTATCACCTTCAAATATTTCCTCATCCTCTTTATAATTCTTTACTCCAACCCATCTTTCCCACTAGTTCATCTAGAGGCAGCCAGTGATCTGGTCTGGATCACTGTTAAAAATTTTGCATCTGTGTAAATTTTATATAAACATAATCATGCAGTATGTATTATTTTTGCATAATCTTATACCTTTTCATATAATTTTAAAACATATTTGACTTGTTTTATATATCAATATTCTTTTACACTTACTGATGATTAATATTCCATTGTGTGCATATGACACAATTTATTTTATCAGCTCATCTGTATATGAGCATTTGTGTTATTTCCAGTTTGTGACTATGACCAAAAAAAAAAAAAAAAAAAGCTGTTACACATATCTGAGTACAAGTCTTTTTATGTGGAAATATTGTTATATCTCTCTTGTATATAGACCAAGGATTGCAATGACTGGACTGAATGAGGAAGATTCAAAAATTTCATGGAAAAATTCATTATCTGCCAATTCCATTTTTCTTTAACCCATTAGAAACACCTTCGGATATTAAGTGGATCTTTAACTTTTTAAAGAAGTTGTTGATTTTGCAAAGTGTTTATGCCAATTAGATTCCCATCAACATTATGTGAGAGTTCTAGTTAATCCTTATCTTTACCAACACTTGGTATAGTCAGCCTTTTTAATTTGAGCCATCTAGCAAATATGTTGTTATATCTCATTATGTTTTGAAATGGAATTCCCTTAAAGTCTCATGATGTTGGGCATCTTTTCATGTGTTTACTGCCAATTTATCTTCTTTTGTGAAGTGTCTTTCAATTATTTTGCCCATCGCCCCACCCGGGGTGTGTGTTTAAAACAGGATAAGAAGAAAAAGAGTAGTAGAAAAGATGTATTTTTCTAGGGTAGCCAGAGAAATTCGCTTTAGCTAAGTGTCACGAAGACAAAAAGCAAAAAGAACTGAGGGTATAAGTCATATATGTATCTGAGAAAAGAGCCTTCCCAATGGACTATAGGAGGTGCAAAGGCCCTAAGGCATCGGAGTCCTTGGTGAGGCCAGTGGGGCTGGAATAGATGAGGAAAATAAAAGAGAGAGAGAGAGAGAGAGAGAGAGAGAGAGAGAAACTTATATTAGAAAATCTACTTCACAGAACACTAACTGAGACCCTAAAATAACTTAGTATATAGTAGACATTCGATTTAAAATATCAATTGAATCCAAGTATTAACTCTATAGACTACACTCTCCCTATGCCCTTTTAAAGTCTGACTCCTGGAAATAGCTGGTGCAGGTCTACTATTCCAGATATTTTGTTCCCTTATTCTGTATATCCCTGGAACTTGCAGGCGCTCACCCTCAACTATCTTAAGCCAGCCAGAGAGACACGGGCTTTTAATAAGCAGCAGGGGGAAATCATTTAACAAAGAATTATTTAAGCTGTTTGCTGGACTTCATTTACCTTTATGATAGGGCATAAATGTTTAAGGGATTTTGCAAAAAACAAAAAACAATAGCAACTATGATCTAGCTCTATACAAGTTCTAACAAATCTGCAAAGAGGGAATTCATCATCCCTCAATAAATATGTCTCTTCTGTATTGTCTTCTGAAAACTTGAAAATCTCAGATATAAATCTCAGCCATGGGCTTCCAACTCTGAGAGGAATTCTTCCTGGCATCCCTTCTTGTTCCAGGTTCACTTGTCTTTCCTCTCCTGTCCCATCCTCCACTCTCCCACAATTTCTACTGTCTTTCATCTAGGTGAGAATCAAAATATTCTGGACAGTAGGGGGATGGGGGGAGCCAAAGTTACAGAAATGGAGAAAGGGTTGTCTGAGACTCGGCTGTAAAATGAAGAGATTGGACCACATATTCCTGAAGGCTTACTGGGAATACCAGTCTGTAGCAACCACTGCGGTCTTCAGACTCTGGCTAATTGGAAGCATAGAAAAAAAGGAGATCAAGATGGAATAAGCATAATAACAATGGGTATAAATATACAATATAATTAACTGGTGTCCCTGAATTGTCCATGTGAAAAATGTTGACTTGGCAAATATTGTGTCATATATATGTATGTTGTTGTTGTTATGTGCCGTGGAGTTGGTTCCGACTCATAGCGACCCTGTACAGGGTTTCTGAGGCTATAAATCCTTACCGGAGCAGAACACCTCATCTTTCTCCCGCGGAGCAGCTGGTTGTTTCAGAGTGCTGACCTTGCAGTTTTCAGCCCGATTCGTAACCACTACACTACCAGAGCTCTTATATATATGTATAGTTGCTGTTAACTGCATTCAAGACAGTTCTGACTCACAGAGACCCTGTATAGGGTTTCCGAGGAGTGGCTGGTGGGTTTAAGCTACTGACCTTGTGGTTCATAGTTCAGTACTGACCCTACAGCGCACCATACCAGGAGTCTGTAAATCCATATATAGAAATAGATATTTGTTGTTGTTAATTGTATATATATATTTTTTTCCTGGTGTGGTGCTTTGGTAACCTTGCAATTCAAACCTACTGCAAGGTAGGTTTGAATTGCAAGGTCAATGGTTCAAACTCACCAGTCCCTCCTCAGAAACCCTATGATGGAACTGACTTGGTGGCACTTAGCAACAACAACAGTTCAAACTAAACTTGTGGTCCAGTCCATTATTCTGCAGTGTCACACCAGGATTCAAATATATATTTAAGGAGCTCTGGTATCGTCATGGTTACAAGTAGGGCTGCAGATCTTAATAGCAGCTGTTTGAAACTAGCAGCCATTTTGTGGGAGAGATGAGGCTTTCTGCTCTGGTAGAGATTCACAGGTTCGAAAACCCTATACAGGTTCACCATGAGTCAGAACCGATTCCACGGCACATAACCACCACCACCACCACCATATATACATATTTTACAAAAATAATATAAGACTTGAGGAGGGGTATTTCTTGTGGACTACTCAAGTACAGATAATTTTCAAGTAGCCATCATAGCAAGCAATGCTCCTATATGAGGTGGGTGGAGAAGCAAAACAGCAAATTTTGTTACAAGTTAAAACATGGATGAATCTTGAAAACCTTCTGCTCAGTGAAAGAATACACATAAACACTGCAGATTATATTATTACACTGAAACAAATTATTCAAAATAGGCAAATTCATTCTTATAATTGAAACCATGGAATTGATTTCCAACTGATTGCAACCCTATGCAAAATAGGATGAAACACTGCTTGTTTTTAGGTTTTAGCCCATAGTTGCTGCCTCTGTGTCAACGTGACTCACAGGGGTCTTCCTTAATTTCACTGACCTTCCACTTTACCACATTTGATGTTCTTCCCCAGGAACTGGTCCCTCCTGAGAACATGTCCAAAATAGGAAAGATAAAGTCTCACCATCCTCACTTCTAAGGAGCATTCTGTGTATATTTCTTCCAGTACAGATTTATTTATTCTTCTGGCAATCCATGGTATTTGCAATATTCTTCTTCAACACCATAATTCAAATGTATCAATTCTTCCATGATCTTTCTTATTCTTGTCCAATTTTTACATGCATATGAGGTGATTGAAAATACCATGGATTAGGTTAGAGCACCTTTTGCTCTTTAACACTTTAAAGAAATATTTTGTACCAGATTGCTGAATGCAATAAGTTGCATGATTTCTTAACAGTGCTTTCATAACAGTTAATTGTTGATCCAAGCAAAATGAAGTCTTTGACCACTTCACTCTTTTCTCAATTGATCAATCAATTTGTTAGGATTTTTGGTTCTTGATACTGATGTTCTAAAGATAACTCCCTGGCTAGCCAATCAGGAGAGAACTATAGTTGGTGACCCAATAGAATGTGGAAACTATAGAGAAATATCATTAAGATCGCATGCATGTAAAATATTGCTGAAGAAAATTAAAAAATAATTGGCAGCAGCACAGACACAGATAGCTGCCAGAAACTCAAGCCTGATTCAGAAAAGTATGTGGAGCAAGGGATTCCATTGCTGACTACAGAACTTGGCTAAAAGCAGAGACTACTAGAAATATGCTTACTTGTGCTTTATTGACTATGCAAAGGCAATCAACTATGTATATCATAACAAACTATGGATAGCTTTGTGAAGAATCAGTATTCTAGAATACTTCATTATGCTCATGGGTAATGTGTATATAGACCAAAAGGCTATATTTGAATAGGACTTCTTTCAAAATGGTTTAAAATCAGGAAAGGTGTGCACCAGAGTTATACTTTAATTATACTTTTTCAATCTGTATTCTGAGCAAATAATCCAAGAAGTTGGATTTTGTGAAGAATGTGGCATCAGATGGAAGGAAAAGTTACTAACCTGTGATATGCAGATGATACAATTTTGCTTGCTGAATATGAAGAATTATAATTCTTACTGATGAATATCAAAAACCACAGCCATCAGTATGGGTTGTGCCTTAATGTAAAGTAAACAAAAATATAAATGGATAAAAGATGGAAGTTGCCACAGACTTTATTTTTCTTGGCTCCCGTATCATTACTCATGGAAGCAGAAGTCAACTAATCAAGTGATGTATTGCATTAGACAAATCTCCTTCACAAGACCTCTTTAAAGTGTTCAAGAGCAGAGTTGTCATTTTGAAGGCTAAGGTGTGCCTGACTCAAGCCATAGTACTTTCAATAGCCATACACTTGGGGAAATTAGACAGCAAGTAAGGAAGGCTGTAGAAGAATTGATGCATTTGAGTTGAGTTATGGTGTTAGAGAATAATATTAAAAGTACCACGGATTCCTGGAAGAACAAAAAAATCTGCATTGGAAGTATAGTCAGAATTCTTAGGAAAAGGATGGTGAGACTTAGTCTCTCACATCTTGGACATATTATCAGGAAGGACCAGTCCCCAGAGAAGAGCATCATACTTGGTAAACTGGAGAGTAAGTGAAAATGAGTAAGACCTCCAGAAAGATGGATTGGCATTGTATCTCAAGCGTGACAATGATGGTTAAGTGCAGGACCTGACAATGTTTTGTTCTGCTGTGCATAGGTTTGATAGGACCAACTGGACAGTATCTAACAACAAAAACAAGGAGATGGGTGAAGGAAAAATTAGTGCATGATGGGTAATAGGTATGGGAGTTTGTTTGGAGCACGATAAAAATATTGTAGGATTAGATTGTGATAGTTTTGTGACATAGTAAGTATGCAAAAATTATTGAATTTTATAATTTTTTATTTTTAACTTTTTATTGTAAATTGAGTGAAGGTTTACAGAGCAGACCATCAGTTTTACATTCAACAAACATATACATTGCTTCATAACAATGATTGCAATCTCCTCCATGTCCTAAGAGTTAACAGTATTTACAACTATTTAATTTAACTGTTGCATTCCTTCCTGTACAATGAAGATAATAACAACATAAAAAATACACAGCAACCAGAAAAATAAATATATGAAAACTATAAAGACAAAAGAGGGACAGGGAAATTGAGCTATAGAAGAGAAAAATTAGAGAGAAAAGATAAAAAAGACATTAAAAAAAAAAAAAGAAAAGAAAACTCAAAAATAACTAGAAAGAGGCATCAGAAACAAGATGGTAGATCTGGTGGAAGTGCAGTAAGGAGCTCCACCGGCAAAACACAGAATACCCGAACAAGCAGGCTCGGGGGATGATCCCAGAACTCTGAACCACATATAAAGGAATATTTAGAAGGTGGGAAGGCTTTCAGCAAGGGAATTTGTGGCAGAAGCAAGAAATCCATTACTTTCTAATTCGAGATGCTCAGCTGCTCCAGAAGCCGCCATCTTGGGTGAGACCAAGCAGGGGAAGGATTGGAGTGGCCACAGATGCCTGGCAGAACTGCAGAGATAAAGGTGTGGACATTCTTTTCTTTTGGTAGCTGTTCATTGGTCCCTTGCTGTCTGCGCACCTCCATTCTTGTGACTATAGGGGTGCCTGAGCTAGTGGGTACCCCAGCCCCACCCT
>NW_006408553.1:241904-263240 GCF_000296735.1 Chrysochloris asiatica | reverse complement strand
ACTAAGAGAAGGACTAAGAGCTGGTGGCCAGGAACTGACTTTCAGAATGTGCCCTTTGGAGATGAAATTATTATATATGCCTGAGTGGGTTTTTTTGCTTGTGTGTTTTTTAAAAAAGCTAAAGTGGATAAAGAGAAATACTGTTAACTGATGGTACATGGAGGGGATTATAATCAATGTAATTAAACAAGGTATATGATTTGTTGACTGTAAAACTTATGATATGCCCTGTAAATTTACACTCAATCCACAATTAAAACCTTAAAAAAAAAAAACTAGAAAGAGAAAAGAGGGCCAGGAAAATGGAGCTATAGGATAGAAAAGTAAGAGAAGAAATAAAAGGAATGACTGTTGTTGTTGTTGTTGTTAACTTATAAAACTGATGTGGAAACGGGGATGGTTTCAGTGTCTGTCAGCACTACAGGGCAGCTGGAGGCAGGATGACTAGTTAAATGCTGGTCTAGTGATTCTGCAGGTTCTGTAGATCTAGAGCCAAGTCCACCTGAATCCAGTCACCAAACAGGCACAGCTGGCCCCTGCCTCACACTAGAGTAGCTCCCAATCACTTGATTCTTATACTCCTGGTGAGCATGGTCTGTACTGGAATGGAGGATGGTGGGAGGTGGCGACACCTCTGGTCACCAGAGAAGCATGGGTTAAAAGAAGGCATTGCACCTTTCCAGTGCCCTGTGTGAATCTGCTTGGCCAGGCTGCCTTCTATTGCCAAAGCTGTTCACAACATGGTCCCACCATTCACCAGTAGCTGCTGTTCACATTCTGATTCTCTCACTTTTCCTGCTCAGTTTCTCCTCCCAGCAAGCATTCAGTATAGAATTCTCTAACCTTTCCTCTGAAGTTCAAAACCTCAGGATTTTCATCTGCGTCTGTTTCATTTGGTCTCTTGTATCTTTGTTGTAGAGGGTTCTTGTGGTGCCTCTGCCTAGTTGAATTGTATTCATTAAAGTGCTGAATTTTGTGCTATGTGAATTATATCTCAATTAAAAATGTATAGTTCTTTAAACCCTGCAGATTTTAGCAAGGTAGAAGAAACAGCTGAGCACATGAGGAACAGAGAACCCATCTCAGCATGCACTAGAGAGCTCAGACAGCTTAAAGAAGGCTGAGTGGGTCTATTCTACCAAGCTGCAGCAGGGGGTGGTCAGGCAGGATTCCTCTAACCCAGTCTGTCTTTCCTGAGCAAGTTATTACAGGACCTGCTAAGGTTATCAAGCTCTTAACCCAGGAGATCCAAATCCAAATCCTAGATGCAGTGCATCTCAAGGTGTGATCCCAGGACAATTTGCATCAGAACTAACTGGGGATCTTGTTAAAAAAGCAGACCCCTAGTCTCATCCCAAACCCACAAGTTCAGATTCATTTTTAACAAGCTCTCTGGATGATTCTTTTGCACACTGAAGTTTGAAAAAAATATTTTGAGCTACAGTGCTTTTTCAAACTGTATAAAGTGCATGCAAATCACCTAGAGTTCTTATTAAAATATAAATTCTGAGTCAGTAAATCTGGGTGGGGTCTGAAATTCTACATATCTAATAAGATCCCTGGTGATGCTCAGGGTGATGGTCCATAGAACCCACTTAAAGTAACAAGAATTTAAACAGTATTGCTCAAATTAAAAAATTAATGAGAAGCATTAATAAATACCAATGCCAAGGTCTCACCATCTGAGATGTGTGGTGTGACCTTGTCATCATGATTTTTACAATATAATTCCAAATGATTTAAATAACATGCAACCAACTTTGCAAACCACAGATCTAGAGAAAGACTGAAATTTTAAGCAGGATGTCCAGGTGGATTGTTGTTGTGAAGTGCTGTCTGTTGGGTTGGCTCCCAGCTTACTATGACCCTGTCCACTACACCGTCCTCATGATTAGTCACAGATTGGACTTTTGGGGTCTTCTAGGGTTTCATCAGCTAATTTCCAGAAGTAAATCTACAGACTTTTCTTTCTTGGTCTGGAAGCTCCACTGAAACCTGTTCAGCATTAAAGCAGCAGGCAAGCCTCCACTAACAGATGGCTGGTTGCTGCATTTGAGGTTCATTGGCAGGTTTATAAAGAACTGGAAATCCAAGAGAAGTTCATATCTACAAATAGAAGCAATGAAGAAATGGTAGGAAACACTTCAAGTCATGGGCTATACAAGAAGGTGGTCCCATTGACCTACCCCTGGTGGTGGTGGTGATTCTGTGCTATGGAGTCAGTTCTGACTCATATTGACTCTGTGTAGGGTTTCCAAGGCTGTAAATCTATATGGGAGCAGAAAACCTCATTTTTCACTTGTGGAACCACTGGTAGTTTTGAACTGCTAACCATGAGATTAGCAGCCGGACTCCTAACCACTTTGTTACCAGAGCTCCTTGACCCACCCCTGGAGCTTGAGAAAATGAATTCAGGTAGTAGATTTCAGTTGATGAATACTTCCAAACTCCATACAGTAAAACTCTTTCCACGCTTCCTGACTCAGTCCTACCTGGCTCATAGTGTAGGCATAATATGTAGATCCCACTAGAGAAAGTTACATGGGCAGAGGAAGGGATCCAATGTCTCCTCCTTACCAACAGTGTCTCAATAATAAGTGTCTCAATTATCTTAAACCCAAGGACCATATTTGTCAGGGAGGGATATGGAGGAGAGCATCAACAGGGTCTTATTTGCATAATTTCTTCACCTACTATTGCTTCTCATTGTCCCCAGAAACCATGACAATTATTTTTGACTGGACAACACTGAGAAGCAGGACCTCTAAACCCATCCAAGCTGGTGCAGAAAAGTCTGAGCATTTCTGGGAAAGATGTGTGCATCATGAAAGAAGAAGAAAGATGTATAGAGTATGGATCTGGAAAGGCTGTTTGCCAGAAAGTCAGAGACAGATGTCAAAAGCAACATACAGGCACATTGGCAAGATTGTTCCTGAGCTGCATGGAGCAGAAACACAGACCGTATTTCAGCAGGAAATAAAAATGTGCCTGTAATTAATGATCCTCTAGGAATACATGGCCCTTATTAATGTAGCAATTTGGAGAAACATAATTCACTATGAGTCAGGCTTGAATTGCCAAAGAGGTGTACAGTTAGAGGGGAGCTGAGGAAGAGAGAGGAAGAAGTGGAAGATAAAGTGCCGCTGATGAGTTCTCAGAACTCCCAAAGTTAGAGCTCTGAGAAAGGACAAAGATTGGACTGTGGAAGTCATACAGAGAGGCTGGAAAATTGAGGAAGAGGTAACTTGGTCTTCCATCCCTAGTCATCCCATGTGGCCCAGTAGCACATAGATTAAGTACTTAGGCTGTGGATCACAACTGCTTAGCTAGGTTACCTTCACCAATTTGTTTGATATTTCTGTGTCTTAGTTTATTTCTCAGTAAGAAAACAACAACAACAAATGTAATGGTACCTACTCATGGAATTGGGAACACCTAGTTAATGGACATGATTAGTGTGCTCAGCTGCTAACCAAATGGTGAGGCGTTCAAGTCCAACCATTAACATATCAGAAAAAAGACAAAGATCTACCTCCACAAAAAACAACTAATTAAAACCCTATGAAGGGCAGTTCCACTCTGACAGATGTAGAGTCACCATGAGTTGATTCTGACTCAATGGTAATTTGCTTGACTCTTTTTCCTCCTGCTGCTCCTAACTCTCCCCAGAAACCATAGTGATGATACTCATAGGATTGAAGTACTTCTTAGCACAGTACCTGATACATGTTGTTTGTTGTTGTTAGGTGCCATTGAGTCTTTCCAGCTCACAGAAATTCTATATACAACAACACACTGCCTGACCCTATGCCCTTCTCACAATCATTGCTATGCTTGAACCCATTGTTGCAGCCACTGTTTCACTCCTTCTTGTTGAAGGTTTTCCAAGCAGAATGTCTACCAAGCATGATATCTCAATGGGGACATATGGAGGGGAGGGTCCTTTCTGATAACCTCTCCAAAGTACATAAGATGAAGATTCTCCATTCTCACTTCTAAGAAACATTCTGTCTGTACTGGCAGTCCATGGTACTCCTGTATTCAGTATACCATAATTCAAAGGCATCAATTCTTCTTCAGTCTTCTTTATTCATTGTCCAACATATAAATTGTTGTTGTTGTTAAGTGCCATCGAGTCGATTCCAACCCATAGAGACCCTGTATAGGGTTTCCAAGGAGCAGCTGGTGAGCTTGAATCACCGACCTTGCAGTTCTAATGGCTTTGCAAACTGACGCATTAACCCACAACGCTACACCTAAAAACAATATATAGCATAGTGGTTACGAATCGGGCTGCAAACCACAAGGTCAGCAGTTCGAAACTACCAGCTGCTCCGCGGGAGAAAGATGAGGCGTTCTGCTCCCGTAAAGATTAACAGCCTCGGAAACCCTGTGCAGGGTGGCTATGAGTCAGAACCGACTCCAAGGCACACAACAACAACAACATATACATATATATATGTAGTTGTTAGGTGCCATCGTGTCAGTGCCAACTCATAGCGACCTTATGCACAGCAGAATGAAACACTGCCCGATCCTGGGCCAACCTCACTACTGTTGTCACGCTTGAGTTCATCGATGCTGCCACTTGGCCAATCCATCTCGTTGGGGGTCTTCCTCTCCTTCTCTGACCCTCCACATTACCAAACATGCTATCCTTCTCCAATGAATGGTCCCTCCTGACAATATGTCCAAATTATGAGAGACAAAGTTTGACCATCCTGGCCTCCAAGGAGCACTCTGATTGCACTTCTTCCAAAATGGATCTATTGGTTTATATATATATATATAATGCAACTGAAGAGACTATAACTTGAGTCAGGTGCACCTTAGTCCTCAAAGTGACATCTTCGCTTTTTCACTCTTAAAAAATGTCTTTTACAGAAATTTTCCATGCAATACCTTGTCGGATTTCTTGATTGAAGATTTTATGGGTGTAGATTATGGTTCCAAGTAGAATGAAACTCTTGACCTTAAGCTTTTTTCAGTTTTTCATGATGGTGCTTGTTGATCCAGATGTGAGGAATTTTGCTTTCCTTATGTTGAAGGGTAATCCATACTGAAGGCTACAGTCTTTGATATTCATCAGTAAGCACTTCATGTCCTCTTAGTTTTCAGGAAGTCAAGTTCAGTCATCTGCTCATGGCCAGTTGTTAATGAGTCTTCCTCCAATCCTGATGCCTCATTCTTCTTGATATAGTCCAGTTTATTGGATTATTTGCTCAACATACAGTTTGAAAAAGTATGGTGAAAGGATACAACCCTTACTCATACCTTTCCTGATTTTAAACCATGTAATATCCCCTTTTTCTGTTGGAACAACTTCCTTTTGTACAGGTTCCACATAAACACAGTTAAGTATTCTAAATATCCCATTATTTACAGTGTCAATAATTTTTATGATGCACACAGTCAAGTATGTTGGAGTAGTCAATAAAATGCAGGCAAAAGAACATCTTTCTGGTAGTCATCTTTCTTCGAGCCAAAATCCATCTGATATCAGTCATGATATCTTTCCTACCACACCCTCCTCTTCTGAATCCAGCTTCACTTTCTGGAAGTTCCTTTCACTGTACTGCTGCAACTGCTTTTAAATAATCTTCAACAAAAGTTTTGCTTCCATATATTAATTATATTGCTTGATAATTTCAGAATTCTGTTGAATCACCTTTCTTTGAAATGGGTATGAATATTGATCTCTTCCGGTCAGATGACCAGATACATTTCCAAATTTCTTGGCATAGATTGGTGATCATCTCAAGTACTGCATTCACTTATTGAAACATTTGAAATGGTATTCTGTCAATTCCTGACACCTTCTTTGTTCCTTTTTCTTTTGCTAATGACTTCCTTCAATATCATCCGTTCTTGACTATATACTGTCTCCTGAAGTGGTTGAACATTGACCAATTCATTTTGGTATAGTGTTTCTGTGTATTCTTCCCATTCTCTTTTGATGCTTTCTGCAACATCCAAAAGTTTTCTCATAGAATTCTCTAATATTTCAACCTGAAGCTTTATGCTTTTGTTCAGTGCTTTCAGCTTGAGAAATGCTGAGTGTGATCTTCTCTTTTTATTTTACAATTCCAGGTCTTTGTACATTTCATTATAATACTTTACTTTGTCTTCACGAGCAGCCCTTTGAAATTTCCTATTCAGCTCTTTTACTTAATTTCTTAATATTATTCTTGGAAAGTTTAATCTATGTATAAGCAGGAAGGGTAAGAACATAACATGCAATGAGGACATGTGTAGAAACCACTGGCTAAACTAAAATTAACCAGCTGTGTGAAAGTGTCTTGTGGCAAAAAAACAAAAACAAAACAAAACAAAAAACAGAGATGGCATGTGTTCTGTTCCATTTGGAACAGAAATGAAATCCAAGGACAAAAATTAATCAGGAAAACAGGTACTTTAATGCCATAGTCAACTGACTAGCGAATAGGGTAAGACTGAAATTAATAGAATATTGGATAGGGAACCAGGGAACTTAATTCTGGTCCTGACCTTTCGTACCTAAAGAGTCTTGTCCTACTTGATGCTTAGACAGGTACTTCCCCACTGAATAAATGAAACAAAACACTTCATTTCTTTTCAATTCTATGACTTACAGGGGACAATAGGACACAGGCTGGATAATTTTGGAAACAAGGTCAGTGAAGGTGAAAACTGGACCTCAACAATTCATATGTACTCCCAAATGAATGTGATGATCAGTCACAGTCTTCGATAAGGTAAACAGATGCTTATCTGTGATGTCTAGGTATAGTCACATCATTTGGCTACAGGACTGTACCTGCATCCTGCTCCGAAATCAATTCAAAACCCTAGAAATCAATTCCCACAAGTTCTGCTTTTCCAAGCTCCATCCAAGTCAGGCTGCTAACTTCAAGATCAGCAGTTAGAAACTACGAGCTGTTCCACTGGTAGAGCAGAAAAATGAGAGTTTCTGCTCCCATAAAGATTTACAGCCTCAGAAACCCTATGCAGGGTTGCTATGAGTCAGAACCTACTCCATGGCTTATGACCACCACCAGGCAGCACTTAACAACAAATACTTATGGTTTCCAAATTCACCTTTTCAACCAAGAACACCTTCTTAAGATTAAAAAAAAAACACAAAAAGGATTAAGGTAATCCCACATCATACCCTTAGATGTCTCAAACTTAATATCTCCTAAGAAATTGATTCTATTACCATTACCACTCTAGGGTGAAATCTACAATCAAATACGGATATGGTACAGGACTGAGTAGTGTTTTGTTCTATTTGGGTGGGGTCACCATGAGTCAGAAGTTAACATAGCACAGCTAATAATAACAGTCCTCACACTCAACATTCTCTTCCTCCTATAATTCTTGTATTGACAAGATTACCCCAATATACACATTGTCTCCTAAGCCCAAGACCTATAAGTTATTCACACCCCTCCATCTACCTTATCCCAGTCATCTCCAAGTCCTGCTGATTTTCCCTGGTAAATATCTCATTTGTCAGTACTCTCACCAATCCATATTCATCGTCACTGCCTTATTCCAAGCAAATTTCTCGCCCAGATCTGTCAATACTCCTAACGACTCTCACAGTTCCTTGATTGCTCCAATCCATTTGGCTTACTTCCACAAAAGTGATTTGTTGGTGTGTCTGATTATACCTCCTTCCATGTTCAAAGAACTTGATTCACTTTCTTCCTTCATTAAATTCCTATGTCCTGTCTTGGCATACAGGATTTTCATATTCTGGGCCACCCCAACCCATTTACAATGATTTCATCTCACTTGCTGAGTCCTGGTTTGGCATTGTAGGAAAAGCACTGGACTGCTAACTCAAAGATCTATGATTCAAACACACCAGCTGTTCCTTGGATGCCCTATACAGGGTCACTATCAGTCAGAACTGACTCAACAACACTTAACAACAACAGTTACTTGCTGAACGACTTTAAATTCCCCAAACACACTAGGAAATTTCATGTCTTTAAACCACTTTCTGGAAAGCTCTTACACTATATCTGTGGGAACACTAGGTGCAATACTATTTAATTCATTTTCTTTCACTATTTTCTTGATTTAATTACTGGCCTTTCTGATTTGTGAAATCTGTTAATCACTTTCTCATCAAGTCAAGTGCCCATCTTTAGACATCTTGCTGTAATTTGTTCTTTATCACATCCTGTTAAGACACTGAGTCTAAGAAAATTCCAGAGATTAATTTAGGTTAAGTGATTAACAACTACTATATAGAGGTATAGCACTTGCTTAAGTACTCTGATCCAAGCCATGACATTTTCAGTTGCCTCATATGCATATGAAAGTTTGACAATGAATAAGGAAGACTATAGAATAATCAATGGTTTTGAAATAAGGTGTTAGAGAAGACTATTAAAAGTATGATGAATGCCAGAAGAACAAGCAAACACGTCTTATAAGAAGTGCAGTCAGAATGCTCCTTAGAAGTGAGTATGGCAAGATTTCATCTCTCATACTTCTCACATGTTATTAGGAGGCACCAGTGCCTGTAGAAGGACATCATGCTTGGAAAAGTGGACTGTCAGCTAATAGAATACCCCCTACCCACACCCATGAAATAGATTGACATAGTGGCAACAACAATGGACTTACACTTAACAACAATTGTGAGAATGGCACAGGATCAGGTAATGTTTCTTTCTGTTGTGGATAGGGTCGCTGTGCACAATATGTGGAGGTATTGCTTCCTTTCCTTTAAAAAGATATGAATCCTGATGCACTTGTATTTATTTATCTTATATAGAACAAAACTACCTAATTTAGAAGTAATGCATGCATAATTAATATAATTTATTTTTATAGGTAAAAACAAAAAATAAGGTTGTAATTATATCATATTTCAGTTATTCATGCTTTAGAAAAGACCAGTCACGACACTGTGCTAAACAACCATGGTGGCAGCTCCCAGAATAGCATAAAGAGCTGAGACCTGGAATTCAAGTATGCATGCTGACAAGAACCACATTATTGGGGACGAATGGGAAGGGTGCTTTAGAAACACAGGACTATCATATCTGTCCAAAGGAGACACCCTGTTGCTCAATTCCAGGTAAGAGTTACCATACAATACTATAGATTCTGTGTTGCCAATTACTCCAAAATTTCAAAAGAAGTTAGATATTGGGATTGCTATTGTTGTCCTGTTTCTTAAGGTGGAAGCTTAGAATATTATCCTGAGATATTTTCTGTCCTCTAATATAGACAGTTAAACCAACAACTAAGCTTTGGCTGAATCCTATAAAGTTCTTTCATTTAATTTTAAAAATTGTGTTTTTAGTCAACATTTACATAGAAAAGTAAGTCTCACAAATACACACCTTTTTAAATTGTATTTTGTGATTTGAAAATTTATGGAGCAAAAGTTGTTTTTGCTAAAAATTCATACACATTTTATTTTGTAATGTTGATTGCAGTCCCCACAATGTAATAGCACTCTTCCCACGTCCTCCTGTGTTTACTTTTCCCATTCTTTCTTCTTTCCTATCCATTCCTACCTTCTGAGCTTTATCCCTGGACAAATACAATCCCTCGGATCATGTCTCCTTGATTGTCCTGAGGAGTTCATATCTCCCTGGTGCTATTGTTCACCCTGTAAACCTGTCTCTTATTTGACTGAGAGTTGAGCCATGGGAGTGAGTTCAGTTCCAAACCTGAAGAGTGACTAGGAGCCATAGTCACAGAGGTCCCACCAGACCTGTGAACCTGGTTTTTTGTTTTTGTTTTTGTTTTTTTTAATTTTAACATTTTGTAGTAAATTTGAATGAAGATTCATAGAGAAGATCAGTTTTCCATTCAACAATTCATACACAGTTTGTTTCATGATATTGATTGTGATCCCCATAGTGTAACAGCACTTACTCTACTTCCTCGCAGTGTTTCTTGTTTCCATTTCTCCTTCTTTCTAATTTTCTGAACTTTATTTATCTTTGGACAAATACTGCTCTTTTGATCTCAAATGATTGATAATTCTAAGGTGTGCATACCTCCTTAGTGTTATTATTTCTCTTTTTGCTGTCATTGTTGTTGTTAAGTGCAATGCTATTGAACTTGTTCTGACTCTTAGGGACCCTATACACAACAGAATGGAACAATGCCCAGTCCTACACCATCCTCACAATTGTTATGTTAGAGTCCATTGCTGCTTCCACTATGTCAATCCATCTCTTTGGGGTCTTTCTCTTTACCGCTGACTGTCCAGTTTACCAAACATGATTCCCTTCTCCAGAGACTGATTCATTTTGATAAGATATCCAAAGTATGAAAAAGAAAGTATTGCCATTCTGGTTTCTAAAGACCATTCTGGCTATACTTCTTCCAACATAGATTTGCTTGTTCTTCTGGCAGTCCATGGTACTTTTAATAATCTTCTTCAACACTGTAATTCAAATGCATCAATTCTTTTATGCTCTTCCTTATTCATTGTCTTAAGGTGATTGAAAATTTTATATCATCATGGACTAAGAAGATATTTTGTATTAGTTTGATGTTTTTAAAGTGATTGAGGCTTGCTTTGTGGTCTAACAGTTGGTCTTTTCTGTAGAATGATCCATGTGCACTGAAAAAGAATATGCATTTTGTTTATGATAGGTGGGTGATCTATGTCTGAGATTAAGTTGGTTGATAGTGTTGTTGAGACCTTTTGTATGTTTGTTGAGTGTTTTCTGTCTGTTCTGTTCTTAATCAAAAGTGGTGTGTTAAAGTTTCCTACTATTAATTTGGAGTTTATTTTATTTCTCTTTTCAATTTTGTCAATGTTTGCTTCATGTATCTTAGACTTCTTTCATTGTGTGGGTATATATGTATTATGGTTATGTCTTCTTGCTGGATTAACCCTATGTTGATTATATAATGCCCTTCCTTATTTGATATCATGATTTTTATCCTTGAAGACTCTTTTATCAGAAATTAATATTATCAAACTTCCTCTTTTTTCTTTGCCATTAGCTTAACATATTTTTCCATCCATTAATTTTTAATTTATTTTTATCTTGTGTCTAAGTTGATGCTCTTGAAGGTAGTATTTTGATGTGTCCTGTTTCCTTAGCCATTTTGGCAATCTCTTTACCTTTATTGGTGCTTCGTCACACTGGTTGCCCTAGCAAGTAACATTTCATTTTTCTTGAACTGATCTCAAGATTCTTTCTTTATCTTTGGTTTTGGGAAGATTGGTTATGATCTGTCTTGATGACTTTATTTTGGGTTCTATCCTATATGAGGTTTATTGAGCTTCATAAATGGATATCTTTTCATCTTCAATCGTATTAGGTTGTTTTCTGCTAACAAATCTTTAATAAGTCTCTGTTTTTGGATTTTATTTTGTTTTCTTTTTTTTTTTTTTCTTCTTCCTGTTCTGCAATTCTGTTCACATGTAAATCACTCCTCTTGATACTTTCCCACATAATCTTTAGACTTTCTTCATATTTCTCCACTCTTTTTTCTGATATTTTTTTCCTAATGCAAGGTGATTTCAAAGGATTTTCCTTCTAATTCAATCCATTCTTCAATTGAGCCAATTCTACTTTTTTTTTCCTTCCAATGTGTTTATCTTGTTGATACTTTAGTATTCTAATTGCCTATTTATGTTGTTGTTTTACTCTTATATTATTTTCCTGAATTTTTTAAGGTATTGACTATGTTATCTTTAATTTTACTTGTGGTTTCCTTGAGCTATTAGAAAGCCCTATATGTGTGTGTGTATACACACATATATATGTATATATATATATATATATATATATATATATATATATCACATATATTTGTATGTATGTATATATATATATGTGTGTGTGTGTGTGTGTTATTGTTGTTATATGCAATCTAGTGAATTCTGATTCATACAACCATGTGCAGGGTTTCCTAGGAGCAGCTGGTGGGTTTGAACTGCCAACCTTGCAGTTACAAGTCTGGTGCTTATCCTACAGTATCACACTAGGTTTCTGAAGCTGTCAGTCTTTGTAGAGGCTTTCCCCTCTGCATGGACCCTCAATCAAAATGGCAAGGGCTCTCTGCTAGTCAGTTGTTATCGTCCTCCTTCACTGGTTCCCTCCTCGCACTGCAGTTGTCCATGACACTGGTATTCTCACACATTTGGCTGCATTTTTATCTTCCAGATCCAGCTCATATTCTGTTCACCTTGAATCTGCCCACACTGTGTCTCTGTCCCAATAGAGATTCAGTGAATTTGTCCTCTTCTGGCCCATATGGTTGGTTGTTTTTTTTTTTTTTTTCAAAATGGCTGGATGCAGTGTAGGGGCTCATTCCATCTCTCTACTCAGTCACCTGTTTTGTTCTGTTTACCTTTACAATCAATATCTAATACAATTCTTTATTCTCACATTTGATGCTCAGAATTATCAATATGAGTTTCACTTGACTTTTCAATTCTCTGTCATAAAGGGATTGGTTGGAGTATGTCAGCAAGATACCATCTCATCTCTGGCCCTCTAAATCCCATAAAGTTTGATATGTCACATTTTCTGTCAATCCAATTTTATTTTTTAATTTCTTTTGTGGATTCTTCTTTGGTTGGCAGGTTATTTAAAAGTGTTTTGTCTACTTTCAAAGTATTTGGTATTTATCAAAGTTATTTCAGTTGATTTTCAATTTAAGAACATACTTTGAATAATCTCAATATTTTCAAACTTTTTGAAATTTATGGAGGTGTTTTAAGATCTTTCCAGTAAAATGCTCCATGTGCTATTGCAAGGAATGCATGTTCTTCTTTTTTGAAGTGGCATTTTCTAGAAATATCAGCTAAGATGCATTGCTTGGTAAGATAATTAAAATCTTTTAGAGTCAGCCTGATTTTCTGTTTAGTTGCTATTTCAATTATTATGAGTGAGGTATTGACATAATTAACTGTAAGTGGTGATTTCACTACATTTCCATTCTATTCTGTCAGTTTCAGCTTTATTTATTTTAGGCAGGTTTTGTCACTTGCATATACATTTTAATTGTTATATCTCCCTGATATCTTGCCATTTTCATTATTATGAAATGTTCCATTTTCTCAAATAATACATCTTATCTTAAAGTCTATTGCCTAAAAGTTATTTAGAATTATATAACTACTCAAGTTCACTTATGGTTACTGTTTGCATACTATATATATCCTTTTCCATTCTGTTACTTACAAACTACTTGTGTCTCTGAGTCTCAAATGTATCTCTTGTTGATAATACATACTTGGACTGTATTTTTTTATACAATATGACAATCTTTGATTTAGATATTGGTATGTAGTCCATGCACATTTAATATGTAGTTATTATGCTGTTATTTTAATCGTCCATTTTATTTTTTGTCTTCTATATGTCTGATTTCTTTTTTTTTTTTTTGCTGTTTCTCTATTCTTCTTGTTATAGATTGAATTTTGTCCCCTCTCCCCCAAAAAATATGTGTGAACTTTCTAAGTCATGATTTTCAGTATTATGTAATTATCCTCCTCCATTTTGTGATATAATTATTCTATTCTAAATTCTCACATTTATGATATTAAAGAAGTAAGATTAGAGGCAGTTATACAAATGAAGCAGAATAAAATCTACAAGATTGGGATCTTGAGTCAATCTCTTTTGAGATATAAAAGAGTTTAAACAAGCAAGTAGAAATGAGAGGGGTCTAATGCCACCTGGAAAGAAGAGCTGGAAGTGGAATGTGTCCTTTAGACCCAGGAGCAGCTGTACTAGTAACTTCCTAGATCCAGGGGAAAATTGATGCCTAGACACATAGAGATCTTTAAGGAGTGTCAGACCCACAGATGGAGACAAGGATCTTCCTCCTAAACTGTAGGCCAAAAAAAGAGAAAGTCTTCCCCTAGAGTTAGTGTCATGAATTTGGATTTTTAGCCTCCTAAAAATCCTGATATGGTGCTATAAAGATAAGTGCTGGACAGCTAATCACAGGGTTGACATTTCAACCCCAGCAGCCACTCCTCAGAATCACTATACAGGATTGCTATGAGTCAGAATGGACTCAATAGCATTTAACAACAACAGCAACAAAAATATGAGATAACAAATTTCTGTTAAAGAAATCCACTAGAATACTAGAAGAATGATATACTGCTCTAACAGATACCTAAGGGTGGAAGCAGTTTTACAATTGGGTACTGAGTAGAGGTTGAAAGAGCTTTAAGATGCCTAACAATAAATGTTTAGATTGCCTTGAGGCAACTGTTGGTGGAATTATAGTTGACAAAGACAATGTCTGGTGAAGAGTCAGAAATGAGGAGATCTGTAACACTAGGGATAGCAAAAAGTATTGACAGAGTAAAGGCAATAGCAAAACCAGGAGATGGGTGTGAGATGGGATAGGAATTAACCCATGGAGCAAGAGAGCTGAAAACCTTTAATATCAGTGGAAGACTCATTACCACATGATACAACCTTACTTTCTGGAAGTGAAGAAACATAAAATATTTACTGATGACAATCACACTACAGCCTTCTGTATGGATTGTACCTCAGCGTAAAGATTACAAAGATAAACAATTGGACCAGCAAATAACATCATGATAAATGGAGAGAAAAGATTGAAGTTGTCAAATACTTCATTTTATTTGGATTCACAGTCAACACTCATGGACACAGTCAACGCTCATGGAAGCAGCAGTCAATAAATCAATCAATGCATTACATTAGGCAAATCTACTGCAGAAGGCAGGAGACCTCTTTAAAATATTCAAGAGCAAAAATACCAATTTGTGAACTAACGTAAGCCTGACCCAAGCCATGGTATTTTCAATTACCTCATATGCATTTGATAGTTGAACAATGAATAAGAAGAGTGTAGAAGAATCAGTGTATTTGTATTATGGTATTGGTGAAGAATATTGGACTTTCAGAAGAACAAACAAATTTGTACTGGAAGAAGTACAGGCAGAATGCTCCTTATAAATGAGAAAGGGGAGATTTCATCTCTAATATTTGGATGTGTTATCAGGAGGGACCAGTCGTTAGAGAAGGACATCATACTTGGTAAGGTGGAGGGCCAATGAGAAAGATTAAGACTCAGTGAAGTTGGATTGACACAGTGGAAGCAACAATGAGCTTGAACATAACAATTGTGAGGAAAGTTCAGGATTGGGCAATGTTTCATTCTGTTGTGCATAGGGCTGCTATGCTTCAGAATCAACTCAATGGTACCTAATAGCAAAAATAGCAGCTACAACTGTTGTTGGTTAATCATTAGATTGGATAATTTCTATTGCGCTGTAACCAAAGTCAGTGATTCAAATCTGCTAGTGAATTCATCTCACTTTTTCATTTTAATTATTATAATTTTATATTCTGCAATTGCCATTTGGTTCTTTAATTTTTTTTAACAATGTGTTGTTGGTTTTTTTACTGAGATTTCTTATTTGTTGAATAAATGCCATCATTTTTCCCTTTAATTTTAAAGCACATTATAAAAAGTTGCTTTGAAGTTTTGGTAAAATATCATATCTGAGCACACTTAGAATCAGTTTATATTGACTGTTTTGTTTTATTGCACTTTGTTTTTGTGATTATGAGTCACACTTTCTGTGGAATACTGTATATACTTAGTTTACATTTTATAGCATCTCTGGCCAGGCTCTAACACCCCACTTTAGTCACTACCATTCCCTTTAGCCCTGGTATAGTCTCTTACCTTACTCAATCCCATCTATTGGTTTAGGATTGAATTGTTCAACAAGGGAAGGCATGAGGAGAGACTGGAAAGAAGAAAAGAAGTGTCCCTTTACTTCCTTGAGACTCAGTTTGCCCTTTTTAAAACAGGAAATAAATAATTATGTCACAAGTTATTGTGAGAATTAAGCAAGATGATGTATATGATAGACATTTTATGAATTTTTAAATATAATGCAAATATGAGGGGTTGCTATTCATAGTATTTTATTATTATTTCATTCTATCAACAGTTAGATAAATTAATTGGTCTCAAACCTGATGACTAGTAAAAGAATCAGTAGTAAGCAATTAGAAGATATTTGTCCTGGACAAAGAAAAAGTTACACACACACAAAAAAAAAAAAAAAGAAAAAGAAAAATATAAAACAAAGAAGAGAGGGAAACTAATAAAAAAAAAAAAAAAAAAAAAGGGGAAAAAAAAAAAAAAAAAAAAAGGGGGAAGGAAGAAAGAGTAAAGGAAAAAGAACAGTACTCAAGTGTCTACTCTTTCTCTCTCCAGAATTACAGTGGTTAATCTTTTAATAAAAGTTTCAAAGATTACAATATAGATACTGTAATCTTTTTTTTTTTTCCTGTTTCTCTAAATAAGACCCAACTGGGAGGCCAGAACAAGTGCCAAGCTGAGAGAGAAAAAACTAGTGTCTTTCCTATCCTGCCAACTAGGCGATGAGAAAGATGGTGCCATGTCCAGCAAACTTGGTAAACGTCACTTTCCTTCCCACTTTATTTCTGCCCTGTTACAGAAATGATGCCTCATTGGTTTAGTTTTCTTTACCATATCCTTGCTGGACTCTGGGATCACCCTTAGGGATTTAGATAGCATCAATCAGACCAGGACTTCAAGAAGATCCAAGAAAAATCAGAAATTACAGGCTTCAGTCTGTTAAGATGTTGCAGGATAGGGACACTGTTAGGAAATGGGAACATGACAAGAAAAGGTTACTTCATGTGACTTGGGGTCATGAAATAATCAGAGTAGCTGCTTTTAATTTGCAATCTTGCCTCAGTAATGGCTTGTGGCAACTATAATATCCTTTTAACTTTTAGAGAACACTTTCACATTCATTATCTCAGTGCTTAATCACAGATAATATTCCAAGAGACCCCAAGGTTTTCTCCAATCATTTCATTGTGAATTTTGGCATTTTTGTATTCATAATCTAAAATGAATAAAAGCATGTGTCATATAACTGGATAACCATTTACAAATGAGTGTGGCACATCATGTTGATATTGAAGCTTAAATTGGTGTTAATAAACACAAATAAGAAACATTGTGTTCATTGTTTAGGACTAAAGAAAAAAGAATAAATTATGCTTAGTTATCAAACAGAGGCCAAATATTGTCACTCAAAAGAACTGGCACCAAGGCAGCCCAGATTATTCCAAGAAACAATTTATTTTCATTTTTAAAGAAAGCCCATCACATACAATAAATTATTTAATTGTTGATTTGAACTTTATTGGTTGTGTGATTTTGTTTATATTTATTTTATGAATTAGATTTGCTTTCATAATGATACAAAAAATAAAAGCATAATGAGTTTATCTTTATAAATATGGAAGTAATTATGTAATAATAAAAAAAAAACACTTTAAATAAGCCATGTAGATGGGAGAGAGTACACAATATATATTTTTTTCTTTTAAAATAACTTTAAGAGGCAGGGCTTATGGTGGATACAGCAGAGGTAGAGGTAGAGGTGCAGTGAAGATCTCCATCAGCAATAACACAGAATACGAGGCAAAGCGGGTTCAAGGGAGAGCTCCAAAACGCTGAACCACATACTTAGGAATATTTAGAGTTTGAAAGATTATAGCTAGTGGAACTTGTTGTGGAAGTAAGAAAACCCACGCTTTTGAATCTACTGGGCTTAGCGGCCCAGAGCTGACAACTTGGGCAAGACCAAATGGGAAGATGAAGATCAAGCAGACCACCACAGACTAATGTCTGCGGGCACCTCAGAGACAAAGGTGGACAATATTCTTTGTTTGGTTTGGTTTTGTTCTGATTTTTTTTTTTTTTTTTTTTGGTATCTGTTCATTGGCCTCTCACTGTCTGTGCACCTCCATTCTGGTGACTAGAGGGGATGCCTGAGCGAGTGGACACCCTCCCAACCCCACCATTGGTGGATTCTTCTACTACCCATGCTCACAGATCCTCTCAGCAGTTAAAGGGCAAGTCCCCGCTTAAAACCAACTGGCAGTGCAAAACGGCCATAGCCAGCCTTGAAATATTTATTAATAAGGAAAAGGCCAGAACAGGGGGTGTAGAGAGGGAGAGAGTTTAAAACAAAACAGGCCAAAACTTAAATCCTGAGGTACAGCATAACAACCAACAGTGGCATCTTGAAATTTATCATAGCTGAGAAGGCCAGGTGGAATTTTCTGAAACTGCCTCACCATCACCCAAGATAGTAAATATAAAAACACAACAATGTTGTATCATGTGTAGATGGCAGCGATTAGTGTCATCCTTAAAGACCTAAAGAACACAGAGGTGGTGATCTTTATCATATCTCCATTTAATCAGCCAGACTAGCTTCTGTAGAAACTAGATGGTTCCTAGAGAATGAGTGCAAAATGATGTAGGCTTAACCAAATAGTAGTTTTTTTGTTTTGTTTTGTTTTGTTTTTACCAGAGTAAAATAGGAATATATTTATTCACTCATCAGGATTTGAGGTTTGTACAATGCCAACATATGGAAACATAAGATTTCTGATTCCGTATCTTCATTAGTTCACAAACGAGGAAAGGAGGAAAGTTATTACATGCATAAGCTTTCCTTCTTTGGGTAAGAAACAAACAGAAAAAAAAAAACAAGGCAAGAGGATAAGGTCAGTCAAGTAATATCCTGTTCCTAAGACAGAATTTAACTAAGCCTGGGAACCCATAACCATGTTCTAAGTTTAGTGATTGTGGTGCTGTAGGATAAGTAATGAACTGCTCCCCAGAAATCCCACACAGGGTTGCTATGAGTTGGAACTGGCTCAATGGCATTTACTGCTCCATGGGAGGAGTATGTGACAGTCTACTTCAGTAAAGATTATAGCTGTGAAAACACGATGGGGGAGTTCCCTATCCTATAGGGCTGCTATCTGCTATGAATCAGAACCAACTTAATGACAATGGATTTGGGTTTGGATAAGATTAATATGGACTCCTGGTGTGCCATTGTAGGATAAACATTGGACCATAAGGTCTGCGATTCAAGCTCACCAGCCACTTCTCAGAAATCCTATCTGGGTCGATATGAGTCAGAATTGACTCAACAGCATTTAGCAACAGTAAGATTAATATTGTTTGTATTGTAAATATAAGCTTTGACTTTCTTGAAACCGAGCTTTTAAGCTCCAGAAAGTAATCCCAGGGATCAAGCTTGTAGTCACAAATGCTACCGTTGTTGCTCCTACTTTAATGTCTTGTTTAAGCTTCGGACACTGCCCTAATTCATCTTCAAAGTAGAAATCGACAGGGACCATCATATAAATTGAGACAAAAGCAAACCCTGGACAAATGTATTTTATTATTCTCAAATACAACAGTTCATCCTAAATTTTATATTTGAATGTTTGGTTTATAGGAAATTCCAAACTGTAAAATGGGTTCTGTACCCATCATTCTTTTTATGTTAGACTTGAGACTCAGGACCTACATTCCTATAGAAATGATCATATAAATGCCATTAATAAATTTCCAGAATAGTCTACATGAACAGTTCACTTATGCTGAAGTGAAAAAGTGAGCTTCCTCCCCCATTTATATTAACATGTTCTTGCTTTTATATTCTAGCATTTAAAAAATCGGGATTGATCACCATTCTATCTTTGGAAAAAGAGAAAACTTTCTCATGTTTTATGACTTCCCTCTTATCTTTGGTCTTCTCTTTTGTTCCTGTAAATATGCATTGCACATTTTCTCTTTTGTTAGTTACATAGGCAACTAAATGATATCTTCATAGTTCTTTTCCCTACAGATTTAGCATATTTTAGAATGTTAACTTCAAAGATCTAAAATGAATTGAACTGGATAAGATTTATCATATACCAAACTCACGCCTAAATGATTTCAACATGGGTTTGATACAATCATAAAAAAGAATCAAAATCATATTTACTTTTTTGAAATAGATAACTATTCACTCATTTATTGACAATCTCAGCAAAATGTTCAATCTCTAGTACTGTAGCATTAAAAGGCACAAGAATTAGACAGTTGGAAACTAAAAAGTTATGGCCTTTAGGCATATTTGATTTAAAAATTATCTTCAAAAACAGTAATCAAGAGGTGTATTTACCTTCAATCACTCTTGTCTTAAGAGGCTTATCCTGTTTGAGGAATATCTTCTTTTTCATTGACTCTTTTATTGGGTCTTCGCATGAGTTAAAATGTGAGCTTTCAGGTTAGTTGACTGAATATACTTCTTTGTTGCAACCTTGAAAGGAGCACAAAAAATGTTTATCCCCAGTGTGGATTAGGACATGCGTACGCAAATTGAAGTCCAGGTAAAAGCGCTTTCTGCACCCTTCAAATGTGGACTGGTACGGCTTCTCTCCAGTGTGAACCAGAAAATAACGTCTTAATTTTGACTTCTCAAAGAAAGCTTTCCCACATTCTGCACATACATGGTCTTGCGGACCATGAACTAGGAGATGCTTTCTCAAGGCAGATTTATCCCTAAACTTTCTTGTGCATCTACTCTGAGGACAGGTGATTGTTTCTGGGTTACATGCTTTATTTGTTCTAGACTTCTTCCTAGTAAATTCTGACATCTGTTTAGGATCTGTTAAATCAATACCAGGTATTCCTCTGGGAGGAAGCTTCTTGCTGATCATGTACTCAGAATAATACTTCAGGGGATCCTCTATAGCAGCTTGTTGAGGAAAATTTTGTTTTGCCCCCTTTTCCATGTATCCTAAAGAACATTCAAGCAGTGTTTTAACTGTAAGAAACTTTTGTGCAAGCTCTTGATCTGACTCTTCTTTCAGATATTCCACAGATTTAAAATGTCCCCTTCTAGGACAGGTTCAGAAAATTCACCTCTTATTACTGATTCTAAGTAACATTCTAACAATCTGAAGGTTAGTCTCAAAGTACACATTATTATCATGTAAGGCCTATGGTGTATTAGCAGCTATCTTTGCCTTCTGCACTTGGCATTGCTTAACTTGGCTTGGCCTAGTCCCAGTATGGGCCTTTTTACACATTCCTTTATGGCAACTCTTCCTTGGTCTTTTCTTCAGTTGCTGATCCATGTCATTCTACCCGATTGCTCCTTGGAGATTTATACCAGGATCTACCAATCACTTCCTAGGTAGTAGTATTCTGGTTAAGTAGTCTTCAACAAGCAACTGCTGCTGTATTATAAGATCTGAAGTCTTCACTTATACTTCCAGTACTTAGTACATTTGACCACGCTAGCACGAATGCTCTGATATTTCCTTGCTCCTTTCCACCAAAAAAAAAAAATCCCAAAAGATAGTTGTAATCATAACTACTATGCCAGACATATTTTTTTTTCTTAAATGTTTTATTGTGAATTATGTGATAGTTTACATGGAAGAACATTAGTTTTACATTCATTCTATCGTATATCGTCTCATTGCCATGGTTACAATCCCCTCCATG
>NW_006408553.1:225929-235638 GCF_000296735.1 Chrysochloris asiatica | reverse complement strand
TAGCATGGTGATTTCCCTACCTGACTATCTCCACTGTCACCAAAACCAGAAGCTCAAAGTTGTATTTTTATTGAAAAAATATAAAAATGATAAAAGTCCATGCCACTTTCTATTCTACATGCCTATTTCCTAAATTTGTTTAAACCTAATAGCCAAAATCTAGTTGCCACTACTTGGGAATACTATTGTAACACAGACAATAAGAAGAGTCAATGAATGATTATAGCACTTTTAAACATAATCATGTTATCTTATAAACTGATGTCTAAAGTTCTGTAAAACTCAAAGAACATATGGTTCTGTGATTATTATTATTTATATCACAGTAATAAATAACATTTATTAGATGCTGACTCTGTGCCAAGCACTAGTGTAGTGGTTATTAATTGGGCTGTGAACCTTGAGGTCAGCAGTTCAAAACTACCAGCTGTTCCATGGGAGAAAGATGAGGCTTTCTGCTCCTGTAAAGATTTACAGACTTGGAAACCCTGTACTGGGTCGCTATGAGTTGGAACCGACTCCACAGCACATAACCACCAACACCACCTGACTTAATTTTAATAATCACTGGAGGAAATGCAGGCATATCGGAGTTAATAACAGTAACTGTTATAGGAAAGAATCAAAGTTTTCCAGGATCCACATTCTTGAACATAATATTCTTCTGTCCCTTTGTGCCTTGACTTCTTTCAAAAATGCTTTGATTGTCTGTAACTTTTCATTGTAAAAGGCAATAACAAATATGTGAAAGCATTGAACTGTATTGAAATTTAGAGTCATAGTTTCTTCTTTCTCAAGGACATTCTTTCCTAAGGAACTAAGGACTGTATGACACCCGCCTTGTGATGAAAGTGTCCTATGTGGACTCAGGGCCAGCCTTGCTGCTTCCCAGCTGTGTAAACTTAAGCAAGTCACTTAACTTCTCTAAATTTTATTTTTAACTCTTTGTAAATGAGATTTTTATGAGGCTGAAAGTAATTAACATAGGTAGACTCCAAGCACTATGCTGGCACAAAGGGTGAGCTACAAGAGATTTTGTCTGTATGCCAACAAGCATTAAACATCACTGTGCCACAGGCATTGTGTTGGACTCAGAGGATGGAAGGTGTACAAGTCAGAGTCCTTGTCCCTAAATAAGTTCTAGGCTTCGTAGAGGAGAAAGATATGTGAACAAACCATTCTAACAAAATTTAATAGATAGCAGTTTGAAAGAATTGAAGAAAGTGTTTCTAACATATTGTTGTTTGTTGTTGTTAAGTGCCTATGAGTCAATCTTGACACATAGCAACCCAGTATAGGGTTTCAAGGAGTGACTGCTGAGTTTAAACTGCTAACTTTGTGGTTCAAACCAATCTTGGGTCATGCTTTTATCACATAAGTCCACATCAGAACTCCATATCTAATTTAGGTCGTAGAAAAAACTTGCTCATTGCCCTTATATTTATTTATAAAGTTATTTGGGGAGGCTTTGAGTAGGAGTAAGAAGTGAGTTAGGGTTACACGTATGGCTAGGTCTAGGCTAGGTTTAAGACTTCATTTCATGTTAAGGATAAGGTTAGGACTAGAGTTAGTGTTAGAGGTAAGGGTTGGCCAAGGGTTAGGAGTAAGACTTGGTCTACTTTTAATGGTTACAGTTAGGATTATTTTATTTGTTTATTTACTTGATTTACTCTTTATTTTGAATTTCTGTAACTACATTATTCAATTTTTACTTTTGTTGTTATTGTTGCCACTGTATCTGTTTCTCTATTTTTAATCTTGTAGGTCTGTTTCCCTTTGAATATTTCGATATTTGGGTTGATTCTGGATGATGTTGTCCTATGTGTTAGTCTCAGGTTGTTGTCCATTATTGTTGGTTTTCTGTCCAAAAAACACCCGTTAGTATTTTTTGTAAAGTTGGCCTTTTTTTTCAAAAATTCTTTAAATTTCTGTATATCTGAAAATGACGCAGTTTCAACATCATATTTGATGGACAATTTTTCTGGGTATATGATCCTTGGTTGGCAATGTTTTGTTTTGTTTTTCATTCAGAGTCTTAACATGCCATCCCGGTGTCTTCCTTCCTGCATGGTTTCTGGAGAGAAGCTGTATCTTAGACTTATTAGTTCTCCTTTGTAGGTAACTTTTCATTTTTCCTGAGCTGCTCTCAGGATTCTTTTCTAGTATTTGGTTTTGAAAAGTTTGATGATAGTACATCTTAGTCCTTCTCTTTTAAGGCCCATCCTGCTTGAAGTTCATTCAACTTCTTGAATGTCTATCTTCTTGTCTTTCATGATGTTAGGGAAGTTTTCTTCCAGCAACTCTAACACAATATTTTCTACGCTTTTGTTTGTTTGTTATATCTCTTTCTGCTCTGGAAGTCAATTCACACATAAGTTATTCCTCTTGATGTTGTTAATAAATATCCTCAAGTCACTTCAAACAACTATCAACTTTGTATGAGGTTTCTGAGGCTGTAAATCTATGCAAGAGCAGAAAGCCTTATCTTTTACCTGTGGAACAGCTATTGGACTGTAATCACTGAACTTGTGGTTCATAATCTAGTGCTTATTCTACAGAACCCCTGTGCTCCTCCTCTTTATATGTATTTTTCCTGTCAGTCTTTCTTTCAGGAAGTATCTTCTGTTCTTCTGGCTGGTCTGCTTGTCCTTTCAAATGGAAAGTTCCCCTCAGAAGACTCTGGATGCTGTTAAGGAATCACCTATGGTCTTGTGTAATACAGAGACTCTGCAGGAAGCCTCCTTCACCGGGAACGTTGTAGCCCCATTTTAGGTATTCTAATCAGTTATAAAGGACCTCTGATAGTGTAGTGGTTACGAATTGGGCTGCAAACTGCAAGGTAAGCAGTTCGTAACTACCAACTGCTCCATGGGAGCAAGATGAGGCTTTCTGCTCCTATAGAAACCCTGTTCAGGGTCGCTATGGGTCAGAACTGACTCAATGGCACTTAACAACAACAACAACAATCAGTCATAGGCAGAAGATGGACATACAAGCTTTCTATGGTGATATTTCTGACTATTCTTTACTTTCCCCTTCCAGTGTCTATTTTATAGAGGTATGCCAGGGAAACCAAGATTCAAAAGACAGCCAGGCATCTAAACATTGTTTCCCCCCTTTCCCCATTCCAACCATGTCTCAATCTCTGTATCCCAGAGCCCTGTTGTTCCAGGGTTGTGCATATATCATTTGTCTCTGTCCCACTTCAGCTTCATATTCATCCTATATTATTACACTTCATTGCAATGATTACAATTCCCTCCATTCATCATCAAATAACCAAAGGATACACCCCACAGGCCCACCCTCCCTAGCTGTCAGAAAACAGCTCCTCTCCCTCCTTGTGTCCCGTGGCCCCAGCCACTACATCTGTCAATGCCAACATCTCTGTTTCCATGCCTGGCTTCACTGCCGTTCTGGGTAGGGTCACACTTTCCGCTCTTCTCACTTGATGGTCCCAGAGACCTCTGCTCCAGGGCTGCAAAATCAATCAATCTCCTCATTTTGCAAAAAAAATCTGCCTCTACATTTCCAACCCTCACAGTCAGTCCTGATGGCAGATATTCACTGTTATACCATGAGGGTCTTATCCCCAACAAGGGTCTTATCCCCATTTCCTTTTTACATCCCGGTCCCAACAGATTAGAAATCATTCAGTGGAGGTTCTGCCTACCCCTGTCCCATCTGGAACTACACTCCCTCTTGAAAGTGTGTAAGCCAGTCACTTCTTGCCTTTATAGCCTCCCACCCCATTTTGGGTCTGGACAATTTCCAGCTCCCCTCAAAGTATTCCAGTCAGTTAAAGGCTGAAGACAGGCTTACATAGTCTTGGTTGTGATGTTTCTGGCTATTTCCACCCCCTACCAAGCGTCTATTTCACAATGGTAGGCAAGGGAAACCAAGATTCAAAAGATAGCCAAGCATCCTAACATTATTCACCTTTTATCCCCTTTCAGGCCATGCCTCTATCCCTGTATCCTGAAGCCCTGTTATTCCAAGGTTGTGCATATACTGTCATTTACCTCTGTCCCATCTATCCCATGTGAACCTGCCCAACCTTTCTTCCATCCATCTTGTTCTTCTTTTCCCCTCCCCCTTCTTGTGTATTGTCACCCCCTTTCCAGAACCCATGCTCTCCTATGTCTGTTCCCTACCCTGTGCTCTTTTTTCCCCTCCCTCCCTCCCTTCCTCTCATCCCATACATCCCAGTGTTTAGCAATTATATATATAGATTTTTCCCCCTTTTGGGTGGGTTCTTTTTCTCAATCCTTTACAATAATGGTCTTATGCAGTATTTCTCTTTTTGTGACTGACTAATTTCACTCAGCATAATGTCCTCAAGGTTCATCCATGTTATGTGACGGCTTGCAGCTTCCTTGTTGTTCTTCAAGGTAGCATAGTATTCCATTGTGTGCATGTATCACAGTTTTTTTACCCATTCTTCATTTGATGGGCATTTTGGTTGTCTCCATTTTTTCGCTATTGTAAACAGTGCTGCTAGGAACATTGGATTACATATATCTACTCGTGTTATGGCTTATATTTATTGTGAGTAAATACCAAGTAGAGGACTTGCTGGGTCATACAGTATTTCTATTTCCAACCTTCTGAGGAAGCACCATATTGCTTTCCAGAGTAGTTGGACCATTTTGCAGTCCCACCAACAATGTAGGAGGGTACCAGTCTTTCCGCATCCTCACCAGCATTTGTTGTCCTCTGCCTTTTTGATCTTTAATGTTATTGCTGGTGTGAGATGTTATCTCTTTGTTGTTTTGATTTGCATTTCTCTGATGGCTAGTGATCGTGAATATTTCTTCATGTGTTTGTTGGCTGGCCAGATCTCTTCCTTGGTGAAGTGTCTGTTCATGTCCTGTGCCCATGTTTTAATTCGGTTATTTGTCTTTTTCTTGTAGAGGTGCTGTAGTTTCCTATATATATTAGAAATAGTCCTTTGCCCGATGTGGTGTTGCAAAAGATTTTTTCCTATTCTGTAGGCTCCTTTTTACTCTTTTGTAGTCTTTTGATGTGCATAAGTTTTTGATTTTTATTATGTCCCAATCATCAATTTTGTCTACTTTTGTTTGTATAATTTTCAAAATGTTTGGTAGTCTGTGTTGCTCTGTATTAGAACCCTCAAATTTGTCCCTATTTTTCCATTGATGGCTTTTATAATTTTGGAATTCCCATTTAGGTCTTTAATCCATACTAAGTTGGTCTTTGTAGAATGGATGAGGTAAAGATCTTATTTCAGTCTTTTGAATATTGCTTTCCATTTCTGCCAGAAACGTCTGTTGAAGATACTATCTCCTCCCCGAGCAATATACTTGGGGCACTTTGTCAAAAATTAGTTGGCTATATGTAAATGGGTTAATTTCTGGATTCTTGATTTTGTTCTGTGGGTCGATGTATCTTTCACTGTACCAGTAAAGTACCAAGCTGTTTTGACCACTGTAGCCAAGTAGTAAATTTTGAAATCAAGGAGTGAGATGCTTCCAACCTTATTCTTCTTCTTAAGCAGTGCTTTGCTTATCCTGACTCTCTTTCCTTCCCATACAAAGTTTGTAATGTTTTTTTCCATCTCTTTGAAGAATGTAATTGGAATCTGGATTGGGATTGCATAATATATGTGTAAATTACTCTGGGAAGTATTGACATCTTCACAATGTTAAGTCTTCCTATACAGGAACGTAGTACATTCTTACATTTCATAAGAATTAGTTTCTTGTAGTAGTGTTTTGGTTTCTTGTAGTAGTGTTTTGTAGTTTTCTTTATATAAGTCTGTTGTTTCTCTGGTTGTATTTATTGCTAGATATTTCATTCTTTGGGCAGCTACTGTAAATGGTATTGCTTTCCTAATGTCCTTTTCATTGCTGTCATTGTTACTATAGGGGAATCCAACTGATTTTTTCCACGGTCAGATTTCTCCACCTGTGGGCATGGGAAACTGACACTCAGCACTTTATACTAGATCCAAAATTCTGATGCTGCTCCAAGGAAGCAGCTTCTCTGGTTTTTGCATGCATCTGCTGAGGAGCCTCTCCTACCTGTCTCTCCTCCTCCCACCCCCAAACCAGAAATCCAAAAGGGATGTTTTTATACAATGGTAGTGTTGAGGGATATTTGTGGAGCTCATCTGATTTACTTGGGTACTTTCTGGTACTTCTTTACCTACTTACACTCATGTACTGATATCTGATCTGAATAGGATGTGATTACCAATATCTTAAGAATAAATAGCTTCCTGACATATGCTGAGGTTATATCTGAGAATGAAAATATTTTAGAATGGAAAATGGATGAAGCAGAATATACATTTGCAATCTTGAGATCAACTGCAGTAATGGGTCTTTAATTGCCTCACTAACCTCCTTCTTGTTAGTTCCTCCTCAGGAAATTATGGAGGCCTGGTACTCATAGGGATCATATAGGAACAATGGAGGAACAGTTCCACGAATCTGTCGAAAGAAGTAGGTCTAGGTGACACAAGGGTGGACTGTGGCAGCCATGGTAATGTGCATACTGTAAGGAGTAGAATTAATGGACAGTTCCAGTTGCTCCACTCTGAATCCAAGGCCCTATTCCTCATGATCCTAACACAAGGATCTTAACTGAATGCTACATGTCACAATCTGTGACAAGTGATAGAATTTATCAGAACTTCCATTCCCTTGTATGAAATGAAAATTATAAATATTGTCATAGTTTATCATGGTGGGAATAACAGGGAATATTATGTGAAATGTGAATGAAGGTGCTATAATACCACTGGTCATTTTTATGTTAAATTTAAAATATCCTCCTGTTAACCTTCAACCATTGGTCTTTGTTCATTCTTGTAGCTCTGAATAGAGTATGACTAAGCCTTCTCCTGAAGACCAGCCTTTCAGATACTTCTGGCCACCAGGCTCAAGTGTTAAGCAACAGTCTATTGCTTTAAGTTCTTCCTCTCAAAGTCATCCTGCTAACCATTTTGTTTGTTCTAAATGTCTGTGTCTTTAAAAAAAAAATTATATATATATGGCGCATGTAATGACTCCTTGCATTCCCAATTCAAACTAGTGAGTACATAAAACAGAATATAACACTTTCTGGGAGCTAGAGGATCTACTATTGTTGCAGCTAAGGTCTAAAATTTCTTTTCTTTTTTTTTTTTTTTAGCAACATCACATTATTAGGCATCTTTGATTATGTAATACATTTTAAAATCCCTGATCTTTTCCTAGGCCTTCAGTCCTGACAGGCAACCCCCACTCTGTACTTGTGCATCTAATCTTTCATGCATAAATCTCAGCATAACTATGGAATCTGAATTTTCAATAGTAATGGTGATATATGCTCTTAGTGTTCCTTCTGCATCCTTTCCATTATGGAAATTCCTTTCCCTCACTCAGTGTAACTCTTGAAAAACTATAATACCAAACACAAAGTAGATGATTCCTAGATATTTTCTCCACCTTTGCTCTTTTCTTAAGAACTCTAGTTTGCTCATGTAATATGTGGCTTTGTGCTTCAGAGGAGCTGGGCCCTTCACCAGCCCCTACAGATGAAACACAATTAACTAAAACCTATCACAGAAATCCCAGGCAATTATTGGCTAGGCATGGTGCACAACTGTCCAATCAAACACACAGTGTGTCTGCTCAGAGACTACTGAGAATAGAACTTCCAAGTGATACATATATTTTTTTTTTCTTTTTAAGTAAGAAATGGAAAAAAAGAAGTGAGAAAATACCCCTGCTATAACTTCAAGTGGTTGTCTGCACATTGTATTGGACCTGCCTTTTGGCCATCTTGGAACCATGAAAGAATATAGAGACGGAAATAGACAACTAAAAAGAATGTGCCAAAATATTGAGACTGCACCGTAAGTCTCTCATAATGTCTTTGAGCCATTGTATATACCAACTCTGCAGTCTCCTTGCCTAGTAATTCTTTTTAATGTGAGATCAAAATTGACTTATTGTTTAAGCTGACTCAGAGCTACCAGAGTTCCCCTGGTTCATCTTGTTCCTGAAGATCAGTTCTTTGTCATTTCCTTTGATTCCAAGAGCTGCCCAGCTTCTCTGCTATAAATCCCTTGATGCTTAAGTTAACCGTGCTGATTTCTATTGCTTAAAACTAGAACCCTAACTGAGGTGTTATTCATAAGAAAATGGAAACAAGATCAAGAGGCAAATGTGTGCTAGGAGAGAAAAGGATAGTTACATACATGACACTTAGACTTAAAAAAAAAAAAGAAGCCCTTTATGTGTACTGACGTACATTAATTACCAAAATTGAACTAATGAAAGACACATAATTACCTTCTGAAAGAGGAAGTAACCAAGTTAATCTCTTAATGAAGTCTGAATAGGCCTCTCATTAGCCACATGTCTGGGGACTGACATGAGGTGCTGCTGTGCAGGGAAAACATGGTGGGAATAAATGAACTGGCTGTCACATGGAGACCCATTACTCTAGGTGATACTTCCTTAAAGTGAACCTGGGGGCAAAGCAGCACAGTAGTTGAACTTTCCACCATCTTCTCTTCTCTTTCACATAACTTTCTTCCTTCGTGGGCTCATATACCAGTCTACCGTTTTCACAGACACTCAGATGGTTGTTTCTCAGGTGAAGTTCTTGACCTCATGAGACTCTGAATTATCTGAGGTGTTCCCTAGACCATCCACACTTATCAGCAATGGAGGAAATGCAACCAGAATGTTTTTAAAGAATCAAGAATAACAAGATTTGTCTTGATTACTCTGTGTATGTCATTAGGAGGGACCAATCCTTGGAGAGGGATGTCATGCTTAGTAAAATTGAGGGTCAGCAATAAAGAGGGAGATACTCAATGAAATGGATGGACACAGTGACTGCAAAAATAGTTTCAAACATAGCAACAATTCCAAGGATGGAGCAGGACCAGGTAACAATTTACTCTGTTATATGTAAGGCTACTATGAATTAGAGTTTTTACTTAATGGCATCTAAAACAACAACATCCACACTTAAGAACTGAATCTGAGTTTGGAGCCCTTTTATCTTACATGGAAGACACCATGCAAACTGTTATTTGAAACTGGTGCACATTCCAAGTTATTTTGCATTTTTAAGAACTCATAGTAAAAGGGCAATATTAGACTCAAATTTAGGCATACCTACCTAGTTTTGAAATCTCATGCACTATGGCTTAGAAGTAAAGAACTGCAAACATGAAGTATATAATTATACCATGTAGATAATAACTGCTTACATCTAAATATAAGGACAGACTTACGGGGCAAGATGGTAGACTAGGCATACACACTGAGTTGACAACTGGAAGTTGGCAGAAAAGGACCTGCAGTTCTCCCTTGTTTCCATGCTGGGGTAGTGGCTAGTTCCTGCCAACCCAATGGTCAGTGGCACCCCTCTGCTCTGCCTGGGGTCAAGGACCAGGCATAGTGACCCAAAAGGAGGTACATGAACCCACCCTGAACTATGCTATACAGTGAACAGAAAAATGAATTCCTGCATCCAGTCTCGATCACATCCATCAGAACACCGGTGCTGAGTGCCTGAGAATACACTAATATACAATTAATATACAGCCTGGTGTGGCACTGTAGGTTGAGCACTGGATGCTAAACCAAAAGGTCAGTAGTTCAAGCCTACCATCTGCTCCTCAGAAACCCTGTACAGGGTCACTATGAGTCAGAACTGATTCAATGGCACTTAACAAAAACAA
>NW_006408553.1:211475-212652 GCF_000296735.1 Chrysochloris asiatica | reverse complement strand
ACTGTGGAACAGACCATCAATTGCTCATATGCAAATTCAAACTGAAGCTGAAGAAAATGAAAACAAGTCCATGAGAGCCAAAATATGACCTTGACAATATCCCACCATTATCCATTAGAGAGACACATATCAAAAGAACAATGAGATATCATCTCATGCCAACAATAACAGCAAAGTTTAAAAATTCAGAGGACTGTAAATGCTGGCATGGATTTGGAGGGACTGGGACCCTCCTACATTGTTGGTGGGAATGCAAAGTTGTCCAACCACCCTGGAAAACAGTATGGCACTTCCTCAGAAAGTTGGAAATAGAAATAACTTATTGATCTAGCAATTTCTCTACTTGGTTTACAAGAAATACTATCCATAACACAAGTAGATATATGCACACCAATATTCATAGCAACACTATTCACAATAGCCAAAAGATGGAGACAGCCTAAGTGCCCATTAATGGAAGACAGGATAAACAAACTTTGATACATACACACAATGGAACATTATGCTGCCTTGAAGAATAACAAGTAAGCTGTAAGCCACCACATAACATGGATGAACCTTGAGGACATCGTTGTTGTTGTTGTTATGTGCCGTGGAGTCAGTTCTGACTCATAGCGACCCTGTACAGAGTTTCTGAGGCTGTAAATCTTTACGGGAGCAGAAAGCCTCTTTTTTCTCCTGTGGAACAGCTGGTAGTTTCGAACTGATAACCCTGAGGATAGCAGCCTGGATTGTAACCACTACGCTACCAGAGCTCCATTTGAGGACATTATGCTGATTAAAATTAGTCAGTCACAAAGACAAATATTGCATAACATCATTATTGTAAAAGCTTAAGAACAAATAACCACACTAAAAGGAGAAAAAAAAATTGTTGTTTACTGGTGGGGGTGGAGTAGGAGGGTTTTGGGAGGTGGAGAAAGTTGAGTAGAGCACAGGGTAAGAGACAGACACATCATAGTTTGGGTGTTTTGGAGGACAATACCCAAGAAGGGGGAGGCGATGGAAGAACAAGGTAGACAATGGACCACAGAGACAGGTTTGCATGGGATAAATGGGACAGAGATAAATAATGATGCATACTCAACCTTGGAACAACAGGGTTCTGTGATACAGGGATTGAGACATTGTCTGAAGAGGGGAAATAATACTAAGATGCTTGACTGTCTTATGAATA
>NW_006408553.1:184975-209905 GCF_000296735.1 Chrysochloris asiatica | reverse complement strand
TGGTGTAAATTATTATATATGCTTGAGGTTTAAAAGAAAAATAAAAGAGCTAAAATGAATAGAGAGAAATACTGTTAAATGATGGTACATGAAGGGGACTATAATCATTGTAATGAAACAAGGTGTATGATCTGCCCGGTAAACTTTCACTCAATTCACAATAAAAACTTAAAAAAAAAAAAGAAAAAAATTAATAGAGAATTGTAATTTGATTTTCTGCACTGAGTTCTGTCATATCACAACACAATCTAACCTTCATTTGGTCTTTGGGCTTCAAGTTAATTTATAAAAGAGTTTTTTGAAACAATATCACATACAAGACATGATATAGACACTAAAATTTTCTATTAAAAATGTCCATTTTCTACCCTGCAGAATTTTATGCCATGTGTGAAGAAAAATAAGTAGAGGATTGGAAAGAGAAAGGCTAAGATAAGAAGTGGACAGACCATAATAAATGTTTTGAGAAACTTGCAAACCAAGTGCCCTAAGTGTGGTTGTTGTTGCTGTGTGCCTTTGAGTTGATTCCAACCCAGAGCAACCTTGTATAGGGTTTCCTAGGAGCAACTGGTGAGTTTTAACCAACGACCTTGAAGATCAAACCAACTTTGTAGTCCAGCGCTTTAACCCACAGTAACACAGCAGGTGGGGTTGGAACGATCGATAAAGATTTCACAGATAAACTACATTTTAGTTGAGCCTCAAATAATTCTTTATATGGTGATAGGTGAAGATGGGGAAGTGCATTCCAGATGGAAAGAACAGCCTTGGCAGAATGTTTTTGATTCATCCAGCATCTGCTAACTAGTCTTTGCAACAGTTTCCTATTAACAGCTGTCCTCTGTCTTGGCCCTGCTGGGGTTGCAGCTAATTAAAGGGATAATCTTGATATTCCTTCTGGCCTCTCTGGTCACTTCTCATTCTATATCCTTATCTTCCTCCCAGCCTCTCTCTTTTCCTCACGTTCTCTCACCACACTCTGATATGGTTGATACCTCATGACAGATTCTTTGGTAATATGGGATAAAATGTCTCCTACTCATTAATAAGAAAAGGAAGTATTTCTCATTCTAAATAGTTTTTCTATTATTTGAAATTCACATTTACTATAAGAGTTTGTGTTAGCTGAGACATTTGTCCTTAGCAACTGTTTTTCTTCTTCTTCTTCATAGTGCTGAGGATTTTTTTTTTCTTCTTATAGCATCAGAACTCTAAAAACTATATTTACTATTAAAATAGCACTAGGTACTCTGCAAAAAAATTTAACAGAAATATTTTAAAGCATAAAGATCTCACCCATAATCCTACCTGTAACCCTAATGCAATCCCACCAATCTAACAAAATGGCAAAATTTGAATTTTATCCTAGTCTTTGTCTACATGTACTGATTCCATGTAGTTGTAATCATTAGCAAAACCTATGAAGAAGTTCCATGTCTACATATGTATCTAGCTTCAATCGTTTTTATGAATCCTGGTGTGGAGCTGTGGGATAAAGCACTGGGCTGCAAGGTCAGATTGAACCACAAGGTTGGTGGTTCAAACTCACCAGCCACTCCTCAGAAACCTATACAAGGTTTCTATGAGTCAGAACTGTCTCGATCCCACTTAACAAAAACAACAACATTGTAACAAGGTGACTCTGAGTTACACTAGATTCTAAGATTGTTTTTTGAAATCTTGTCTTTGTAAAGGACATGTCCTGAGTGGAGACGTCCCAGCTGGACAGAACTATCCCTGCCCCACATGCATTACTCTTTAAGTCAGAGAAACCCAAACTTTAGAAAATATGTTGCTGTTGTTAAGTGCCTAAGAGTAGGTTCTGGCTCACAGAGACCTTGTATAGGGTTTTCAAGGAGAGGATGGTGGATTTGAACAGCCAGCATAGTGGTTAGCAGTCCAATATACTTTTCTTTTTTAAAAAAGTTTTTATTGTGAATCGAGTGATAGTTTACATGGGAGAACATCAATTTTACATTCATCCTATCATATTTTGTTTCACTGCAGTGATTGCAATCCCATCCATGCATCATCATTCAACGTACCTGCTTCTATTCCCTGTGGGGTTTTTTTGTGTGTTTTTTTTTTGGTTGTACACCAAAACACTCAGGAATATACAATCATACAAACAACCAAAGGGCACACTCTGCAAGCCTGCCCCCTGGCTGCCAGCACACAGCTCCTCATCTTCCATGAGTCTAGCATCCTCAGCTGTTCCATGTCCCATGTCATCATCTCTGCCTCCATCTCCAGCACCACTGCTTCTCTGGATAGGGTTGTCCCACATTCCACTCCTGCTCTTTCCCCTTGATGGTCCTAGGGTTCTCTGTTCCTGGAATGTAAGATGTACTACTCCTCCCTTTTTGTTGCAAAACCTCTATGTTTACAGCTGTGACACTCGTGATTAGTAATAACAATTACTCATTATTGAATCATAAGAATCTCATCCTCATCTCCTTTCACCAGACCTATCTAGACAAGAGGAAAACTATTCAGTGGGGATTATACCCTCTCCTGCACATTCTGAAACTAAACTCCCTTTGAGAACTTGTAAGCCAGTCACTTCATGCCTTTGCAGGACTCCTCACCCCCATTTTAGGTAGCCAGTGTCTAAGTTGCCCATCCCTATCAATCCTGTGTAGAGAGGAGATGGGAATGATCCTTGCTTTGAAGATTCCTTCCCTCTTGCTTGGTACTTTAGGCTACTACATCCAAAAGTATAAGTCAAGTTTGTCAAATAATCATAATGATTTACACTTGTTTTATCAAAAAAAAAAAAAATGATATTCCTCTAGGTGAGTTCTGATCATCCAGCCATCGAAGCTAGGTCAAATGGATACTACCTGCAAGTTTGGGTGTTCTTGTACATCTCCCCTCACTTCATATCAGCTTAACACTTCACTCTCTGCTCTAGCCCTCTATGGCTAGGTCCTTATCCATGGGCTCAGGAGTCCTCAAGTCTCACCATACTTTAGACCAACCAGGTGTCACCATACTCCAGATCAACAGGAGTCTATGTATCACGATCAGACTCAGCCCATTTCTTCATTGTTGCTTTCCCCCCACATCCACTCACCAATAGACCAACATGGTCATCAGCAAGCTTACATACCTGCTTGTGTATTCCCTTTGAGTTTCAGTCTTGGAAGAGTGTCTGTCCTGAAAGCACTTGATTGTTTGCTTTGCTGTCTCCCTGGCAAACAACTTGCTTGTTCTTGTAGTAGTCAATCAGACTGCCATTTTTATTTGTGATTTTTCCTTGCTGATTTTTCTTTCAAGAAGTATCTTCTGTTCCTCTAACTATTCCAGGTTGGTCTGCTTGTCTTTTCAAGTGGGAATTTCCTACCTCGGAAGGTTCTGAATGGGGATCAGGATTCCACTTAAGGTCTTATGCACTACAAAGCCTCCATAAAAAGCCTCTTTCATTGGGCAAGTTCTAGCACCCTTTTTAGGCATTACAATCAGTTATATGCTGACGACAGGGTTACAACCTTTCTACAATAATGTTTCTGGATATTCCTTTCTATCCCCCTCAAGTGTCTATTTTAAAATAGTAAGCAAGGGAAATCAGCATTCATAAGACAGTCAAACATCTTAACATTATTTTTCCTCTTTTATCCACTCAGACTATGCCCCAATCCCTGTATCACAGAGTCCCGTTGTTCCAAGGTTGGGCATACATCACTATTTACTTCTGTCCCATTTAGCCCACACAAACCTGCCTAAGTGCTTCCCTGTCTACCTTGTCCCCAATATACTCTTGGATAATTTAATAATTGATAGGAATGGAGCTCAGAGCCTATATATAGGTGGAAGCAGATTTCTCATGAAAAAAGAAAAGAGTCAATATTGGTCTTGAAGAAGATTCAAACAGATAGTCTTATAGAGCTGTTAGGAAAAAGCAACAACTCCATCTTCTCTGTAATTTGCTGGTGAAACTGGACCAGTGTCTACACTATGAGGAGTGGTGTGCTTAGCTACTAGCAGATAGGTTGGAGCTTTGAAACTCCAAAGTTGCCTTGAAAGACAAACTGTCAATCTACTTCCCAAAAATCACTCACTGAAAACTGTATGGAGCAGTTTAATTCTGACCCATATGGGGTCACTATGAGTTTTAATCAACTCAATGGCAACTGGTTTTTCCATACTATGATGTTTCAATGCTTCTCCTGGCCAGGAAGTATCTCTGGGGAAGAACTAATACATTTCACAGGGATGTCTCTGGACCTCCGCACTGTTGTTTGTTGTTAAGTGCCGTTGAGTTGGTTCTGACTATTCAATCTCGGCCTCTATTTTCATATGACCTCCTCTTTTCCCAGTGTCTTCTTTTCTGTACTTTATGACAATACTTGTCATCAAAGTTAGAGCCTATGTGGATAATTCAGGATCTCATTTAAAGATGCTTAACTACATACATGTACTTAAAATCTAAAATCAAGCCTGCTTCCATAGAGTTTATTCCAACTTAGAGTGACCCCATAGGACAGAGTAGAACTGTCCCATAGGATTTCTAAGGACATACATATTTACAGAAGCACATTGCCACACCTATCTCCCATGGAGTGGCTATAAGCTGAGTGCTTTATCATTGAGCCACCAGAGTTCCTTTATTACTTCTACAAATATCCTTCTCCCAAATAAGGTTACATTCACAAGTTCTGGGTAGAGGTGAATTTTGTAGCGTTACCATTCTATATTCTACAGTAGTGCTGTGAAAAATTAGAGCAAGAGGGTTTACTTCATTTGTGATAATGTGGAAGACAAGTGGAGAGGATTTTACTTGGGCACAAAATGTGATAGGATCAACAAAGGCAGCCACACAGAGGTATAACAAAAAGACACAATTCCAAGGTCCAGGCAACTGGCAACTTCCCAGGAATACTTACCTGTGAGGGCAATGCAGGGAATAAGAAACCACTTTGAACTTCTGTTGCTAATTTTAGTTCCTTCTAAACAGGTAAACCAGCACAACTACTGATCCCTCATCCAGGTCAACCCTAGAGGAACTACACAGAAGGAAAACAAGGTAGAAGGCAACCAGATAGGCAGTGGAGGAAGAGGGGGAATAGTAAAAGAAATGTAAATGAATTGGGGGGGTTCTGTTCTACTTTCTCCCCTACAATTGTCTTTGGACAAGTAGTGCCTGTCCCACACCTGGAAGGATGCAGATTCTGGATCAAGGAACCTCAATAATAAAATTAGAATATCACAGATGGTTTGTACAGTGCTGAGGAAAGCAAGTAGGAACTAACTCAAATCAGAAAGACACTTCCTTATCAGTCTTCTTCCATCCAGAGAAGTGAGTTAGTACCTACCAAGTGTTCCTCGTGCTGCTGCTTCTCTATGTCGGGACAGATTAAAGTAAAGCTCAGACCTGAAAAGTTATTTGAATTGGTGTTGGTGTGACTCTGGTTTGAAGGGTCTTGTCACTCCGTACCCTCCTAGTTCAAAGGTTCTCACCAGTATTGAATTAGTCTTACCCAAAATCCATTACCTGATAGAATAACCAATATCTCTAGGATAAACTAAGAACACAGACCAAAATAAATAGTTATTTGGGTGGTGAAATAATTTCAGAAGACAAACAATATGTTGAATTGCTGAGTGCATTAATAGTAGAATAATTAGAAGAGATCAACCCATCATTCAAAATTTGGCTAATAAGCATATTAAAGGAGATTGTAAAATATAACTTTCAAAAAGTTAAAAATATGACTCTAATAAAAATTATAGTGAATGCATGTTTTTACTCAAATTTATTTAGCTTAGTAAAATCAACAGGACAGCTTAAAAGAGAATTTTGGAAATTGAAAAATTGTCATCAGTAGGGGAAAAGATTACTAGTATACGATTTCTAAATCAGACAGAAAACTGGTTAATGTCTTATACAGCAATAACAATGCTCTTTCAAGTTTACTTTCTTCTATCATATAGACCTCAGTTTTTGTTTGCCAATCATCTACAAATTAGTATGTAACTTCCCAAAGTATGAGCCACCCTAATAAATTATAAATAGCATGGTAATGGTACATTTTCTAGAAAATTAGATAAATTTTAATGGGATTAGACAATGTTACTGCATGACATTAAAAGGGCTTGCAATAATACTTTGTGTTAGTTCAAGTTTTGGATAATTTTTCTTAAGAGAAGAGGTTAGTAATCTGAAACAGGAATAAGAAAAGTTTAAAGTAACAGAAGATAAATATTTGGCATAAAGTATTTAATGTTGCTAAATAACACACACAAAATACAAACTGAATAGTAGAAGGTATTCCACAAAGAAAAGAATTTGTGGGCTGGGAGATCAGACTGAGAAAAATCTCTCAAAATGAAAATCATTCTCAGAATGAAAAGACAAATTAATGAAAAATATAAGAGTTAAGAGAAACTGAGAATACAGTTTAAAAGCTTATACTTTGATTTTTTAAAAAGAAGTTCCAGGAAAAGAAAGAAACATAGAAACAGGGAAATATATTTGAAGACATAGTGAGAGTTGGAGTTGTAAAGAATAAAGATCTGATACAAAGACCTCATAAAATATCAGGGAGAATATTTAAAAATAAAAAGATCACACCCATTCACACTGTAGAGAAATTTATGAGCATATATAAAAAAGAGGGAATTCTAAAATCTTATAAAGACAAAGAGCAGATGACATTCATAGGAACAATAATCTGACAGATAAAAGATTTTCCAAAAGAAAGAAGACATTGTAGTAATGTTTCCAAAATATTAAAGAAAAAGAACATAAAACTTAGAAATTTATATTCCACCACTATCGAATATAAGAGTATGATAAATATGATTCATCTATATAACATCTCAGATGAATTACCACAGAAAGGTTCACATTGAAAACAGTTCAGAAAAAGTATCTGAATACTAAGGAGAGATAAATGTTGGATGTGATGTAAGAGATGCATAAAGTAAAGATATTCAAAGCTTTCATAAGCAGAAAATACTGGATAAACTAAAATAATACATTAAAATTTTATAACAGTGATGGTAGTGGTGTGCTATGGAGTTGGTTAGACTCATAGTGACCCTGTATAGGGTTTCTGAGGCCATAAAATAGGAGCAGAAAGCCTCATCTTTCTCCCACGGAACGGCAGGTAGTTTAGAACTATTGACCAGCCCAATTTGTAACCGCTATGCTACCAGATCTCCTTAAAATTTTATAATAGGCTCACATATACAAAAAATTGGAATCTCTCTTTCTCTCAATCTCTCTCTCTATGTTGTTGTTGTTGTTAAGTGCTGTGGAGTCAGTTCTGATTCATATTGATGCCAGAAAGGGTGTCTGAGGAGTAGCTGGTGGGTTTGAACCACCAATCTTGCGGTTAGCACGTCAGTGCTTATCTTACAAGGCTACACCAGGACTCCTCAAAAATTCTTTATAGGCTTATGATTCGTAACCAACTAGATGAGTCTTAACAACAACAACAACAACAAAAAAATATATATATATATATGGGAATCTTGTGTTGCACTGTAGGATGTTGTTGTTTTTGTTGTTGTTAGGTGCCATCTAGTTGGTATAAACTCACAGCAACCCTATGCATAACAGAACAAAACACTGCCTGGTTCTGGGCTAACCTCACAATTGTTGCCATGCTTGAGCCCATTGATGCTGTGACTTTGGCAATCCGTCTCTTTGGGGGTCTTCCTCTTTTTCTCTGACCCTCCACCTTACCAAACATGATATCCTTCTCCAGTGACTGGTCTCTCCTGACAATATGTATGAAGTATGGGAGACAAAGTCTGGCTATCTTGGCCTCCAAGGAGCATCCTGGCTGTACTTCTTCCAACACAGACCTATTTGTTCTTTTGGAAGCCCATGGTACTTTCAATATTCTCCTCCAACACCATAACACAAATGTATAAATTCTTCTAGTCTTTCTTATTCATTGTCCAACTTTCACATGCATATGAGGTTATTGAAAGTACCATGGCTTGGGTCAGGCACACCTTAGTCCTCAAGCTAACATCTTTGCTCTTCAACACTTTAAAAAGGTCTTATGCAGCAAATTTGCCTAATGTAATATATCATTTGATTTCTTGACTGCTGCTTCCATGAGTATTGATGATTAATCCAAGAAGAACGAAGTCCTTGACAACTTCAATCTTTTCTCTATTGATAAGTATGTGTATTATTGGTCGAGTGGTGAGAATTTTTGCTTTCTCTACATTGAGATACAATCCATACTGAAGGCAGTGGTCTTTGATCTTCATCAGTGAATGTTTTAAGTCCTCTTCACTTTCAGCAAGCAAGGTTGCATCATCTGCATATTAAAGTTTATTAACGAGTCTTCCCCCAATCTTGATGCCATGTTTTTCTTCATATAACCCAGCTTCTCAGATTCTTTGCTCAGCATACAGGTTGAATAAGTATGGTGAAAGAATACAATCCTGTCATACACCTTTTCTTATTTTAAATCATTCAGTGTTCCCATGTTCTGTTAGAGAAACTGCCTCTTGGTCTGTGTTCAGGTTCGTCATGAACACAATTAAGTGTTCCGGAATATTCATAATTTGCAGTGTTGTCTGTAGCATGTCATAACCCACACAATTGAAAGCCTTTAAATTGAAGCCAATAAAGTACAGGTAAACATCTTTCTTGTATTCTCTGCTTTCAGCCAAGATCCATCTTACATCAGCAATGATATCCATCGTTCCACGTCCTCTTCTGAATCCGGCTTGAACCTATGGAAGTTCTTTGTCAATGTATGGTTGCAGCCATTCCTATATTACCTTTAGTAAAGCTTTACTCACATGGGATATCAAAGATAGCGTCTGATGATTTCTGCATTCTATTGGGTCACCTTTCTTTGGAATGGGCACAAATACAGATCTCTTCCAATCAGTTGGCCAGGTAGTTGTCCCCAAAATTTCTTGGCCTTCAGTGCTGCCTCACTTTGTTGAAATATTTCAATTTTTATTCCATCAATTCCTGGTGCCTTAACTGTAAGGTCAGTGGTTCAAACCCACAAGCCACTCTTTGGAAACCCTATATAGGATTGCCTTGAGTCAGAACTGACCCGATGGCACTTAACAACACATATGTATAGGGTTTCCAAGAGAGGGAGGTGCCCTACCTGCCTTCTAAGCTTTTATTCATGGGCAAATGCTATCCTTTTGATATTTTTTATTCATTTTTTGCTTTCTAGTGTGAATACTGGCATTCTGGTAAGGTGCTATGGGTTAATATGCTGGACTATCAAATCAGTTTAATTCTGCCATTCAAGCTCACCAGCCGTTCCTTGGAAACCCTACACAAAATCTGTTTTCATCACAACCAACTTGATTGATGGCACTTAACAAAAACAACATTGTGTATTGTAAGATAGTTTACAGTGCAGATCATCAGCTTTACATTTAACAATTCGTACACATTTTGTTTGTTCTCATTGATTGTAATACTCACAGTGTAACATCACTGATCCTGCTTCCTGTCTGTTTCCTCTTTCCATTCATTCTTCTTTCCTAAACCTTTTGAACTTTGTACTTGGTTAAAGACTACCCTTTTGAGTTCAAATAGATGATTAAACTAGTATGTGTGCACTTCACTAGAGTTACTGTTCCTCTTATAGAAGATTGACATATCTATTGGTTAGTTAAGAAGCCTGGTAGTGTAGTTGGTTATGAGTTGGACTGCAAACTTTGAGTTCAGCAGTTCAAATCTACCAGCAACTCCAGAGGAGATAGATGAGACTTTCTGATTTCATAAATATTTGTAGCCTCAGAATTACTACAGGGTCACTGTGACTCAGAAGTGATTTCATGATATATACCACCACAACCATCAGGGTTTAATTTAAAATGGAGCCACAGGGTGAGTTCATTTCCAAACCTGAAGGGATCCTAAGAGTCATAGTGTCTGGGATTCTACCACTCTCTATTACTAGTAAGCCTGGTCATTTTTATGATTTTGAAATCTATTCCATATTTTTATGGACCTTATAAAAGGATCTGCTTCAGAGCATTTGGGATAGGTAGCTGGGCATCATCTAGTTCTTCTCGTCTCAGGGTCATGTAGACTTATGTTCATGTGGTCCATTAATCCATTGGACTAATTGTTTCCATGTCTGTGTGTCCCTCAAGATTATGGTCTTGAGCTCAAGCCTGATTATTTTTATGATTTTGAGACTTGTTTCATATCCTTCTCCCACTCTATCCAAGACCTACTATTGTGATTATTTTCAGAGAAATGGACATGAGTAGGCAGACATCATATAGTTCATCTGTCTCAGGGCTATTAAGGCTGAGATCCCTGTGGTTCATTAGTTCTGTGGACTAATTATTTCCATGTATCATTGATACTTTTTACTCTTCTTTGCTTCAGACAAGACCATTAGTTGAATCCACAAGTTCTTAATACTGTAAACAGTACTTACCAAAATAAGATGTAAAATATTGTCTTTGCAAACTATGTTAGGCCAATTGATCTTGATCAATTGCTTATATGTAAGTTCAGCCTGACTCTGAAAAAAAATTGAAACAAGTCCATGAAAGGTAAAATATGACCTTGCACATATCTCACCTGAATTTAGAGATTATCTGAAGAACACAGTTGATGCATTAGACACTAAAGACCAGAAGAATTGTGGTCTTAGGAAGAAAGAAAAAATCATTAAGAAGACAACAAAGAAAGCAAAGGCCAAATGGATGTCAGAAGACTCTGAAACTTTCTCTCCATCATAGAGCTGCTAAAGAAAATAGAAGAAATGAGGAGGTACAAGAGTGGAATAGAAAATTTCAAAAGGCAGCTTGAGAAGACAGTAAAATATTATAACAAAATATACAAAGACCTGGAGTAAGAAAACCAAAAGGGAGAAACATGTTCAGCATTCCTCAAGATGAGGGAATGGAATAAAAAATTCAAGACTTGACTTGAAATATTGAAGGATTCTATGAGCAAAGTATTGATTCATGAAGAAAGCATTACAAGAAGAGGGAAGGTACACACAGAGTCACTGCACCGAAAGGAAATTTCGATGTTCAATCATTTCAAGAGGTAGGATATGATCAAGAGCCAATGATACTGAAAGAAGAAGTCCAAGGTCCATTGAAGGAAATGGCAAAGAACAAGGCACCAGGAACTAATAGAATACAAACTGAGATCTTTTAACAGACTGATGCAGCCTATCTCTGCCAGGAAATTTGGAAGACAACTACCTAACCAACTGATGGGGAAAATTCTATATTTGTGCCCATTCCAAAGAGAGGTAAACAAATAGAATGCAGAAATCATCAGATGATATCATTAATATCATGCAAGTAAATTTTTTCTAAAGATAATTCAAACCAGTGCAGCATTACTTTGACAGGGAGCTTCCAGAGGTTCAGGCAGGATTTCAATGGGGACATGGTATGAGGGATATCATTACTTATATCAAATTGATCTTGGCTGAAAGCAGAGAATATCAGAATGATGTTTACCTATTCTTTATTGACTATGCAAAGGTTTTCAACTTTATGGATCATAAAATGCTATTTACAACATTGCAGAGAATCAATATTCGGAAAACTAAATTTAACTCATGAGGAACTTGTGTGTAGCCCAAGAGGCAGTCATAAAAACAAAACAAGGGGACACTGAATGGTACACAGGAAAGGTGTACACTAGGGTTGTATTCTTTCACCATACTTATTCAATCGGTATGCTGAGCAAATAATCCAAGAACATGAATTATGAAGAAGAACATGGCATCAGGATTGGAGGAAGATTCAGTAACAACTTGTGATATGCAGATGATACAACTTTGCTTGCTAAAAGCAAAGAGAACTTAAAAATACTGATAAAGATCCAAGACCACAGCCTTTGGTATGGGTTGTACCTCAACGTAAAGAAAACAAAAATCCTCACTAAAGGACCAGTAAATAACATCAAGATAAATGTTGAAATGATTGAAGTTTTTGAAGACTTCATTTTGCTCAGATCAACACTCATGGAATCAACAGTCAAGAAATCCAGCGACATATTGAATTAGGCAAATCTGCTGCACAAAACCTCTTTGAAGTGTTCAAGAGCAAAGATGTCAGTTTGAGGTCTAAGGTGTGCCTGACCCAAACCATGGTCTTTTCAATAGCATTATGTGCATGTGAACGTTGGACAATAAGTAAGGATGACTGAGGAAGAATCGGTGCATTTGAGTTATGGTGTTAGAGGAGAAAATGGACTCCAGTACCATGGATTGACCAAATCACAACGATCTGTGTTGGTAGAAGTACAACCAGATGCTTCTTAGAAGCAAGATGGACAGACTTTTTCTCTCATACTTTGGACATATTATCAGGGGACCAGACTCTGGGGAAGAACATCATTCTTGGTAAAATGGAGGGTCATCAAAAAAGAGGAAGACCCCAATATAGATGGATTGGCATAGTGGTCAATGCACTGGGATCAAGCATAGCAACAATTGTGAGATTGGCGCAGGACCAGGCAGTGTTTGTTCTGTTGTGTATAAGGTCACTATGAGTCAGAACTGACTCAATAGCATCTAACAACATTTACCTTTTAGCTTGTTTCTTTTGCAGGCGGTGCTCTGTTAACTTTAACTCTTAGGCTCCTTTCAGTGTTTTTCTTGCCTTGATTATTTTATGCTGTTGTTACTGCTAGGTGCGGTCAAGTCAGGTCTGACTTATAGCAACACTATATGCAACAGAATGAAAGACTGAACTGATGAATCTTTAAACAGTGAAATTAGTCAATCAAAGGAGGACAAATATTGTATGAGATCAGTATTTTAAAACTTCAAGAAAATGGTTTCATGCTAATAGAAACATTTCTCTTTTATGGTTATAAGGGTGGGTTTTAAGCTAAAAGAAACATTTTTTTGATTGCTACAAGTTTGGGTTAAAGGGAAGAAAGACACTGGTCTTCAGTCATTAGAGTCTAATACATCAAATCTGTTCTTGAGATGGTCTCTAAATTCAGGTGAGATATATTCAAGGTCATATTTGTGGTCTCATGTACTTGTTTTAATATTCATCAACTTCATCCTAAACTTGCCTATGAGGAAAGGAATTCATGGTCTGATCCAAAGTCTGCACCTGGCCTTGTTTAGGCTGATGATATCGACGTTTTCTACTGCTTTTCCCACAGATGTAGTCAATTTGACTATGTGCTCCATCTGGTTGTTAGGGACCACTGAATTGGTTCTGACTCATAGTGACATTTTGCACAACAGAATGAAATACTGCCAGGCCATGCCACATTCTCATATTCCTTATTAAGTTTGAGCCCATTGTTATGGCCACTGTACTGATACATCTCAATGAATTACTTCCTCTTTTTTGCTGATCGTGTATTTTAGCTAGCATGAAGTCCTTTTCTAGAGACTGGGCCATCTTGATAATATGTCCAAAGTATGAAAGGCAAAGTCTTGCCATCCTTGCTTCTAAGGAGTATTCTAGATGTGCTTCTTACACCATAGATTTATTTGTTCTTCTAGCAGTCCATGGTATTTTTAATATGTGTCTCTAATATCATAACTCAAATGCATAAATTATTCTATGGTTTTCCTTTTTCACTGTCCAATTTTCACATGGAAATGAAGCTATTGACAATACCATGACTTGGGTCAAGCACACCTTATTCCTCAAGCTGAAACTGACATCCCTGCTTTTGAACATCTTAAAAAGGTGTTGTGCAACAGATTTGCCTAATGGAATACATTGTTTGGTTTATTGACTTATGTTTCCATGAGTGCTGATAGTGGATTCAAGCAAAATGAAGTCTTGGACAAGTTCAATATTCTTTCCAATTATCATGATGTGATTTATTGATCCCGTCGTGAGGATTTTAATTTCCTTTACATTGAGGTGCATACCATACTGAAGACAATGGCCTTTGATCTTCATGAGTATTCTAAGTCCTCTCTGCTTTCAGAAAGCAAGTTGTATCATCTGCATATCACAGGGTGTTCATGAGTCTTTTTCCAATCTTGATGTCACATTCTTCTTTATATAATCCAGCTTCTCAGATTATTTGTTCAGCATACAGATTTAATAAATATGGTTGAAGATTACAAAGTGTAAAACATTCAGTGTCCCCTTGTTCTGTTCAAATGACTGCCTCTTGATCTATATACAGGGTCCTCATGAGTACAGTAAGTGTTCTGTAATATTCATTCTCCACAACACTGTCCATAGCTTGTCATGATCTTCACAATCGATAGCCTTTACATAATCATTAAAGCACAGGTAATCATCTTTCTGGTATTCTCTGCTTTCAGCCAAGATCCATCTTATGTCAGCAAAGATATCCCTCCTTGCATGCTCCCATCTGAATCTGGATTGAACCTATGGCAGTTTCTTGTCAATGTCCTGATACAGCCGTTTTGAATTATTTAGTAAAATTTTACTTGCATGTAATATTAATGATATTGTAAGATGACTTCTGCATTGTTTGTTCATCTCTCTTTGGAATAGGCACAACTGTGAGTCTCTTCCAGTCAGTTGGTCAGATAGCTGTCTTCCAAATAACTTGTCACAGATGAGTGAGTGCCTCCAGTGCTGCATCAATTTGTTGAAAGATTTCAATTTGTATTCCATCAATTTCCAGACACTTGTTTTTGCCAGTGCCTTCAGTATACCTTGGACTGTTTGCCCACCTCCTTTTCCCACAGATATAGTCTATTTCATTTCTGTATATGCTATCTGGTGAGGTTTGTGTGCAGAGTCATCTTTTATGCTGGTTAAAAATGATATTTTCAATGAACGAGTCATGTGTCTTGCAAAATTCTACCATGCAATCTCCAGCATCATTTCTATCACCAAGGACATATTTTCCAATACTGATCCTCCTTTGTTGTTTCCAACTTTCACATTCCAATAACTATCCTAATCTTAATTGCATATTTGATCAATTTCATACTAAAAAAGTTGGTAGAATTCTTCAATTTCATCATCACAGGCTTTAGTGGTTGGTGCGTAAATTTTAATAATAGTTGTATTAACTGGTCTTCCTTGTTGTTGTTGTTAAGTGCCGTTGAGTCGATTCCAACCCATAGCGACCTTGTATAGGGTTTCCAAGGAGCAGCTGGTGAGCTTGAACCACTGACCTTGCAGTTCAAATGACTTTGTAGTCTGATGCATTAGCCCACAGAGCCACACCAGGACTCCTGATCTTCTTTGTAGGCATATGGATATTATCCTATCCCAGACAGCGTTGTGCTTCAAGATAGATCTTGATATGTTCTGTTTGATGATCAATGCAATGTCATTCCTTTTCAATTTGTCATTCCTGTCATAGTAAACCATGTGATTGTCAGGTTCAAAATGACCAGTTCTGGTCCATTTCAGCTCAGTAATGCCTAAGATATCAATGTTTATTCATTCCATTTTTTTTTTTTTTTATAACTTTCCATTTTTCTAGATTCATACTCAGTGCATTCCATGCTCCAATTATTAATGGTTGTTTACATCTGTTTCTCCTCATTTTGAATTGTACCCTATCAGCAAATGAAGGTCCCGAAAGCTTTACTCCGTTCACTTCATCATGGTCAACTCTACATTGAGGAGGCAGCCTTTCCCCAGTTGTATTTTGAATGTCTTCCAACCTGAGGGACTTATCTTCTGGCCCTATATTTGACAATATTCTGGTACTCTTCATGATGTTTCAATATTCAATATTCTGGCGCTATCTGACAGTGGATAAACATTCAGAAGTCATCTACCTCTCCTTCTTCCTAGTCTATCTTACTCTGGGAGCTCTGATTGAAATTTGTTCACTATGGGTCTACACTGCTTGTATTTAAAATACCAGTGACATAGCTTCCAGCATCACAGCCACATACACTGACAGACAACCATGTGTACAGTCATCTTGTATGTTGTTTTAAAAAGATATTTTAATGAATAAGTCTTTGATCTTGTAAAACACTAATCTCCCTTTATGGTATATTGTCTTACCCTGACCCAAATTAATGTGTATCTTCCTTCTAGTTAGTGATTACCCTCCCATGCCCTCCCTTCTCTGGTAAAACCTGCAAGAAATATTTCTTTCTGTATCTAAATAGTTTATTGCATTATTTCAGTAGTTGTCTCATACAATATTTTCCATTTGTGTTGACTAATATCACTCAGCATAATGTCTTCTAGACATATCCATTTATGAGATATTTTATAGATTCATTAATATTCTTTAATATTACATGGTATTCTATGGGGTATATGTACCATAGTTTGTTTATCCACTCATCCAATGATGGGCACTTAAGTTATTTCCATCTTTTTGCTGTTGTTACATCATATGGTATTTGTATTACCAACTTTTTAAAAAATATTTTATTGTGAATGATGTGATAGTTTACATGGGAGAACATTAGCTTTACATTCATCCTATTGTATGTTGTTTCATTGCCATGGTTACAATCCCCTCCATGCATCATCAACCAACCAAAGGGTGGGTATACCCTGCAAACCTGCCCCCTGGTCATCAGCACATAGCCCCTCTCTCTCCCTGAGTCTAGAGTCCCCAGCTGCTCCATCTCTCCATGTCATCGTCTCTGCCTCCATCTCTGGTATCACTGTTTCTCTGGGTAGGGTCCCTCACTCCACTCTTCTCCCTTGATGTTCCCAGGGACCTCCGTTCCTGGACTGCAAAGTCAACCACTCCCCTCCTGTTGCTTTACATTTGCTTTACAAAATGTCTACCTTTACATTTCCAAGCTTCACAGTCCATCCTGATAGCAATTATTCACTATTGTGCCATATGAGTACTATCCCCATTTCCTTTCATCAGCCCCATCCACTCAGATTAGATACTACTCAGTGGAGATTCTACCTTCCTCTGTGCCCTCTGGATCTAGGATCCCTCTTGAAAGCTTGTAAGTCAGTCACTTCTTGCCTTTGTAGCCCCCCCCCCCATTTTGGGTAGTCAATGTCCAAGTTGCCCATCTCTGTCTACCCTGTGTATCGAAGCGGTGGAAATGATCCTCGATGTAAAGATTTGTTCCCTCTTTGAGCTACTGCATCCATAGGTGTAGGTCAAGTTCATCAAATTGTATCAGATTACTCTTTTTCCCTTTTCTTTCTTCTTCTAGTTGAGTTCTGATCATCCAGCCAAGTCAAGTGGGTATTATTTGCAAGTGTGGGTGTTCTTCTGCATATGTCCTCTCTTCTTATCAGCTGGATGCTTAACTCTACATGTCAATCCTCTGTGGCTATATCACTGACTCTGGGCCCAGAAGTTCCCCGGTCTTGCCACACTGCTGGCCAACCAGGTCTCCACCTGGATTCACAGGAATCTATTGAATGTGGTGGGACTTAGTTCGCAGCTTCATTGTTGTTTTTCCCTCACTTCCCTTTATCGGTGACCAATGTGGTCACCAGTCAGAGTACATGTCTGCTTGTGTTTTCTCATTGAGTCGTAGTCTTGGAAGGGGGTATTTGTATTACCAACTTTTTAAGGAAATATTATACTGTTTTTCACAAGGGTTGGACTATTTTACAGTCCCACCAGCAGTGTATGTAGGTTCTGAGATCTGAACACCATCATCAGCATTTGTTGTTTTCTTTTATCTTGAACTTTGCTGTTAGTGCTGGGGTGAGTTGATATTTCAGTGCTGTTTACATTTGCATCTCTCTAATGGTTGATGATCATGAATATTTCTTCATGATTCTGTTGTCTAATGGAGTATTTTCTTTGGTGAAGTGTCATTTATTCATGTAAACTACCATTTTAAATGGATTGCTTGTTTTTGTTGTTATTGATGTATTGAAATGTAGTGTAAATTCTAGATATTAGTATCTTTCCTAATAAGTCATTGTGAAATTATGTTGCCCTGTCTGTAGGTTCTCTTTTATACTTTTAGTGAAGTCTTTTTTTTTTTTTTTCCCCACAAATAAGATCCTTTATCTGTCACCATTAAAAAATCTGAATTTTAAACAGATTCTTGAACTGGTGGCTCATAGCCATCAGCTCATTCAACTTTAGCACATGTCTCCTCTCCAGTAGATTTTCCAGAACAACTGCCTTCATCATGAAGCTCCATGAGTTTTCCCAACTCAAACTGGGGCTTTTCAGCATTTTTACTTTCTAAAAAAACATCATGGAGAGGGTAAATAGACTGGCAATCATTTTCTATGTCCTTTCTGTTGCTGTCTGGAATCAGTTTATTGACCACTTCTTTAAAGTCTTTTGTCTGTCCCTTTCAAGTCATGACTTCCATTGTTTTCTTCCAGATTTGATGGACTTGTTGGAGCTGAATATAAAATATGTTCCAAATCTGACTGTTGTATTTTTTAGTAAAACCAACATAGGACAGATGAAGCAAATAACTATCAGTAGTAATAACATCAACATACTCTTAAAATATGGTCTACCATTTTTTTTCCTTGGATCACATTTTGTCATAGGTAAGATTCATGCCATGGAAGTTGGTCAGGCAATTTTTGCCTTGAAAATACTCAGTAATTAGCTTTAATTTTCTAAATGCAACATCATCATTCTACAGATCAGCAGGCTCACTTTTAAAACAGACCCTTGAGACCATCAGAAGAAATTTTGGTTCCTTGAGTCCTTGTGACTGGTTGTTTTCTCAATATTTCTTATATTGCACATAACTAAGGAGCTCTGGTAGCGTAGTGGTTACGAATAGGGCTGCGAACCTTAAGGTCAGCGGTTCGAAACTACCAGCCGCTCCGCGGGAGAAAGATGAGGCTTTCTACTCCCGTAAAGATTTACATCCTCGGAAACCCTGTACAGGGTCGCTATGGGTCGGAACCGACTCGATGGCACTTAACAACAACAACAACAACAATGCCTATATATCATATCAATCTTTCTTAGAAAATGAATCTTGGCTCCTTTTTTGCCACCTTTTGTAAGACTATTGTTCTTGCCAACCACCATGGTGCTGTTCAGAGACCCAAAAGGGCTGGTGAAGTCTTTTGATGCACATAAATATTAAATTTGTAGGAGGTATCAGTCATCTAATTTGTCTTCTGCTATTTGGTTGTTTTATATATGTATTGGGTCCCTGTACCACTTATCTGTCAATGTTTAGTACTGTGTTGGTTTGTGAGTTGTTCTTGTGTTGGACACTATTCCATTTTATATACCAGCAGGGTCACCCAAAGAAGGCAGGTTTCAAGAGAATTTTCAGAATAAAAAGACTAAGAAGGAGAGACAGGCCAATTCTGAAGTTAGTCCCTAGAAAACCTTATGAATATCAGCAAAACATTCTCTGATACAGTTCTGGAATCAGTAGTCAAGAAATCAAAGGACATATTGCATTAGGAAAATGTACTGCAAAAGACCTCTCTACAGTATTAAAGAGCAATGGTATCAGTTTGTGAAAGCTGGGCAAGAATCAGGGAGACCAGAGATGAATTGAAGCATTTGAATTATGGTATTGGTAAAGAATATTGAAAGCACCATGTCTGCCAGAAGAACAAACAGGTCTGTCTTGGAAGTACACCCAGAATTCTCCTTAGAAGTCAGAATGTTGGGACTTCTCTCATACTCTGGGCATGTTACCAGGAGGGTCCAGTCACAGGAGGACAACATGCTTGATAGAATGGAGGATCAGTAAATAAAAAGAAAACTCCCAAGGAGATGGGTTGACACAATGGTAGCAGCAATGGACCTAAACATAATAACAGTTGTGAATACGGCGCCTGACTGTGAAATGCATCATTCTGTTGTGCACAGGGATACTAAGAGTTGGAACCTACTTGAGGTTACCTAACAATAAGCCTCCTAAACTATGAAATAATACATTTTTGTTCCTTAGAGACATCTGCTTCAACCCAATATATTTGGAGAAGAACTATGCATCAGGATTGGAGGAAGACTCATTAACAACCTGTGATATACAGATGACACAACCTTGTTTGCTGGAAGTGAAGCTGATTTGAAATACTGATGGCCAAAGACTATAACTTTCAATATGGATTGCACCTCAATGTAAAGAAAACAAAAATTCTCACCACTGAACTAATAAATAACATAATGATGAATAGAGAAAAGACTGAAGTTGTCAAAGACTTCATTTTGCTTAAATCCATAATCAACATTCTTGGAAGTGCCAGTCAAGAGATCAAACTAAGTTATTATTCCATTAGGCAAATCTCTTATAAAAGACCTTATTAAAATGTTAAAGAGCAAAGCTGTCACTTTGAAGTTTAAGGTATGCCTGACCCAAGACATGATATTTTCAATAATATCATATGCATGTGGAATTTGGACCATGAATAAGGAAAACCTTAGAAGACTCAATGCATTTAAATTATGATACTGGCAAAGAATAAGGATATGCCATGGACAACTATGGTATAAACAAATCTATCATGGAAGAAATACAGCCAAAGCATTCCTTTGAAGTGAGGATGGCCAAAGTTTCTTTCTTGTATTTTGGTCATGTTGTCATGAAGGACCAATTCCTGGAGAAAGACAGCATGCTTGCTAAATTGAAGGGTCATCAATGAGATGGATTGATACAGTGGCAGCATGGATTGTGAAATGTTGTCTCTTGAACTTTGGACATGTTCCCTGGAGAAAAGCATCATGTTTGGTAAAGTGAGGGTCAGTGAAAACTGGGAGACCCCCAATGAAATGAATTGACAGAGTGGCAGCAACAATGGACTCAAACCAAACAACATGTGAGAATGGTACAGATCAGACAGTGTTTTGTTCTGTTGTGCAAAAGGTTGCTATGAGTCAGAACTGACTCGATGACACTTAACAACAGCAGGTTGATTTTGTTTTTGATACTTTGGTGTCTGAGTTGATTTCTGGGTTGTTGCTGTTTAATGCCACCAAGTCAGTTCTGACTCATTGCAACCCTGTATAAGATTTCCGGGGAGTGGCTGGTGAGTTTGAATCAGCAACCTTGCAGTTCAAACTGACCTTGAGGTCGAGTGCTTGTCCTTAGGCGACACACCAAGACTCCACACCAGAGTGATATAGTAGTGTCTTTTAATCTCCAGTTGTTACTGCCATTGTTGATTCTCTTGTCTGAAAGCTTTCCTTTAATATTTATTTTAAGATTTATCTGGTTTTTACAAATTTCCTTAATTTCTGCTTATCTGGAAATATCCTAATTTCACCATTATATTTTTGGAGGATGGTGTAAGAGTAAGGAGTTTGGGTTAGGACTACAGCAAGGCTAGGCCTACGTGCTCATTTAGTGTTAAAGTTATGGTTAAAACTAGGGTTAGTGTTAAGGTTAGGGGTAGGGGTTGGGTAAGGTTAGTAGTAAGGTTTAGTCCAATTTTAGGATTACAGTTAGGCTTACTATTAATTTATTTAATTTTATTATTAACATCTGCTTCATTTCCTTTTCATCCAGAATTTTATAACAACACTATTCCCTATTTCTACCTTGTGCTTTTTGTTCTTGTTACAAACTAGTACCTCTGGTTCCCTATTTTTAGTCTTGTAGGTTTGTTATTCTTTGGATACACCTTTATCTGTGTCTAGTTCTAGGTGAAATTGCCATACGTGTTAATCACAGGTTGTTGTCTGCTGTTGTTGATTCTATGTCCAGAGAACTCCTTTTAGTATGTTTTGTAAGGTTAGTCTGATTTTAAAACTTTAAAATTTTTCTGTTATCTAGAAATATCCTAACTTTGCCATCATATTTAATGGATAGTTTATGCTTCTTAGTTGGCAATTTTGTTTTCCTTTCAGTTTTGTATATGTCATCCATGTCTTCTTGCCTGCATGGTTTCTAAGAAATCAAAGTTTAGTCTTATTAGTTCTCTTTTGTAGATAACTTTTCATTCTGCTCAAGCTGATCTCAAGATTCATTTATTATTTTTGGTTATGTCTTGGTGACTTTTTTGTGTGTGCTCTATCCTGCAGCTCATTCAGCTTCTTGAATATACATCTTCTCATTTGTCAAGCTATTAGGGAACTTAGTTTTCAACATCGCTTCAACAATTTTCTCTAAGATATTTTTTGCTTTGTTTTTTGTTTTGTCTTTACCTGTTTAGGAATTGCAATCACATTAAATTGTTCTTCTTGATAGTGTCCCACATAAATCTTAGGCTTTCTTTGTTTTTTAATTGTTTCTCTAACAGATAATATTGAGAAATTTGTCTTCAAGTTCACTAATCCAGATTTCTCTTGATTCTATTCTACCTCTTTGCTCTTTCTATCTATTGTCAGTTTCTGAAGCTTTAATATTAACCTTCTGGGTTTCTATTTGCAGTTTGTGTATAACTTCCAATTTTTCATTAATTATGTCAGTTTGTTCCTGTAGTACATATTTTTTAATTATTCTGAAGTTTTGTCTATGTTTTTCTTGATTTCTTCTGCAATTTTCTCAATCATTCTCACAATCCATTGAAGGTACCTAAATATCATTCTTTTAAATTCCCTATCAAGTAGTTATGATACCATTTCTGGTATTACATTCTCTTTGTACTTTGTATTTTGTCATTTTTTTGAGGCACTGTGTCTTGCTAATTCATGTAAGCTGCAATTGTCTGTTAATTTGTCTGTTGATTCATGTAAGCTGCAATTTTTCTGTTGTCTCTGAGATATTGTACTGTCATTGTATTTATATTTAATTGATGATTGCATGTTAAGGTGGTCTCAGTCACTCACCACCTGTCTTTTGGTAGATATAATAGAAATTGTAAGTGTATAATGTGCATACAGTTCTATGTTCTCTATTATACAGATTTGTTCAGGCCAGTTTACCTGATGTTGGCTGCTATCACTGATCATGTAAGTAGTGGTAGTTGTCCAGTGGGTGGAGTCACAACAGGTACAGGTGTAGCTGGGCTTTATGGGAACAATTTCTGTCTTCCCCCCAAAATAATATCAGTAAATAAAATCTGATAAGCTAAAATTCACAAGCCTTGCCTCAAGAAGTGGGGATGGTACACCCAATACCCAATTCCAGATAGAGTAGTGGCTGCCCAGGAAGGGTTGTTACTGGCTGCTGGGTGGGTGAGAGTGAGTGCTAGACAGATCCCTGTCTACTATGAAATCACAAGGAACAGGAGAGTACCATACCCATTTCATGGTCAACTTCCAGCAGGCATCATCTGCGTTCAGGTTGCTGTATCAACAGTTGTACACAAAAGCTCAGGATAACTGAACCACATCTTGCCAACTGACAGCATACCCATCTGTCTCCCCTCTCCTTTCCTGCTCAGCTTCTTCTTCCAGGCCATACTCAGTCTGCCTCTCTAGCCTATCTTCTGAAGCTCAGGGTTCTAAGATCACCATTCATATCTGTTTCACTGGGTCTCCAATGTACTTGATGCAGAGGGTCTGCTCATTGCATCTGCCTACTTCACCATTTTGCCCTGGAACTCACCAGTATTTGAGAGCCCGTGTTGCTGGGTATATCATTCTTGGTTGGCAATTAGTTTCCTTTCAAGGTTTTATATATATCACCCCATTGCTTCTTTGCCTGCATGGTCTCTGCCAAAAAAATTAAATCTTAGTCTTACTGAGTCTCATTTGTAGGTAACTTTTCATTTTTTTCTGAGCTGCTTTCAGTATTTTTTCTTTGTCTTTAGCTTTGGCACACTTGATTATGTTGTAGATTGAGGAATTTCTTTAGTGTTCTATCTTATTTGGGCTTTGTTGAACTTCATGAATGTTTATCTTCTCATTTTTCATGATATTAGGGAACTTTTCTTCCAACAAATCTTCAACAATATTCTTGGTGCTTTTGTCCTGGTTTTGAATTTGGTCACATGTACAGTATTCTTATTTATCTTCTCCCACATAATTTTTAAGCTTTCTTTCCTATGCTCATTCTTTTTCCTGATTTTTTATCCCTAACAGATTAATATTAATATCAAGGTATTCATTTCACTAATTCTGTTTTCTATTGCTTCAACTCTATTTATTTACCCTTCCAGAGTATTATCAATTTCTTAAATTCTAATATTAAACTTCTGGATTTCTCTTTGCTATTTATGTACAGGTTTAATATTCCATGTACTTTGTCAATTTGTTCTTGTATTTTTCCCTGTACTTTTTAGAATTTTGTTTGTAGTCTTTGATTTTGTCTGTGGTTTCATCAATCTCTCTTAAATTGCTGAAAGGACTTAAGTATAAATCTTTTGAGTTTCTTATCAGATAGTTCCAATAGCATTTAATCTTCTAGAAGGTTTTCTGGCCCTGTATTCTGGTCAGTTATTTAAGCCACGTTGTGCTATGTGTGTGTTATTGGAAGCTGTCTGTTGTCTCCAAGACATTGTGGTATACTTATGTTAATTTGTTGATTGTATGTTAATTCTCTTAATCCTGATATTCTGTTTTGTTTTGCTAAAACATATCAAGGCAGTAAGGTAAATGTGCTACTCTGGTTGCAAGTTTGTCAGCACTGGAGGGATCACCCCCTGGCTCCAGGTGTATTGTAGCAGTTGGGAGTTTGATCACTTTTCATGCAGAGCAACTGAGGGTAAGTCATATTGTTTGGCCACCATCTAATGCTAGAAATGATAGTGGCACTCATCTAGCTCATCCAGTGCATGAGACAGCAGGTGTCATAAATATGGTGGGTAGAGTCGCTGGATTTGAACTGCTGGAAAAAAATACAAAAAAAAAAAAAGTGTAGGGGAGGAAATCATTGGCACCAGTTGGGTGACGGTGCCATCTTGGGTGAAGGAAGCTGGTTATGTGGTTAAACACTGATAAAAACACTGTGTGTAATAATCCAAGTGGTCATGCTGTACCCGTTTACTGTTCACTGCAAGGTATCTCTCCTTTTTCTCTCTCTTTTTTTTTTTTCCCAATATCTTTCATTCATTGGTATTTGATCTACTTCTTATTCTTTTCCTTTGAAGCTCTGGATTCCAGGGTTGTCATCCATAAACATTTCATTTGATTTATCAACTCTTTGGTGCATAGGTCAAGCATAGTATTGTATGTATTCTGCCATCTTGGATCCTCCACAACAAATAAACTTTAGCTATTTAGAAGGAGCTGTGGTAGCGTAGTGGTTACGAATT
>NW_006408553.1:169098-184815 GCF_000296735.1 Chrysochloris asiatica | reverse complement strand
TTGATTTTTTTTTTTTTTTTTTTTAAATTCTGGCTTGTGCTATCTGGAAGAGAAACAAAGCATAAAGACAAAATGTCAAAAGTATAATAGTAGAAGAAACAAAAAGACAAATCAGACAAATTCTAGCCAAAAGAAAGTTGATATAGGTACTTTATAATAATTATTAAATATACTGTTAGAAAAATATTATGAGGGATAAAGAAGATAAAGGGATAATGATATAAGGTTTGATTCACCAAGAATACATAGCATTTTTTAAAACTGTATATATCTAATAAAATAACCTCAAAACAGGAAACAACTTCAACAAAGGAAAATTGATAGAACTGCAGGGAAATTCTGATAAATCACCATTATAGTAGGAGATTTCAACAAATCTCTTGACATTATTGATAGATCAAGCACAGAAAAATGATCAAGGATAAAGAAAATATGAACAACACAATTAATCAACTTGACTTAATGAACATATAGTGTTCTGCATCTAACAACTATATAATATATTTTTTCAATTTTATATGAAATATTTACAAAATTAATCATGCACTAAGCTTACAAAGAAAGCATCAACAAAGTTCAACGTACACATCATAAGACCATGATTTTGGGCCATAACTCATTTAAGTATTTATAACAAAAATAAATACAAATTCTGACTATTTGAAAATCTGAAAATGCACTGCACTTATTTACAAACTAAAGATGAGATCACACTGGAAATAATTAATCAGGACTGAATGCTAATAATGCTTATCAAAATAATATTTTAGGTACAACAAAAGTGGTGCTTCAAGGAAAATGTATTGTTGTAACATCTACATTGAAGAATAATATAGTTTCAAGTAACTTTTTCTCCAAATAAATGAACAAAAGAATAGAGTAAAAATAAAAATTGCGTTGAGTTGTGTGCCACTGAGTCGGTTCTGAATCATAGTGACCCTGTAAAGGTTTCTGAGGCTGTAAATCTTTCTGGGAGCAGAAAGCCTCATCTTCCTCCTTTTAAGCAGCTGTTAGGATCGAACCACTGACCTTGCAGTCAGCAGCCAAGCTTGTAACTCACTACACTACTAGGGCTTCTTAAAAATAAAAATGGAATTAACAAAATAGAAAACAAAGATTTAATAAAGAATATTTTTTAAAGTTAAAATTTGGCTCTTTGAGAAAAACAAAAATAAGCCTCTGAAAACTAACAGATAAAAGAAAGGAAGCATAAATAAATATTACTGTGAATGGAAAAACCAAAAAAAAAAAAAAAAAAATCGAGTAAAAAAAGAATAAGTGATTGTCAAAGAATACTTTTAGCAATAGTTTTTCAATAATGTTGAAATTCTCAAAAAATTTTATAAACTCCTACAAAAATATAGTTTACTAGAATGAGTCAAGTAGAAATAGAACCATTAACTAATAGTATATATCTTTTTTAAAAACTAAACTATTTTTAAAAAACCTTCCACCAAAGGAAACACCTAACCTAATTCTACAGGTGATTGTTTCCCAACTTTTTTATTAATAGATTTTTATAGGAGTACTGGTATGGTGCTATAGGATAAGCAGTTTGAATCACAAGGTCGGCAGTTCAAACCCTCCAGATGCTCCTCAGACACCTTACACAAGGTCACTATGAGTCAAAACTGACTGAAAGGCACTTAACAACAACAACAATAGGAATCCTGGAATGACATTGTAGGATAAGCACTCAATGGTCGGGTCAGTTTGAGCCTCAGAGTGATACTTAACAACAACAACCTCCCAATTTTATGCAAATAGGTCAAAAAAAGAAAAGAAAAGAAAAGAAAGATAGAGTGCAAATTTACGATGCAATCTATAAGACTGGCATAAGCCAAATATCTAAGCCACACAAAGAAAGGGAGAAAAATTATTATTTCTATCGAATATAAATGCAAATATTTTTATAATACAGCAAATATCATTTAAGAACATATTTTAATTAGACAATGTATCTTAACCAAACAGATTCTGTTCCATGTTTGACAGTCTAATTTAATATTGTGAAAATCAAGAAAAATAACTCAACCTTTAATTAATTAATAGGGAGGTCTGACATAAAACAAAGTCCCAGTGACACATGTCACTCAATACCTCCACAACAGAGACCTGAAAAACTGAGTGAAATACATACAGATGATAGTCCAGGAACTCTAACCATCAAATAAGGACATGAAGAATTGGATTAAATACTGAAAAGAGAGACAGACGAAAAATAGTGAATGCGGAGAAGACTGACCAGGTCCCCATCCTGTATCTGAACATTTTGTGATGGAGAAGGGCACACACATAGGCAAGGTGAAATCAAATTAATAGAATCTCTGTTGAGTCAGAGACACATTTTAGACAAATTCAAAGTGAAGCAAGGAAGATGTTGTTTTCCCATTAGTCACCCATACCTACTATAGCTACCACCCTACTTCTGTGCATAAGTGAGTGCCACCACTTCCTCCTACATCACTGGATCAATGATACAGAGTGAACAACATCTGCTCACATCCCTGCAGCTGCTCTTCACTTCTAGCAAACAGAGTAAGCTGCCCATGCTAACGCTAATTATTCCACCTACCCAGAAACAAGAGGGAGTGACCCAGTGCTGTAAAGCTAGCAATCAAAGAAAGTAATACACCTGTTTCACATGCCTGGATATAGCAAAACAAAAGTTCAGGGTATAACAAACCAACACATGTTTATCAAATAAATACAACAACTCCAAAATGTCTTGGCCGTAACAAACAACTTCAATTCAAATAAAGAAACAAGGCAAGTGGCCAAAATAAAGAAGCAGAAAAAGTCTTCAAGGAAGAGCAGGTAACAGATCTATCTGATAGGGAATTCAAAAAATATGAAGAGGCTTCAAAAAGTTAACGGGGAAAAAAAATGCTGTATTTTAATTTCATTCTTTCTCTCTCTGGTGGTACTGTAGGTTAATGTGCTAGAGAGCAAGGTCTGTTTGAACCCAAGGTTGGTGGTTCAAGCTCCTTGGAAACCCTATACAGGGTCACTAAGAGTCAGAATGGACTCCACGGCACTTAACAACAATGTGTGTGTGTGTGTGTGTGTGTGTGTGTTTTGTTGTTGTTGTTGTTGTTATGTGCCGTGGAGTTGGTTCTGACTCATAGTGACACTGTACAGGGTTTCCGAGGCCATAAATCTTTATGGGAGCAGAAAAGCTCATCTTTCTCCCCCGGAACAAAACTTTAGAATAATTTAGGAAAACAATACAAGAACAAAAATAAGTAGACAACTAGAAACCATACAAAAACAGCAATTAGGAATCCAGAAGGTTAACACTAAAATTTGGCAGATAGATAACACATTTGAAAAACAAAAGATTAGGATCAAATTAATTGAAAAACAGATCAGCATTTTTTTCCTTATGTAACAATCCCTTGACAATAATTTACAAGGGTAAAGATAAAAAAAAAAAGAATGAAGAAAAAATTTTAAAAGCCTAAGAATTATGTGAGGCAGTATCAAAAAGAACAATTTGTGTATGATCAGAATTCCAGAACAGGTGGAGGCACAGACACATACAAAAACAAACTTACAAAGAGAAATGTCAAAGATTTAGTAGTAGAAAACTTTCCTAATGTCATAAAAGATGAAAGGATATTTATCCAGGAACCTCAGCAAATCCCATACAGGATAGACCTCAAAAGAAAGTCACTAAGATATATCATAATCAAAGTTTCCAAAACCAAAGATAAAGAATTTTGAGAGCAGGTTGGGGAAAAGGAAATGTTACTTATAAAAGGCAACCAGTAAGAATAAACTGTAATTTCTTGGCAAAAATAATATGTACAAGAATGCAATGGAATGACATACATAAAACCTTGAAAGAAAAATATAACTGTCAACTAAAAATTACATATCCAGCAAAACTGTCCTTCAAATATGATGACAAAATTAGTACATTTTGAGATAAAGAGAAATTTAGGGAATTTGCAAATATCAGAACAACCTTACAAGAACCAACATCAGACAAAAATCTGAGATTAAGACATGTGAATATCACTTGAAAAACAACCCAGAAAAGTAATTTTCATAAATTCAATAAACTTGCAAGATTGAAAATAGAGAACTAGAGTTGTCAATATGTAAATGATGACAACTACAATGCAAAAAGAGGTAATAAATGATATAATTTCAAAACTTCCAAATGGAGAGGAAGTCAAGACAATATAAAGATAGAATAGACTTTTTAAAACTTGTTGCTGTAAAACAGGGGATTAATCTTACAGTCCAGAAACAGAGGACCCTAGGACCATCAAGGGAGAAGAGCACAAGTGGAATGCAGGACCCACTCCAGAGAAGCAGTGACACCAGAGGTGGAGGCAGAGATGGGGACATAGAAAGAGGGGGCAGCTGAGCACTCTACATTTATGGAAAGAGAGGGACTAAGAGCTGATGGCCATGAGGCAGGCTTGCAGAATGTGCCCTTTGGTGGTTTAAATTATTATATATACCTGAGTGTTTAAAAAAAAAAAGAGCTAAAATGAATAGAAATACTGTTACTAATATAATTTAATCATTGTAATGAAACAAAGTATATGATTTGTTAAATGAAAAACTGATGATCTCTCCTGTAAACTTTCACTCAATTTACAATAAAAACTTAAAAAAAAAAAAAAAGCAAAAAATCCTTGCTTGTGTTAAGTGCTGTTGAGCCAGTTCTGACTCATAGCGACCCTGTATAAGGTTTCTGAGGACCAGCAGTTTGAGTTGCAGTTCCGACTGACCTTGTAGTCTTGTGCTTACCCTATAGCATAAAAATAAGTTACAGGTAACTATACATAAAGTTAATGAACCATCTAACCAAAATAAGAAAGAAGAAAGTCAGAAGGGCTTAGTAAGCACAAAATCAACAAAAATGAAGAAAATGAAAAAAATAAATAAATCCAATAATAAAATTAAATCAGAACAGAGCAAAGGACATGAATAGACACTTCTCCAAAGAAGATAATCAGGCGACCTTTCTGAAGAACAAACATGAAGAAATGCTGGCAACCATTAGCCATTGAAGGAGCTCTGGTAGCGTAGTGGTTACGAATCGGGCTGCGAACCTTAAGGTCAGCGGTTCGAAACTACCAGCCGCTCCGAGGGAGAAAGATGAGGCTTTCTACTCCCGTAAACATTTACACCCTCGGAAACCCTGTACAGGGTCGCTATGGGTCGGAACCGACTCGATGGCACTTAACAACAACAACAACAACACTACAATGAAATATCTTCTCGTGTCTGAATTAATAGCAAAGATTTTATTGTTGTTGCTTTTTTAAAGAAAAAAATAAATGCTGCCAAAGGTGTGGAGAGACTGGAACCCTTATAAACTGCTGATGGGGCTGTAAACTGGTGCAAACACTATGGAAAACAGTATAATGCTTCCTTTTTGTTTATAGAAATCCCATTGCTCTGTAGATTTCCTACAGAAATTAAAGTTTTGACATGAATAGCTATATGTCCATCTATGTCCATTTTAGCACTATTCATAATAGCAAAAAGTTGGATAAAACCTCTTAGGTCTTAGATACTGTCAAGTTATTTCCAATTCCTGCTGATCTTATGCACAACAAAATGAAACACTGCTGGGTCCCGCGCCATCCTCACAATTGTTATGTGTAAGCCTTTTGCTGCTTCCACTGTGTCAATCCATCTTGTTGTCTTCCTCTTTTTCATCAACCCTCCACTTTATCAAGCATGATGTCCTTCTCCAGGGACTAGTACAAAGTATGACAGATGAAGTCTCACTATCCTAGCTTCTAAGTAGTATTCTAGTTGTCTTTCTTCCAACACAGATTTGTTTGTTCTTCTGGAAGTCTATGATACTTTTAATATTCTTCCCCAACACCACAATTAAAACCAATAATCTTTCTACAATCTCTCTTATTCATTGTGGAAACAACCCAAATGCTCACTAATTGAAGAATTGATAAACAAACTATGGTACATGCAAAAATGTAAGACTTGGCAACATTAATGAATAACAATGAATCTGCTAAACACCTCATAACATGGATGAACTTGGAGGACATTATGCTGAGAAAATAAGTTAATAACAAAAGGAGAATTATGGATTGAGATGACTATTTAAAAAAGTCAAGAAAAGGTTCTCACACTAGGCATTCTTTGATGGCTAACTGGAGTGGGAAGGGATCATGGTTGCTGTTAGGTGTAGTCAAGTTAGTTTCAACTCATTGTGACTCTATACACTACAAAATGAAACACTGCCTTGTCCTGGGCAATCCTTACAATTTTTATGTTCAACCCCATTGTTGTTGCCACTGTGTCAATTCATTTCCTTGGGAGTATTACCCTTTTTCAAAGGCTCTCCACTTTACAAAGCATGATGGAAGGACCCCAGGAACTATTTCTCCCTAACTTGTCCAACTAGAAGAGATGAAGTCCCACCACCCTTGCTTGTAAGGAGCATTCCTGTTGTACTTCCTCCAAGACAAATTTGTTTATTATTTTGGAAATCAATGGTACTTTCAACATCTTTCACTAACACCACAATTCAAATGCATCAATTCTTCTGTGGTCTTCCTTATTCATTGTATAACTTTCACATGCATATGAGGCAACTGAAAATCTTGAGAACTTTAAAGGAGAAGTTGGCAGCTGATTTGCCTAATGCATTGTATCATTTGATTTCTTGACTGCTGTTTCCATAAATGTTGATTAGGATCCAAGCAAAATGAATTATTTGACAACTTCAATCTTTCCCCCATTTATCATGGTATTATTTACTAATCCAATTGTGAGGACAGGTCCAGGGGAAAGGAATGGAAGGGTAAATTACTAGCTAGAGGGCAAATGTATATTATTTGGGAAGTCAGTAAAAAAAAAGATGAGGGAAGGTGAAGACCCTCAGAGGAGTCTAAGAGTTAAAGACAGTGAAGGTAAATACTACTATATATATAGTATTCATGCAATAATGGTGCTCTATGAATGAATGCATGGATAGACATGCAAGCTGAATGGGTTTGTGATAGAGAATGGGACTATATGCAAAGGATATTTCCATGTGAGTATTTATCTATTCTGCCAATGTATCCATGAACGTAGTGGAGCATACTGAAGACAAAGTTATGAAAAAAATCTTAGAAATAAGCAAACACCTTGAGGGAATGAGTGACTAAGTTTGAGTCCTTAAGATCACAATCTTAAGGCATGTCTAGGTCAATTGGCTCAACATAGTGACTGGGGCCTTACATGCTTGTGAGCACTCTATGGTACAGCTATTGGTTTTGCCTCATCCAGAAAAAAAGAAGAGCAAAGAAAATCAAAGATGGACACAATTACTCTAACTGGACTACTGGACCAAGCAAACATCAGTCTACACGACACTGAAACCATAAGAATTTGATGGTGATTGGTTACTACTACCACTTGCTCTAAAAGGGATCACATTAGAAAGTTCTGAACAGAGTAGGAGAAAATGTGGAACAAAACTCAAAATTATAAAAAAAAAAAAGAAGTCTTGACTTACTGGTCAGGATGAGACTGGTGGATGCATTAAGATCCTTAGCCCTTAGCCACTGTTCAGGTCTAAAACTGAACTCATCCTTGTTGCTCAACTTTTATCCCAACAATAGACAGGTCAATAAGGGGAATAATAACAATATGGAGGTACATTTTATTTGAGACCAAAAGGGCAGCATTCTATTTGAGACCAAGCATTTTATTTGAGACCAAGGACAAAATTCAGAAGGGTTAGGAAAGAAGGAAGAATAGAAAAAGGAAACATAGGAAGGAAGTGGACTAGTGGAATCAATGACATGAAAGAAAATGTGTATGAATTATTGAATGAAAGCTTTATATGCTCTGCAAAACACTACTCGATTAGCAATAAAACATGTAACAATAATAACAATATTTTCTGAATTGAATCACTTATAGATATTTGTTGTTGTTGGAAGGTGCCTTCGAGTCATTTCCAACTTATAGAAAGTCTATGCACAACAGAATGAAACACATCCATGTCCTGCTCCAATCTCACAATCGTTGTTATACTTGAGCCCATTGTGGCTGCCATTGTGACAGTCCATCCCATTGAGGATCTTCTTCTTTTTGCCAGTTCCTGGAGAAGAACATCATGTTTGGTAAAATGCCCAAAGTGTGAGAGACAAAGTCTCTCCATCCTGGCTTCTAAAGAGCATTCTGGGTGTACTTTTTCCAGCATAGATTTGTTTGTTCTGGAAATCTGGGGTACTTGTAATACTGTTCTTTAATATTTTCATATTATACTTTAATATTTTAATATTCTAACACCATAACTCAAATACATCGACTCTTCTACCATCTTCCTTATTCATTGACCAATTTTCACATGCATACGAAGTTATTGAAAATATCATGGCATGGGTCAGGTTCATCTTAGTCCTCACACTGACATCTTTGCTCTTGAACACTTAAAAAGGGTGTTGTGCAGCAGATTTGCCTAGTGCAATAAGTTGTTTGATTTCTTGACTGTTGCTTCCATGAGTGTTGATTGTGGATCCAAGCAAAATTAGTCTTTGACTTCTCCCTTTATCATTGTTGTTGTTGTTGTTAAGTGCCGTCGAGTCGGTTCCGACCCATAGCGACCCTGTACAGGGTTTCCGAGGGTGTAGTGCTATTTATTTGTCCAGTTGTGAGGATTTTTGTTTTCTTTACATTTAAGTGTAATCCATAATGAAGGCTGTAGTCTTTGATCTTCATCAGCATGTACTTCAACTCTACTTCCAGAAAACAACGTTGTATTATCTGCATATCAGAGGCTGTTAATGAGTCTTCTTTCAATCCTAAAGTCATGTTCTTCATATAGTCCAACTTCTTCAATTAATTATTCCGCATACAGATTGAATACCTATGGTGAAAGAATACAACCCAGATGCACGTCTTTTCTGATTTTGAACCATTAATTATCCCTTTGTTCTGTTCTGCTGACTGCTTCTTGGTCCACATACAAGTTCCTCATGAACAAAATTAAGTGTTCAGCAATACATTTTCTTCACAATATTACCCATAGTTTGTCATGAAAATGTCTGCAAAGTCAATAAATCACAAATAAACACCTTTCTGGTATCATCGTCTTCAGCCAAGATTCATCTGACATCAGCAATGACATCCCTAATTTCATGTCCTCATCTGAATCTGGCTTGAACTTCTGGCAGTTCCTTATCGATTTACTACTGCAAACGTTTTTAATTATTTGCAGCAAAATTTTACTTGCATATAATTGTAATAGTACTGTTAGATTATTCCCTCATTCTATTGGAGCACTTCTCTTTGGAATGGACACAAATATGTATCTCTTCTTGTCAGTTGGTCAGGTAGCTGTCTTCCAAATTTCTTGACATAGATGAGTGAATTCCTCCAGTGCTGCATCAGTTGTTTTTTGTTTTTTTTTAAAGATTTCAATTAGTAATATGTCACTTTCTGGAGTCTTTTTTTCACCATTGCCTTGAGTGTTGTTTGGATTTCTTTATTTATTATCATTAGTTCTTGAAATGGATGAATACCATCCACATCTTTCTGGTACAATGACTCTTTGTATTGGCTTGCATCTTCTTTTGATGCTTTCTGCATCGTTCAATATTTTACCCACAGAGTCCTTCAATATTGCAACCTGAGGCTTGAATTTTTTCATCACTTATTTCAACTTGATAAATGTTGAGTGTATTCTCTGTTTTTGTTTTGTTTTGTTTTGTTTTCTAAACCCAGATCTTTGCACATTCCGTGGTGAACTTGACTTAGTTTTCTGGAGCTGCCCTTTGAAATTTTCTGTTCAGCTCTTTTACTTCTTCATTTCTTTCATTGTCTATGTTCAAGAGAAAATCCAAGATGTATGAAAGAACATTCATAGTATCACTGTTTGCCATAGCAAAAGAAAACTGAAGCTACCAAATGTTCACCAAAGGTAGTGTGAATGAACCAATGTGGAATAGTCACATGACATTGCATCACATATCCAAGTAAATACACTATATTAACTTGAAATACTATGGTAATCTTAATTTAATTTCAAATGGTGAAATATTTTTGAAGGATTACATAAATCTTGGTGTCCTTTATTTAGGAATTATTGCTGTTGTTAAGTGCTGTCAAGTAGGTTCCAACTCATAGAGACCCTGTCTAGGATTTCCGAAGAATGGCTGGTGAGCTAAAACCTTGCACTTCAAACCGACATTCAGTCCAGTGCATTAACTCTCAGTACCACACCAGGACTTTTATTTATGGATTAAAATAAGTAAAATCAAAATCATCTGCTTCTATGAGTGTAGATAATGGATCCAAACAAAATGAAGTCTTTGAAAACTTCAATCTTTTCTCCATTTATCATGTTATTTACTGGTCCTTGGGACTACATATTAAAAGAATCATATAAAAAAGAAAGTAAAAAAAGTTAACTATTATAGATGTATAATATGTATAAGGTTTATGTCACATTGAAGACTATGGGGGGGGGTGTCATAAAAATATGTGATAGGGAAGCCATATGGTTATGTGTAAGTTATTGTCAAAGCTTAACTTTTGTTTGTGGTGGTGGTTTTGTGAATGTTCATTGCATTATTAAAATTAATAAAATAAAAGTGGACCAATGTGTATCAATGAGAGTGTGTTATGCACTGAGGATATGATTAATCCAATTCTGTATACCTGAGGTGCATTTGTTAGGTCCTTCAAGTCAGTTCCAATTCGAATGAACCTTATACACAACAGAACAAAACACTGCCCAGTCCTGCATCATCCTGAAAATTGTAGTTAGATTTGAGCCCATTGCTGCTGCCACTATGTCAATTCATCTCATCAAAGGATCTTCTTTTTTCCTAATCCAGCACTTTACCAAGCATGATGTCCTTTTCTAGGGACTGTTCCCTCTTGATAACATGTTGGCAGTATGAGAGATGAAGTCTCGCCCTCCTTGCTCCCAAAGAGCATTCTGGCTGTACTTCTAACACAAATTTGTTTGTTATAATAGCAGTCTATGATATTTTTAATATTCTTGTCCAACACCACAATACAAATATATTGATTCTTCTATGGTCTGCTTATTTTTGTCCAACTTTCACTTGCATATGAAATAATTGGAATACCATGGCTTGGGTCAGGTACAGTCCTTAAAATATCAACTCTTAAAAAGATTAACGTTTTAAAGACGTTTTGTACAGCAGATTTGTCTAATTCAATATGCCATTTATTTTCTTATCTTCTGCTTCTATGAGTGTTGATAATGGATCCAAACAAAATGAAGTCTTTGAAAACTTCAACCTTTTCTCCATTTATCATGTTATTTACTGGTCCAGTGGTGAAGACTTTTGTTTTCTTTACAGATGTTTACAAACCATACTGAAGGCTGTGGTCTTTGATTTTCATCAGTATTTTAATTCCCTTCATTTTCAACAAGCAAGATTGTATCATCTATATATAGCAGGTTGTTAATAAATCTTACTCCAATCCTAATGCCACAGTCTTCTTCATATAATGTAGCTTCTTGGATTATCTGCTTAGCATAAAAATTGAATCAGTATGGTGAAGTGCTGCAACCATGACATATATATACCTTTCCTGATTTTGAACCATTTAGTATCTCCTTTTTCTGTTCTACCAACTAACTGCCTCTTTATCTGTGTAAAGGTTCCTCATTAACACAATGAAATGTTCTGGAGTACCCATTCTTCTCAATGTAATTCATAGTTTGTCATTATAGACACACAGTTGAAAACTTTTGTATCACCAATAAATCACAACTAAACATCTTTCTGATATTTTCTGCTTTCAGCCAAGGTCCATCTGATATCAACATTTATATCCCTAATTCCACATCCTCTTCATAATTTGGCTTGAATTCCTGGCAGTTCTCCATTGATGTGATGTTGTAGTCATTTTTAAATTATCAGGAGCAAAATTTTACTTGCATGTAATACTAAAGATATTGTTTAATGATTTCTTCATTTTGTTATGTCACTTTTCTTTGGAATGGGCATAAATGTGGAACTCTTCCTATCAGTTGGTCAGATAACTGTCTTCCCATTTCTTAATATAGATGAGTGAGTGTCTCTACTGCTGCATCAGTTTGTTGAAAGATTTCAATTTGTATTCTGTCAATTCCTGGAGTCTTGATTTTCACCAATACCTGGATTACAGCTTGGACTTCTTCCTTCAGTACCATTCTTGGTCATATGATACCCTTTGGAATTGTTGAACATAGGCCAAATCTTTTTGGTACAATGACTCTGTGAATTCCTTCTATCTCTGTTTGGTGCTTTCTGTATAATTCAATATTTTGCCCATAGACTCTTTCAATATTGCAAGTCAAGGACTGAACTTTTACCTCCGTTCTTTCAGTTTGAGAAATGTTCAATGTTTTTCTAACTCAAGTCTTTGCACATTTCATTAAAATAGTTGTCTCTGTCTTCTCAATATGACCTTTCAAATTTTTTGTTCAGCTCTTTTACCTCCTCATCCCTTCCAGGTGTTTTAGCGTCTCTATAAGCATTGGATAAGTACTGGACCTCAATGTCAGTTTTGAACTAAAAAGATTAGCAGTTTGTATCCACCAGTAGCTCCTTGGAAACCCTATGCAGGGTCACTAGGAGTTGGAACTGACTCGAAGGCACTTAACAAAAAATGCTCCAGAGCAAGTGTGCCATTCTGACATACTTTACTGTCTTTTTAACAACCATTTGATTTCTTCCCATATTATGTTCTTGATGCCATCCCACAGCTTTTCTGGTCTTCAATTCTTAGTGTATGACGCATCAAATGCGTTCTAGATATGGCCTCCAAATTCAGTTGGGATGTATCCCACCTGACTCTTGTGGGCTTGTTTTAATTATCTTTAGCTTCAGCCTGAACTTGCTTATGACCAGTTGGCTGATAATAATGAGCTTTTTCCACTGTCTGTACCCACAGATGTAGCCAATTTGATTCCTGTGTATTCCATTTGGCTGCATCCATATAATCACTTTTAATGTTGTTTAAAGAAGGTATTTGCAATGAATAATTGGTCCAGAAAAATTCTATCATGTGATCTCCAACATCATTTGTACCACTAATGTCGTATTTTCCAGCTACTGATGGCTTCCTTTTGTTTCTAACCCTTGCAACCCAATCCCTGAGATCCATAGTAAGCTTATACAAAGGAAACTGAAGGGAGGAAAAAGCTAGTAAATTGGTAGAAATTTTGTCAGATGCGAGTTCTTTAAAAAGAATAATAAAATGGAATTGAATAAATGAAGTAAAAAGTAAAGAAATAAATAACAGCTGTGAGGGACAGTCTCTGTTATCCTTTAAGTTACATGTACATAATGTTTGTGTGATCCAAGATACCAGTGAGGCATCCTTGCTTTTTGTGATGAAGCCAGTTAATGTGAAAATGTTCTATTGTAAATAGTTCTATTATAAAGAGCTAGTGCTAAGTTGCAGGAGCTCTGGTAGCGAAGTGGTTACGACTCGGGCTGTGAACCGCAAGGTCAGCAGTTCGAAACTGCCAGCTGCTCCGCGGGAGAAAGATGAGGCTTTCTACTCCCGTAAAGATTTACACCCTCGGAAACCCTGTACAGGGTTCGCTATGAGTCGGTTCGACTCCACGGCACATAACAACAACAACAACAGTGCTAAGTTGAACTCTGTTTCTAGGGCAGCTTCTGATTGAATGCAGTTGTGTATGTTGCTTGGGGCAACTAGTTGTGGGAAAACCATTAATTAGCTCCAGTCATTATATGCAAATTAAATTGGTTAACTCAATATGGAAAACAGATAATAGAAGCTGGAATGATGCTCCTTGATATTGTAAGGAAAGCATACTACACTCTTATTGTTCCCAGTGGACTAGAAAGAGGTTTTTTACCTAAAAAAGAGCTGAAAGTAGAACCTGACTAGAGAAATGAGACTGAATATTCTTTGCCTCTGGAAAGAAACAGGCAGACTCTTCTTAAAGGAAAGAAGTAAACTGTCTGTTGAGAGATGTATTTAAAAGACTTTGGAGTTCTTACCTCTAGGAATTGGCAGAACATTTAAAATATTTTTAAAATACAATTTGAGGTAAATTCCAAGATCTAATATATATTATTGTTTTCAAAAATTAAAGTGAGTCAGAAATTATAAATAAATATGGCACATATGGGCTTTTTTTTTCCATTAAAAAGAAAACAAAGAAGTCTAAATCATTTCAAGAGTTACTAAATGTAAGAGTAGTTTCCTAAATACCAGGTGCTTAAAACATAGAAGTGACCCATCACAAGGAAGTTGTTTATTTCAAATCACACTTTTAATCTTAAAAACTTACATGAATTTTGCATTCTTATATGCATATGTTGTTGTTGTTGCTAAGTGCTGTTGGGTCAGTTCTGACTCATAATGACTCTGAATAGAGTTTCTGAGGATTGGTTGGTAGGCTTGAACCACCAACCTTGCAGTTAGCAGTTCAGTGCTTATTCTATATTATCACACCAAGACTCCTAGCTTATTTGAATAGAACAGTATTTTCACAAATTAATACTTCAGGCATTGTTTCGTTCTGTTGTACATTGGTCACTATGAGTAGGACCCTGCTAGACAGTACCTAAAACAAGATTATCCTTTGTCTCCCCTTGCTTATTAACATATATTCCATTTTACAAAGAATCACTATAATTACTCTTTTTTTGTATAAAGTTTGTCTAAATCTAATTCTTATTTAATAACTATATGTGTGTCTGATATAAAGAACTTTTAAATTCATGATTATAATTTCCAGTTGAATAGAGACAAAGCAGTTGCCCAATTTCTGGAACACTTCCTTGTGGCAGAAAATGACTAGTTGTTCCTCATGTCCCACTTCCCTTTCTTTTTGGCCACAATTAGGCTACATTTCCCAGCTTTCCTGGCAGTTAGGTATGGCCATGTGACTGAATTCTGATCAAAGAAGCTTGGCAAAAAACAACTAAATAAAACTTCACCAGTGATGGTCCTTTCTCTTTCTTTGTTTTTCTAGACTGAGAGACCATACCCACAAATGCTTTGGAAGCCACAAACATTCTCATCAGTTCCAAACCCTGAATGACTGCATGGAAATGGGTATCCTGACCACAGGCTGCATTTATAACTCAGAACTAATACAGGTCCATTGTATTAAGCCATGGAGTTTAAAGGGTTCATCTATTACAGAAGTTTTCACATTATATAAACTAATAAATGCCTCCTAGAGACATAGTGAAGATGGAGATAATTCTCATAAAATAATTAGCAACCAGGGCATGATAGAAGGTACACTCATTTCACTTTGAGTTTATGTGACCCTGGGACCATGGGACTACCTCCTATCAGTCTATTTCTTAAATTTGCAGGATAAAAGTAACCGCAACTAATAATCCTAAAATTGATCTATCACAAATTGTTCACCACATTTCTAATGGATTTAAAGTGTGTGTATTGATAGGAGAAAGCAGGAAGGAAATGAAAGAAGAGGAGAAGAAAGTATCTGGAGTTGCAAGATAATACTCAAATGTATTTGCAAACCTAGTTTGAGACAAAAGGGTTGGGGGAAGAGAATGAGTTTTTATAGATATCCATCATGTTGTTTTTGTTGTCAGGTGCTGTCAGGGACCTGCCTCGACATAGGGGTTCGGTTCACGAGGAGAGTATACCTGACGGTGATTGCAATATATCAAGAATACACAGAAGGAGACAAAGAGAGAGACAAAGAGACACTCCGAAACCAGAGTGAATGCTGGACTGGCATCA
>NW_006408553.1:164657-166288 GCF_000296735.1 Chrysochloris asiatica | reverse complement strand
CAAATCTGCTGCACAGGAACTTTTTAAAGTATTGAAGAGCAGAGACGTCAGCTTGAGGACTAAGGTGCGCCTGACCCAAACCATGGTATTTTCAATAACCTCATATGGATGCGAAAGCTGGACAGTGAATAAGGAAGATATCCATCATATGTCACCATTATTTTTTGTCCTACACTGGTGGTTTGTATATTACTGTGATGCTGGAAGATATGTTGCTAATATTTTAAATATCAGCTCATATAAACCATCCATGATGGCTAGGTTTCCAGACTAACACAAAGTAGGAACGAAAGGCAGACCACTTCTTAATAGTTATTGTTATTGTTGTTAAATGCCATTGAGTCAGTTCTGACTCCTAGCTATCCTGCATAGGGTTTCCTAGGAGAGGCTGGTGGGCTTAAACCAACTACTGTACAGTTAGAAGCCCAATGCTTATGGTATGGATAGCAACAGAACACTGTCTGATATATTGACTTAAGATGAGTCACTGATAAAAACAAGGCTTCAGGAATTGATAGAATACTCATTGAAATCTTTCAACAAAACTGATGCAGCACTGGGGTTGCTCATCTTTCTATTAAAAAATTTGGAAGACATCTAACTGGCCAGCTGATAGAAAAAGATCCATATTTGTGCCCATTCCAAAGAATACAGATATCAGGGAAGAATATCATTAATATCATATGCAAATAAAATTTTCCTTACAATCATTTATAAAAACTGTTGCAGCAGTACATTGACAGAAAGCTGCCAGAAATTTAAGCTGAATTTAGAAGAACATGTGGAATGAGGTATATTAGTACTCATATCAGATGGATCTTGACTGAAAGCAGTGAGTACCAGAAAGACATTTACTTGTGCATTATTGACTATGCAAAGATATTCAACTGTATGAATCATAATAAACTATGGATAACATTGCAAAGAATGGATATTCTAGAGCAATTAATTGTGCTCATGAGGAACCTGTTCATAGACACACAGGATTTCTCAAACAGATAAAGGGGATATTGGAAATATAAGGAAAGGTTTGCATCAGGCTTGTATCATTTCATCATACATATTCAATCTGTATAAGGAGCTCTGGTAGCATAGTGGTTACGAATTGGGTTGTGAATCGGAAGGTCAGCAGTTCAAAACTACCAGCTGCTCCGCGGGAGAAAGATGAGGTGATCTGCTCCCGTAAAGATTTACAGCCTCGGAAACCCTATTCAGGGTCACTATGGGTCGAAACCGACTCGACGACACTTAACAACAACAACAACAATTCAATCTGTATGCTGAGCAAATCATCTGAGTAGCTGTATTAGCTGAAGAAAATGTGGCATCAGGATTGGAGGAAAATCCATAAACAACCTGAGATAAGTAGATAACACAACTTTACAAGTTGGAAGTGAATCAGTATTTACTGATGATGATCAAAAACAACAGTTTTCGGTATGGATTGCACTTCAATGTAAAGAAAGCAAAAGTCCTCACAACTGTACTAATAAAAAACATGAAAAATAAAAAGGTTGAAGTTGTCAAGCATTTCATTTTATTCAGATCCACAATCAATGATCATGGAAGTAGCAGGCAAGAAATCAAACAACATATTGCATTAGGGAAGTCTGCTGCAAAAGACCTCTTTA
>NW_006408553.1:157851-163423 GCF_000296735.1 Chrysochloris asiatica | reverse complement strand
TATTATTTAACACAATAGTGATTACACCAGATTTTATTTTCTCAAGCAAAGGATAACATTCCTCTTTGATTCCTAAGTACAGCCTTGAAATTATCTGTCTTTTGGAGGATTCAATTTCCATGGCATCTGTAAAACAGTCCATGAGGATACCAACAGTGCTTAGTAGTAAAGAACATTTGCTAACTTGTTGTATCATGAGCCCTTGCTCAAGGGGTTCATACTTTATTTCTAATCTGGTTTTCAGCACTTGATCATGTGTTTCTTCATAATTATGTACAGGATTTGATAGAGGGATAGTTTGTGTGTGATCATATGGAATGTTCACAGAAGGGTGGTAACATACTATTGTTCTGCCATCTGATGTCAAAGCAAGCTCTACCTTGCAATTACAGTCATCTGGGAGAGAAGAATATGTAAATTTATGACAAACACAATATAAAGCATCATTTTAAACTGGAAGTAAATATTTCAAAGCAGTTCTGTTTGATATAGCCCATTTTATTACTGTTACTGCCATAGTGAATTAAGATGCTTATCAGATGGTATGAGAAAAGATGCTGTGAAGAGAAAACTGCTTTTCAAATCTGCTGCTAGGCACACCTACTTCCAGCCCTGGACAGCTCCTTATGACAAGTCAGCCATCTTATTTCTGCACACCTTTCTTAATCTTAAATTTTATTCAGTATCTCTTTGTTCTTTTCAAACAACTGCCTCTTGGACTATGTTTAGGTTCTTCATGAGCAAAATAAAATGTTCTGGAATTCCCTTTCTTCCCAATGCGATCCATAGTTTGGTATGATCCACACAGTTGAATGTCTTTGCATAGTCAATAAAGCAAAGAATATTTTCTGGTATTCTCTGTTTCAGACAAGATCCATCTGATGTTAGCAATGATATCCCTACTTCTATGTCCTGTTTGGAATCTTGAACTTTTGGTGGCTCCCTGTCAATGTACTGTTGGAACCATTTTTTGAACTATCTCCAGCACTCTTTTACTTGAATCTTATATTAATGATATTACTCAATAATTTTCTCATTTTCTCGGGTCTCCTTTTTTTTGGAATGGGCACACATATAGATCTCTTGGTTGGACAGGTACCTAAATTCTTAGCATAGCCAAATGAAAACCTTCAGTGTTGCATCCATTTGCTGAAACATTTCAAGTTGTATTCTGTCAATTCCTGGAGCCATGTTTTTTGTCAATGACTTCAGTGCATATTGGGCTTCTTCCTTCAGTAACATTAGCTCTTGATCACATGGAGCCTCTTACAAAGATTGAACATTTATCAATTCTTTTTATTACAGTGACTCTGTGAATTCATCCATCTTATTTTAATGTTTCCTGACTCATTCAATATTTTGATTTTTTACTATTGTAACTGGAGTTTTCTTCTTTTCTTTCAACTTGAGAAATGCTGAATGTGTCCTTCCATTTTTTGTTTTCTACTTTCAGGTCTTTGCACATTTCATTAAAATTATTGGTCTCCTTGAAAATTTCTGTTCAGCTCTTTTACTTCCTCGTTTTTCCATTTGCTTTAGCTTTTCTCTGCTCAAGAGCAAGTTTCAGAGTCTCTTCTGTCATCCATTTTGGCCCTTTCTTTCTTTCCTGTCTTTTTAAAGACACTTTGCCTTCTTCATGTATGATATTCTTGATGTCATTCCACAATTCTTCTGGTCTTTGGTCATTAGTGTCTAATGCATCAAATCTGTTATTGAGATGCTCTCTAAATTCAAATGGGATATGCCCATGGTCATGTTTTGACTCTCTTGGACTTGTTTTAATTTTCTTCAGCTTCAGCTTGAGTTTGCATATGTGTATTTGATGGTCTGTTCCACAGTCAGACCCTGTCCTTGTTTGGCTGATGATTTTGAGCTTCTTCATCATCTCTTCCCACAGAAGTAGTCAATTTGATTTCTGTATCCCATTTGGTGAGGTTCATGCGTATAGTCACCATTAATATTGTAAAAAAAAAAAAAAAAAAAAAAAAATTTGCAATAAAGAAGTTGTCTTGCACAATTCTATCATGTGATCTCCAACATTGCTTCTATCACCAAGGTCATATTTTCCAAGTTTGACTTTTGTTTCCATCATTTGCCTTCCAATCACCAATAATTATCAATGCATCTAGATTTCATGCTTGATCAATATCAGATTGACAAAATTGGTAGAATCTTCTATTTCATCATCACTAGCTTTAGTTGAATCCTTGTATGGTGCTGTAGGATAAGCACTAGACTGCTAACCAAAAGATCAACAGATCTAACCAACCAGCTGCTTCTTGGAAAGCCTGTATGAGATCACTATAAGTCAAACTAACTCAACAACATTTTACAACAACATGTTTTTGTGGTTGGTATGTAAATTTGAATAATGGCGTGGTGGTGGTTGGTGGTAGTTATGTGCCAAAGAGTTGGTTCTGACTCATAACGACTCTATATATGATTCCAAGACCATAAATCTTTATGGAGCAGAAAGCCTTATCTTTCTCCCATGGAGTGGCTGGTAGATTTGAACTTCTGACCTTGCACTTTGCAGCCCAACTCCTAACACATTATGCTACCATTGTTGTTAAGTGCCATTGATTGGTTCTGCCTCATAGGGTTTTCAAGAAGCTGATAATGAGTTTGAAATGTCAACCTTGTTCACAGTCCAGTGCTAATCCTACAGCACCACAACTGGACTCCACTATGCTACCATAATGGTGTCAAATGGCATTCCTTGTAGGATGTGGATATTATGCTATCACAGACAGCACTGTACTTCAAGATATATCTTGAAATGCTTTTTGTGGCAATTCATGCAATGCCATTCCTCTTCAATTTACCATTCCCAGCATTGTAAACAATATGATTCTTTGATTCAAAATGTCCACTACCCGTCCGTTTTATGCTCACTGATGTCTAGGATATCAATCTTTATGTATTCCAGTTCAATTCTGATGACTTTCAATTTCCTAGATTCATATTTCATATGTTATGCAATCAGATTATTAATGGATGTTTGCACCTGTTTTTGTTCCATTTTGAGTTGTGCCACTCACATCCGTTAACAAAGGTCCCAAAGTTTTGCTCCATTCACATCAGTAAGGTCAACTCTACTTTGAGGAGATAGCTTTTTCCCAGTCATATTTTGACTGACTTCAAACTTGAGGGGCTTATCTTCAGGTACTATATCTTACAATGTCCCATTGCTATTCATTGGGTTCTCAGTGGCTAACCATTCAAGCTTTCAAAATTCCACCTCTATTTTTTCCTAGTCTGTCTTAGTATGGAAACTCGACTGAAACCTGTCCACCATGAGTAACCCTGCTCATATTTAAAATACTTCTGGCATGGATTCTAGCATCACAGTTCTCCAAATGGCAGATGAGCAGTAAAAATGGTAGACAAGCAGTGGGCTAAGGTGCCTTGACCTGACCTAAGCTGAGGTTTTGTCAATTGCATCATATGCATGAGAAAGCTGGAAGGAAAACCAGAAAGGAATCAGAGTATTTTAATTATGGTGTTTTCAAAGAATATTGAAAGTACCATGTACTGTCAGGAGAATAAGCAAATCTGTTTTGTAAAGTAAGGCTGAGTTACTCCTTAGAAGTGATGTCAAAACTTCGTCTCTTGTATTTTGGGCATCTTGTCAGCAAGGAGCAGTCCATGGTGAAAGACATAATGTTAGGTAAAGTGGAAGGTCTGTGAAAAAGATAAAGACCCCAAGCCAGATGGATTGACGCTATGACAGCAATAACTGTGTCAAACATAGCAATTTTGAGACTGGTGAAGAAATGGACATTGTTTCATTCAGTTGCACATAGGGTCACTATGAGTCAGAACTGACTTAGTGGCATTAACAATCGTATGTCAGTTGAAGGAGTAAGCAATTTACATCTGTTGACTACTTTCATCATTCAATAATCCTGGATGTAGATATTTGTGTCTCTATTTGCAACTAAGATTTGATGCTCTGAGTAACTTAGAGCAAGTGAAGCTGGGATTCAAAGCTGAGTTGGTCTGGTTCTAGCTTCCTTGCTCTTTCTGATAGAAGCATTTAACCTTTGCAGCCCACTGTTTCCCCGTTGAAACTAGACCAGCCACTCTCCTTGTGGAATTGGGTTTCCTGATGAAGCAAGTCATTAATGAAAGTATTAAGTGCACTGCCAACACAGAGGCCATTTAAAATGAGTTCTTTGAAATGGAAGCAGGGCACAAGCAGAGCCCACTTTCAAGGGGGCCTAATTTAAATGGCCAAATGCTAGATAAGACAGGCATTAAAGGAAGGGTGTTTGCTGGACTTGCAAAACTTTAGGTTCATGAATTCAGGAGCAGATTAAGTAGGAGAAAACAGGGTTTTTGACTACAGCCTCAGGAGCTTTCTGCATCTCTCAGGCCAGGAGGTTGGCTTTTCCAGTTGTGCAATTAAGCTCTTCTAGTGAGCCTTGCTCCCAGTTTTAAATAAATCTCCAATAATGAATTCAACAACCAAAATGCATTTACTAATTGAGGTGCCTGTGGGCCAGGTCGCCTCCCCTCCCCTGTCTGACAGCAAGTTCACCTCACTGTGCCAAGGTAAAGTAAGGTAGTAGGAGGTCCTTGTGCTCCCATGCTCTGTCTAAAGGGAATGCCCAACAGACTGGAAAAGGAGCTGCCAGGAAGAGAGTGCCCTGAAATAGTAACTCACAGATGGAAATTGCTACTCAGACTCAAACTATGATTTTTTGCTTTTAAGTGAAAACTCATGACATGTCCTGGGCATGTTATCTCCCTGGCCCTGAAAGCTGGTATGTAATACTAAAGGCCCTAAACTTGTGCTAGGGTATTCTTGATACAGAGACGAGACTGTTTGTAAGAAAGTTGACTTTGGAAAGCTAGTACCTCCCTCTCAGTTTGTTCATTTGGAAAATGAAGCTAATAGAATTGACTCCCAGGTTGTAGTAAAAAGTAAATGAATGTGTTGGTCACTCGGCACAACTTCTTATCCTCTAACAAGGGGCATAGTAGTCTGGGCTTGAGGAGATGATGCCACAAGGATAGGATAAGTATAACAATGGGTGATAGAGATACAGAGTATGAAGAATAGAAGGAACAGTCTTCCAATGGTAGAATTCCATGCAGGTGACCTGAGTTCAAGTCTCGGCCAATGCACCTCAAGTGTAGCCACCATTACCCATCAGTGGAGGTTTGTATGTTGTTAATATTGAAGGGGTCTCAAGAGCTTCCAGACTAAGATGGACTAGGTAGACAGGTCTGTTGATCTACTGCTGAAAATCAGTCAATGAAAACCCTATGGGCACAAAGAGACTGGCTTACAAGTTTTCAAGGGGGAGTTTAGTTTCACAGTGTGCAGGGAAGGTAGAATTTCCCTGAATAGTTTTCATCTTGTCTAGACAGATCTCGTGAAAGGAGATGGATATAAGATTCTAATGATTCAATAGTGAGTAACTGTTATCACAACTAATTGAGATTTTCACAACTGAAAAGGTACAAGTTTTGTAACATAAATGGGGGCGTAGTTAATGTTACATTCCAGAAACAGAGGACTCTAGGACCATCAAGGGATAACAGCATTAGTGGAATGTGGGAC
>NW_006408553.1:147825-157216 GCF_000296735.1 Chrysochloris asiatica | reverse complement strand
GAAGGCTGCGAACAGCGGTTCGAAACTACCAGCCGCTCCACGGGAGAAAGATGAGGCTTTCTACTTCCGTAAAGATTTACACCCTCGGAAACCCTGCACAGGGTCACTATGGGTCGGAACCGACTCGACGGCACTTACCAACAACAACAAGGGTGAACATGAATTGGGGGTAACTCAACAATGATTATGACAGCTAAGAACAACATCTCCAAAGAATACAGGAGAGGCCTGGGAAGAATGAAGTTAATGTCAGGAAATAGCTTGGAAGTGAAAGGAGTGGAGGAAGTATAGGCTGGGGAGTTGAGAGACATGTTGAAAGAAATGACAGACACAGTTGAGAAATGGAAAGTCAGCAATGTGTGGAGAATATAATAAGGAAAGATAAAAGGGAGAGCGAGGACACAAGTCACCTTGGGATCCCACCCTTCTCTTCTTATACTAGACTTTCAGCGATCTGCCAGTTATAAATTCACAAAGTACAACTCCTGCAGGGGGTATGCAATAAGATGGGCTGGAGAACTCTCTGCAGTCTTATGTTTCTTTTCTTCTTTTTGGCACACAGGGCCTGATAGGATCTGCTCCCTGGCCAAAGTTTCTTTGCCTCAACTAATGCAGAGAAAGACAATCAGCTACACTTAGGAAAGCAACTGGAAATTTTCAACCAGCAGCCAGCTCTGGAGACCTACAACCCAGTCCTTGAATCTTATCCAGCCCTGTCCTCAGGGCTGAAATTTATAAAAGAATAAATGAAAAATGACATGAGTGCATTTCCCAGGGAAATGACTCCAGTAACTGGGAGCAAATGAAGGCATCATGGTGTTTCATGTTGCTGTTGTTGTTAAGTGCGGTTGAGTCAGTTCCAACTCATAGCGACCCGGTATAGGGTTTCCTAGAAGCAGACAATGAGTTTGAGCTGCTGACCTTGTGGTCATCCTTACGGTTGAGTGCTTATCTGATAGCACCACACCATGTTGTAGCATGTTGTTGTTGTTGTTAAGTGCCATCAAGTTGCTTCCAACTCATAGCAACCCTATATAGGGTTTCTGAAGAGCAACTGGAGAGCTTGAATCACCAACATTGTGGTCCAAAGTGACTTTGCAGTCCAGTGCATTAACCCAAAGTGCCATACCAGGACTCCATGGTGGAACATCATGAAACACTGTATATTGCTGGTGGGCCAAGACAAGTAAGTGGGCAGTGACAGTGGGAGGGTGTTGCCTTTGCTGCTAGAGACAGTATACCTAATGGTGGGACAATGAGCAGTGTCTGAAACTGTTTCTTTCCTTCTGCTGGAAGAGGATAAGTGCCATAGAATCTCTTACTGAAGTTTCATTGTCCTCCATGGGCTTCTAACTCCAATTGCAGTTTATCAGCCTCTGGATTTACCATGTTCAAAATGGAGAATTAATTCCTTTAAAAATCCTCTGCCCTAAGAAAGGTAGTTCTGATATCATAAAGCATCAAAGAGGAAGAAATGTCAGGGGAGGTCTGCCAGTCTTGTTGGCTTCATGTTTCAAACCTAAGGGAATGTATCAAAGAATGTTGGCTGCTCTTCTTCCAGTCGTTCAATAAACATTTATTGAGTGCTTATTTCATGACAGTTTCTTTGTCAATATATATGCCAAAACAAAAAATGACAAATTTCCCTGCCCTCAGAGATTTTAGGAAACAAATATTCAACCTGGGATTACAAAGATTGGGTGTCAAGCTCAAGTCCAATGCAGAGAGCAATGATGGCATGTCACAAGAGGTAGGATGAGGATGTGGTCTTAGAAAGAATTTAGGTCAAGCAAATAAGGAATGAAAGTCTTAGGAGGAGGAGTTTAGTATAATTGAATGTTGATATGTTATGTTGAAGGCGTTGCCAGGCCTAGTCCTCCACAAAGTTCCATCTGATACACAAAGCCTTCATCGATGGTTTCAGCACTTGATTGTCTGGCCTATTCAGATGGCAATACAACATATTTTGGATATAGTGCACTTATAGACAACTGTTTGGCTCTATACATGTGGCTAACCTTAGGAGTAGACTCTACCTCTACCAATTACCATCAAGTCAGTCCTGACTCATAGCAACCACACACGTGTCATAGTAGAACTAGTCTCCATCGGGATTTCAAAGGCTGATTTTTCAGAAATTGGTTGCCATGTCTTTCTTTCAAGGTGCTTCTGGATTGGACTCAAACATTCATGCTTTCAGTTAGCAACCAAACATGTTAGCTATTTGTATCATTGAAAGATTCCTCCTAAAGATTTTTGTTGTTGTTGTTTTGACACCGAGTTGGTTCCGACTCATAGCAACCCTGTATGGGGTTTCCAAGGAGCAGCTGGTGAGTTTGAACCAACTATCTTTTGGTTCAAACTGACCTTGTGGTCCAGTATATTATCCCACAGGGCCATACTAGGACTAGGGAACCAATATTATCCTAAAAAACTTAACTCTGGCCATTAGCTCAGAATTCTTTCTTGATACCATCTTGCTACTAAAACTCACTCTCACTTTGGACTTTCTATTTTGCAGAAACGGCACTTTTTTATAAAGGCACGCCTTATTCCTCATTCAGGACTGGGTTGTAACTAATTTGCTCTTAATGGCGCATTGACCAGGAATGGAGTGACTAGATTTCCATTCCTTGAACTCCAAACTCCTAGAGTATAGTTAACTGTTGCCTCCTATCTTTCCTCACCATAGTCCACTATCACCAGTTTGGGCCTTGGCATCAAGGTTGACTGTCTGAATCTATCTGGATAGCTGTCTCAGACCTCAATACTTTTTTTTGGATTTCTGGTAAAGAAAACTACATATCACCTATCTTCTTTTTACATCTACCAGTCCACCGATTTAAGAGGCAAGGATCAATTAATTTCCCCACATAAAATTCCATTCAGTTACAGATCCCTGCCTCACTCCCATAGCTAACACCACCACTTCCTCAGAGCCCCAGTTCTAGAATTCTAACAACCTGCCTTTATAAGACAGGATACATCATAGTCTCAGTGGTTCTTTGGATGATAGCAGGTCCTTCCCATGTGGAAGGTGTCACTGAAACATGGTGCATTGAGTGATTGGGCCAATATCCAACTACTTTGATGACAGTACGAGGAATAGAATGCCCTTATCGTTTCCAGTCTAGACTGGTCCACTGTCTTCAGGTCTAATTCTGAGTCAAAGTCAGTGCTTCAACTCGTTTATCTTATCTCAGTTGCTTAGGAATACTGGGGACGTAGCAATGATCTTGAGGAATAAAAGATAAATAAACCTTCTCAGGTTCAGCATTTTTTTCTCCCACGTTCCTACTGCACCCTACTCCCCACTCCTATCCTTCTCCTTTCCCTTCCACTCCACTCCTTACAAGGAAAAAATAATAACAAATAGGAAGGCTAATTCTAAGTTTGTGCAGTCCCAGCATGTATCCTGGTCTGCCTTTAGTCCTGTTATTTTCTCTTGTGTCTGACTTTGACAGGACTGATGACATTTACGTTTTCCAAAAGCTTCAATAAAAGGCACTTTAGCTGCAATCACCTCCATCTAATTTCCCCAGTCATTTTTTTTTTTTTTTTTTTTTGCTTAAATCACACAACAAAACTAAGGCCTAAGCTTTTCTGACAACTTGTCACCAAATACGGCTCAGCCCAAATGGGCTGTCTTGAAAACCAAGGACAAAAGAAAACAAAACAGACTAAGTGGCCTGAAAATGAAGTGGAATGACGGAGGGAAGAGAGAAGATAGCAGAAATTAATTTTTTTGAAGTTCTAGAGCAGGTGGTTCAATATTCTTTGGAGCCTACAGAAAACATATTTGTTTCTCTTTAGAGGAAATAAAAGGAAGCTGGGAGCAAGAAGGAACCAATCATCTCCTTGCACATGAAGTCCTCAGTCCAAAGAAGTAATGAGATTCAAGGTATAGAAACTCAAACGGGAAGGTATAGCTACCTTTCTTTTTAACATTAAGTGTGGAGAGAAGGACTAGTGTCTCAGGAAAACTAAGGCCTAGGTATTTTGCCAACAGTTGCACAATGACTCACAAGATGGAAGAAAGGAACTAGATGAAACCATTTCATCCACTTAAAAAAAATAATACATCTATTGGAGAATATATACATATAAAATGTGTACCAAATAACATAATCCATAAAAACAACATTCTACATCCTATTTTGATCAGTATCAACTGGGATCCTAAAAGCTTATGAATGGCCATCTAAGGTAGAGCCATTAGTCTTTCCCAGTCCAGAGGAGAGAAGAGTGATAAAAACTGAAGACACTTGGAAACAATTAGTCCAACAGACTAATGGACCATGTAAATATCAGTTTTCATGACCATGAGACCAGAAAAACTAGATGGTGCCCAGCTCCCCACTACCAACTACTCTGAAAAGGATCACATTAGAAACTTCTGGATAAAGTTGGAGAAAGTATGGAACAAAACTCAAAATTATAAGAATGACCATGCTGACTGGTCATATAAAGAATGGAGGAACCCTGATCCTATGATTCTTGGTCATTCTTCAGGTCTTAACTCACCCCCATAGCTCAGTTTTCAGCTAAGCAATAGATAGGAGGAACAGCAACACTAGTGAAGTATGTGCACCATAGAAAAGCTAGCCATTTGAGATATAAAGGGCAGCATTTACCCCAGGACAAAATTCAAAAGTGCTGGGAGAGAAAGAGGAAAGGAGACAAGGAATACAGGGAAGTAGTTGGGTAAGTGATGTTACATTGAAGGGCTTACTGTCACTGAGGTGACACAAAGTGGATGATTTGTTGATTACACAACTGATTATCTACCTTGTAAACTTCATTCAATTCACAATAAAAAAAGTTTTTAAAAAGTATGCCAATTAATGTTCATAAGATGAACTCACTCACATAACCACTATCTAGATCAACGAAAAGAGCTGACCAAGGAGCTCTGCTCATGCTTCCTATTAGTCACTCTCTGATGGTGTCATCATCACTCTGATTTCTAGAACTATGAGTTATGTTTGCCCATTTTCTACTTTACATAAATTGAATTGTATATATATATTGTTGTTAAGTGCCGTTGAGTTGACTCCAACCCATAGCGACCCTGTATAGGGTTTCCAAGGAGTGACTGCTTAGCTTGAACCACCAACCTTGTGATTCAAATGGCTTAATAGTCTGGTGCATTAACCCACAGAGCCATACCAGGACTATATATATATGCACAACAAAATCTTAATCCACAGTGTTACATATGACAATAAATAAGTCATTCCTTTTCATTGTTGTACAGCACTGCATTGTGAAACTGTACCACAATTTACCAACCTATGTGATGCCATTGAATAATACACTGGACCTCCAGGTCTCTTTGAACCAAAGGGTTGGCAGTTCAAATTCAGCAGCTGCTCCTCGGAAGCCCTATACAGGTTCACTATGAATCAGAACCAACCAGAAGACATTTAACAATAATAAAATCCTACTATTGATAAACATGAGCATTATTTGCAGTCTGGAGCTCTTATAAATACTCCTACTTTAAGTATTTTTTATATCTTGGTGACCATAATTTATCATTTTTGTTTGGTACTATACCTAGAATGGAGCTGACACTTAATAGTGTATGTTTTCAGTCATCTTTAGTAGACATTGCCAACCAGTTTCTAAAGAGGTTATACTAATTTGTTCTCCCACCAAGATATTAGTGTTTGACTTGATATATATATATATCAACAAACACTTAAAAGCTCATGTAAGCCACTTTTGTGGTTCTATATTGAAGACCTGGTGTGGCGCTGTAGGATAAGCACTGGACCACATGGTCAGTGGCACAAACTCACCAGTTGCTCCTCAGAAACCCTATACATGATATCTGTGAGTCAGAATTGACTTGACAGCACTTAACAACAACAACAAACCCTTTGAATAGCAACATAACATTATCTGAGACAGTTGAGGAAGATGAGCACTTCACATTTGAAGGCATTCAAAATATGACTGGGGAGAGGTACCTCTCAAAAAAGAGTGGACATCAAGGTCATGGATGTAGCAAAGCTTTTGGTATCTTCATATGCTGACATGGCATGAGAAAAGTGGCTAGAAACATCTATTATTAATTAGGATGTGGCATGTGTAAAGCATGAATCTAAGAAAATTGAAAGTTGTCAAAAATGAGATGGAATGCATAAAAATCAATAAGGATAGGGACTGGTATTGCTCATTTTGAATTAGACAATCATAAGGTTTACTATGTCAGAAATGAAAAATTGAAGCAGAATGGTGCCATATTCATCATCAAAAAGAATATTTCAATATTTCGTGACCATTAAAGAAATAGAAATCAAAACAATTGTTATATGTCACCATATAACTCTCCAGTATCCATGTTATAGCCCTATCAGCAGTGTAGGAGGGTCCCAGTCTCTCCACACTTTTGCCAGTATTTGTTGTTTTCTGGGGTTTTTTTGTGCTTTACTATTGATACTGGAGTAAGATGAATACTACTGACTGAATGCCACAAATTTATTTATGAATGTGGTAGAGCATACAGGGGGAAAATTATGAAAACTTCTTAAACATTACCAAACACCTTGAGGCACTGAGTTACTGGGTTTAGCAACTCGGGCCCATAGTCTCGGTCAACACCATGGTCAACTGGCATAACATAGCCTACAAAGCTGGCGTTCTCCATGCTACCTTTGTCAAGGGCCTGGGATCTTAAATGTATATGAACAGTCATGTAAGATGCAACTATGGTCTCTCCCTGTGCAGAGGAAAGAGTGATGAATATTTAAGATGCTTGGGATCAATTAGTACTATGGAATAATGGAACATGTGAACATCAGTCTCCATGTTCCTCAGACTAGAATAACTAAATAGTGACCCACCACTACCAACTGCTCTGAAAAAGATCACACAAGAAGATCCTAGCTAGTGTAGAAGAAAATTTGGAACCAAAACTCAAAATTATAAAAAATGTCTAGGCTTACTGGTCAGTCATAAAGAGATTTGGGGCACCCAGGACTATGACCCTCAGCTACCCTTCAGGTCTAGAATATAACTCACACTTGTGGATCAATTTTCAACCAAGCAGTAGATAGATATGGAGGGACAACAGCACTAGTTAGCTATGCTCACCATGGAATGGTCAACCAGTCAAGGTCAAAAAGGCAGCAATGACCTAAGAATCAAGTTGAGAGGTGTTGGGAAGATGGGTGGAATAGAAGGAGCACAGGGAGGAAGCGGATATCTGATATTGCATTGAGAAGATTTCAATCATTGAGATGAAATGAAGCATATGATTTGTTGAATGTAAAGCTGATGATCTGCTCTTTAAAATTTCATTCAACTCCAAATAAAGAGTAAAAAAACAAACAAACATTTCAAGATCTATCCTGAAGTACAAAATGTTCTCAGTGATGCCAAAATATCCATATACCTACAAGAAGACGTAGCGTAGTGGTTACGAATCGGGCTGCGAACCTTAAGGTCAGCAGTTCGAAACTACCAGCCGCTCCGCGGGAGAAAGATGAGGCTTTCTACTCCCGTAAAGATTTACACCCTCGGAAACCCTGTACAGGGTCGCTATGGGTCGGAACCGACTCGATGGCACTTAACAACAACAACAAGAAGAAGACCAGTTAATATAACTATTATTAAAATTTACACACCAACCACTAGAGTAAATTATGAAGAAACTGAAAAAAATTCAAGCCTCAAGTTACAATATTGAAAGACTCTATGGACAAAATATTGAATGATGCTGCTGTTGTTGTTATGTGCCATTGAGTCGGTACCAACTCATAGCAACCCTATGCACAACAGAACGAAACATTGCCTGGTCTTGAGCCAATCTCACGATTGTTGCCATGCTTGACCCCATTGATGCTGTCACTTTGACAATCCATCTCTATGGAGGTCTTCCTCTTTTCCTCTGACCCTCCATCTTACCAAACATGATAGCCCTCTCCAGTGGCTAGTCCCGCCTGACAATATGTCCAAAGTAAGAGAGACGAGGTCTGACCATCCTGGCCTCTAAGGAGCACTCTGGTTGCACTTCTTCCAACACCAATCTATCTGTTGGTTATTTTGGCAGCCCATGGTACTTTCAATATTCTCTTCCAACACCATAACTTAAATGCATCAATTCTTCTACAATCTTCCTTATTCACTGACCAACTTTGCAACACCTCACTTTGGAATGGGCACAAATACAGATGTCTTCCAATCAGTTGGCTAGATAGTTGTCTTCCAAATTTCTTGGCATACATGAGTGAGTGCCTCCAGTACTGCCTCACTTTGATGAAAAACTTCAATTTGTATTCCATCAATTCCCAGTGCCTTATTCTTTGCCAAGTCCTTCAATGCATTTTGGACTTCTTCCTAAAGTATAATTGTCTCTTGATCATATGCTACCTCTTGAAACAGTTGAACATCGACCATTTCCTTTTGGTACAGTAACTCTGTGCATTCCTTCCATCTTATTTTTATGCTTTCTGCATCATCCAATAATTTGCCCAGATACTTCTTTAGTAATGAAAATCAAGGCTGGAATTTTTTCTTTGGTTTCCTCAGCTTGAGAAACGTTGAGTGTGTTCTTCCCTTTTGGTTTTCTAACTCCAGATCTTTGCACATTTTTTTGGTAATATTTGACTTTGTCTTCTTGAGCTGACCTTTGAAATTTTCCATTCAGCTCTTGGACCTCCTCATTTCTTCCATTTGCTTTAGCATCTGTACATTGGAAAGTAAGTTTCAGAGTCTCTTCTGACATTAATTTTGATCTTTTCATTCTTTCTTGTCTTCTTAATGGCTTTTGCTTTCTTCTTGTAAGATGTTCTTGATGTCACCCCACAACTCTTCTGTATTTTAGTCCTTTGTGTCAAATGTATCAAATTTATTCTTCAGATGATATCTAAATTTAGATGGCACATATTCAAGGTCATAGTTTGGCTTTCATGGACTTGCTTCCATTTTCTTCAGCTTCAGATTGAATTTGCATATGAGCAAGTGATGCTCTGTTCCACAGTCTGCCCATGGCCTTGTTTTGACTAATATATGGAGCTTTTCCACCTTCTCTTTCCACAGATGTAGTCAATTTGATTTCTGTGTATTTGTATTCCATCTGGTGAGGTCCATGTGTATAGCCATCTCTTATGCTGTTTAAAAAAGGTATTCGAAATAAAGAAATTATTGGTTTTGTAGAAGTCTATCATTTCTATCATCAAGGCCATAATTTCCAACTATTGATCCTTCCTCTTTGTTTCCAACCTTTACATTCCAATTGCCAGTGATTATCAATATATCTTGATAGCATGTTTGATCAATTTCAGATTGAAGAAGTTGGTAAATTCTTCTATTTCATCCTCACTGGCTTTAGTGGTTGGTGCATACATTTGAATAATAGTAGTATTAACTGGTCTTCCCTGTA
>NW_006408553.1:143503-146570 GCF_000296735.1 Chrysochloris asiatica | reverse complement strand
GAACAAGTATTTACAGTGAGCATCATTCCCACCCCCTTTGTACACAGGGTTGAGAGGGATGGGCAACTTAGACATTGGCTACCCAAAATGGCAGTGGGGGAGGGGGGCTATAAATGCAAGAAGTGACTGTCTTACAAGCTTTCAAGAGGAAGCCTAGTTCCAGAGGGTTCGAGGGAAGGTAGAATCACCATTGAGTGGTTTGCAACCATCTGGACAGGGCCAATGAAAGGAGATGGGGATAAGACTCTTGTGGTTCAGTAGTGAATAAGTGCTATCAGGACAGATTATGAGCGTAGCAAATGTAAAGGTAGACGTTTTATAACAAAAGAAGGGACATGGTTGATTTTGCAGTCCAGGAGCAGAGGACCCTGGGCCATCAAGGGAGAAGAGTGGCATGTGGGACCCTATCAAGAGAAGCAGTGACACTGGAGATGGAGTCAGAGATGATGATGTGGAAAGATGGAGTGGCTGTGGACTCTGGACTCAGGGAGGGAGAGGGTTTGTGTGTTGATGGACGGGGGCAGACTTGCAGGGTATACTCTTTGGTTGTTTAATGATGCATGGGGGGGACTGTAATTATTGCAATGAAATGAAATACAATAGGATGATTGTAAAGCTGATGTTCTACCATGTAAACTATTACTCAATTCACAATAATGACAAAAAATATATAAAAAGATTATGGAAGGAATACACAGTCAGTGTACCAAAAATAATTGATCAGCATTCTACCATTTTAAGAGGTAGCTTATGATCAAGAACTGATGGTATAATGGTATAAAGTCAGAGATGTACTGAAGGCATTGGTGAAAAATAAAACTTCACGATTTAACAGAATACCAATTTAAATGATTCAACAAACTGATGCAGAACTAGAAACACCAATTTATGCCAAAAAATTTGGAATACAGCTACCTGGCCAACTGATTAGAGGAGATTAATATCTGTGCCCATGTCAAAAAAAATGTGATCCAACAGAATGCAGAATTACTAAACCATATCATTAATATCATATGCAAGTAAAAATTTGTTGAGGGTAGTTAAAAAATATTTACAGCAGTACATTGACAGGAAGCCCTCAGACACTCAAGCTGGATTCAGAAGGGAATATGGAACTAGGAATATCATTGCTGATGTCAACTGGATCTTGGCTTAAAGTAGAAAATTCCTGAAAGTTGTTTACTTGTGTTTTATTGACTATATAAAGACATTCAACTGTGTGGATCATAACAAACTATGAATAACATTGGAAAGATTGGGAATTCCAAAACACTTAATTGTGTTCATAAGGAATCCATACATAGACCAAGGGAGTCTTTAGAACAGAACAAGGGAATACTAAATGATTATAAATCAGGAAGGTGTGTATTCTTTTGCCATACATATTTAATCTGTATGCAGGCAGATAATCTGAGAAATTAGATATGTGAAGAATGCAGCATTAGGATTGGAGGAAGACTCATTACCAACCTGCAATATGCAGATGACAAAACCTTGCTTGCTGAAAACAAAGAGGAGTTGAAGCACTTATAATTGATGGAGGTCAAAGAGTACAGCCTTCATTATGACTGAAAAAGAACAAACACATCTATCTTGGAAGAAGTGCAACCAGAATGTTCCTTAGAAGTGAGGATGATGGAACTTTGTCTCATATATTTTGGACATGCTATCAGGAGACCACAGTCCCCAGAGAAGGACATGATGCTTGGTGAAGTACAGGGTCAGACCCTGAAAGAAATGGATTGACACAGTGGCTGCAACAATGGGCTCAGACATAAAAATTTTAGGATGGTGCAGTACCTGGTATTGTTTTGTTCTGTTATACATAGAGTCACCACGAGTCCAGACTGACTCAACAGGACCTAAAAACAACAACAACAACAAAAATATGAAGTTTTAGGAGTCCCTGGGTAGTGAAAATTGTTAACACACTCAGTTGTTAACCAAAAGGTTCAAGTCCACCCAAATGCACATGAGAAAAAAGTCTTGGTGATCTACTTCTGAAAAATCAGCCATTGTAAGTCTTATGGAGCACAGTTCAATTCTTACATACATGGAATTCCCATGACTTGGAATGGACTCCTCAGTAACTGGTTTTTTATATGGTTTTCATTTGCATTTCTCTGTTAGCGCTTTGGACATTTTCCTAGGTTACTGATCATTTGAATATCTTATGTTAGAGCTTTTGTCTATCCAGTGGAGTGAACTATCTATATTTTTCTCATTAACTTATCAATTCTTTTTAAGTTCCTTTTTTGTAATATGCAAACACAAAGATGGTGTAATGTGTTACAAAGTTTAGTGCAGCCGATGTAAATTCCTCAAGCTTTCTTTTTTTTTTAATTAATCTCCAAACTTTGTCTTTGGCCTTATACTACTCACCCAATTCTTTCTACTCTCATTTCACCCATCCCCAAACATTTCTTATTCTTTTTCAGCCCTATGGTGGCATAAATACAGGTTTCTCAAACATCACATTCCAGAGGCTCTGGGGCTATCAGTGGACTCATATAAGCTCACTCAGTTCTTGTGCTCTAGCCCTGGACCACACATCAGCCTTAACACAGCCCTAAGACTCACACATGACTGTGAATACTGTAATGATGGGGTGAGATGGGGAGATGGGAATGGAGAGAGCTCTGTAGAGGGTGTTACAAAGTACTCGCTGGTTTTTGAGGTAAGAGAACGTCTTGGGGCCCAGACATGAAGGCCTTTTCAGGTAAGTAATTTGAGAAAAGATTGACTTGGCATAGAATATCTTTTTCACAAGTGAAAAAGCTATTGGTCTGCTGAAACTTAGAAGACCAAAATCTTGTCTTATAGCTGTCAAGGGTTATCAGTCAGCTTATCATGATTTGCTTAGGATATTCCTAGTTTTAGCCCTGAAAGTCCTGTGGCCCAGGAAATATCTCAGTTACAAGGCAATTAGTCTTCCTACTGCTGTCCTAAGCATCTGTGTCTTTCAGAAAATTACCTTCTTTCTCCAGTCTTCAGAACTTCCATCAGTAATTTAGTTGGGAATAAGACATATGATTTTTAGTATCCCTTCCATATCTGCCTTGCTGTT
>NW_006408553.1:124850-142595 GCF_000296735.1 Chrysochloris asiatica | reverse complement strand
GATCTTTTAATAACTTACTGTCAAGAGGCAGATGCAAAATTTCCACGATGTAGTTGATGTATGCCCATCTCTGTAAACCTTCTTATAATAAAAACAGCTGCAGAGTACTGAGTGCCACAGTGTGCTAAATAATGTGCTATGTGTTCTGTGTTCATAGCCCCCCTAATTCCTCAGGATACCCCTTTAGGTATCCTTTCATCTATATATGAAGAAACAGCAACTCAGAGAGTTTGAGTATGAAGCCTCATATATTATATTTCCCAAGTCTGTTGGCTTAACCATTATGTTACACTGTGTTATTTAACTGCTCTGTTTCCCTGTCACTTATAAAATGATGTTCTCAGACCTACCTGCTTTATACCTGTACTGTGACAAGATGCTTTCATATGTATCATCTCATCTGATAACTACCTGACAATGTTGTCATGAGATCAAGCAAAATCCTTGAAAAATTAAAAACCTTCTCTAAACAAAGGGGATTGTTGTTAATAATGCCTAGAGAAAGCTAAAACACATCCATGAAGTTTGGACAACCAAGATATGGCAGGTCTGAACAAATGCTTTCTCTCTAAAATAAGTTTTCCACATTTGATGTTCTGTGTGAAAGTCTCTAAAAAGGCTGGGAAACTTACTTAAAAGGAGAGAAAAAATATGGGAACAAAAGAGAAACCATGACACAGAGGAACCAACAAGCAGTTTTCAAGAGTCTACTCCTACAAACCATGAGAATTTTCTGGAAATGTAAAAATGTCATCATTTAAATTGTATGTCCTAGGCTGAAGTTACATCTCAAGTGGTATGAAAATCCATGTCAGACCATGTCTGAATGGGGATTTGGAATGAATATTTTAAGACACGGCATTGTAAGGCTATCAAAGCTTGGTCCAGATACCAAGTGAAAGAAAACTACAACAGTGAAAAGAAATAAGAATCCAAAAAAAAAAAAAAAAGGAATGAAAGAGATGTGTGAAAAGCCAAGCAGAAGGGATTAAAGATTGTTTGGGAGCAGCCAGTACCTGAGCTGTGGACTCCAAGAGGATTTTTAGATGCCAAGGGGACCAAAGAAATATCTACTCCAAAGGTCAAATATATCACAACCTTCTTGAAGTCCTGAAAGATGAACATATAAACAGTCATTCACAGACATTGATACCTACAGCTGCAGGAGGTTCACTCTAGCCCAGTATGTCTAATCAACATCAAATTCTCATTTTTAAGAGAATACAAATTAAGACCCATAAAGCTGTGGTGGGTTCCCAAGATCAATAAGAGCGTGGACAGCAGACTCAGAAGGGCTTCCTGAGTGTCCTGTTTCCTAGCCGAGAACTATTCCCATAGAAGACAGCTGGAACAAAGTTCTGTCTAGTAGACTATTGCTATTATTGTTACTTGCCATCCAGTTGGCCCTGACTCTTGGCAACCACCATGTGCAGTAGAAGAAAACGTTGCCCAGTCCTGCACCATAACCATGATCAGATTGCTATGATGCATACTATTCTCACTGGCTGGTTTTTTAAAACAGATCATTGGGTATGTCTTCCTGTTGTTGTTGTTGTTAAGTGCCGTCTAGTCGGTTCCGACCCATAGCGACCCTGTACAGGGTTTCCGAGGGTGTAAATCTTTACGGGAGTAGAAAGCCTCATCTTTCTCCCGCGGAGCGGCTGGTAGTTTCGAACTGCTGACCTTAAGGTTCACAGCCCGATTCGTAACCACTACGCTACCAGAGCTCCTTGTCTTCCTAGCCCATGTAAATCTGGTAGCTCCGTGAAACCTATTCAGTGTCATAGCAACATGCAATCCCCCACTGACAGATAGATAGTGGAATAAAACCGAGGTCTCTCTGTGGAAAGAAAAAAAGTCTATCATTGAACAACCACTGCCTCAATACAACTTGTAAATGCCTTATAACTATTCTAATTTTTGCTATCCACAGATAACACTAATATATTTAGTGAGATATGTATTCCTGACGTGATGCTTCACTCTAAAGATACATTAGGATACAGGAGAAGCTGTGCTGTTTACCTGGAGCTACTCGAGATTCCCAAAGTCCTTGGATGGGGACAGAAATGGTAAGAACTAATGACCAATAGAAATTCCAGAAATGGCACAGTCATAATGTGTCCTGATTCCATAGAAGGATGTTTTCATATTCTTGGAACTCATCAGAGAAAAAGAGGGTAGTTCTCTTTATCCAGAGCATGTTCAAGGACTTCCCCTCCTCTCTCACCTTCATGAGACCAAGACAAGCTAGTGTCATGTAAGAACTCCTGTGCTAGCAGTCCCAGGGTCAGGTGGGGAGGCCAGGTGGTGTCACCCTGACAGCGAGTTCTCAGTCATAGCAGGGCCCTGTGGGGGTGAGTTCCCCAGTGAAATTCTCCATCTCTATTCCATTTTTCTTGCTTAGTAAGAAACAGCCCCATCACAGTTGGGTAATGTCCAGAAAGAGATTATTATGTATCTAGCCAAGGTCTTGGGTTTATTGTTATTTTCATTATTACTATTAATCTCTAATTATGGGAAAATTTCACAGAGTTTTCACTATCCTGCCACCCCTGGCCTTCTGGTATTTTCTCCTTGACTGTCTGGCTCTATATAGTTCTCTCTCTCTTTTTTAATCTTGTTTTATTTTTTTTTTTTAATTTATTGTGTTTTTGATTAAACTTGCAGAGCAAATTAGTTTGCCATTGGACAGTCTGTATATAAAAGACTTCCATGACATTGATTGCCACAGCCACAAAGTGTCAGCATTCTTGCCATTTCTGCCCTGGTCTCTAGTTGTCTTGTACTCACTCTCTCTCTCTTCTCCTCACCATTTTACACAAGGCTGTTCAATTAATTTACTTCCAGAAAACAAAATCCACTGTTGGGAGTTTTTGCTTTCCAAGGCTGATTCCCTGCTGTCTTACAACTACTCTTAACAGCAGCAAGTCAAGGGAAAGTCATTAAGAAGGAAAGGCAGCTCTCTCCTCCTGGCCCCAGTGTACTTGTGTTCTTTTCACATACTGCAAAGCAGTTACACCAGGGGGAGGGGAGGGCCAGAGAAGGAGGAGAAAAAGGGAAGGGGAAATTCTGGCCTGAGGAGTGGTGTGTGCTCAGGGAAGAAGCAACTCCAGGATGTTCTGGATTATAGGTTACAGAGAAAATAGCTGTGGCCACCGGGTAATCATTATATCCAAGTTGGACTCCTCGCTCCTAATCTAAGCTTGCATCTTCAGTTGCCTGCTATTAAAATAAGTGCATTGGTAGTTAATGTGTTAGTTAGTTTATTTAAAGACATATCTGTGCATCTGTAAAGTCACAGAGAGGCCTTTACAACCTCAGCATTTCCACCTTCTTATTTTTGCTCAAAATTAGGCACATTAAAAAAAAAGAAGACTACCTAAAATAGAGTAGTTTACTCCTCCATTTCAAGACTTCACTGTGACATATAGTGGTATTCCACTGTCCTGCCAGGACACAATAAATCACATGGCCGCTCCTTCTGAAATATCCCTGCCTCCTCCAATTCTTCCGGTCCCACTTCACCCACATCTCTCTCTGTATTCAGCGATATTTTCTTATTCTCCCAGTCATCTCAACCCCGTAATTTCACAAATCCTCTATCCAAATTCTCCTGGATATGGTATCCAGGTCTTTGCTTTGCTCCTCCATTTCACCAGTGCCATCTTACAGAGACTGAGACTTTTGTGCTTTTAATTTTTTAAATATATCTTTTTTTATTCTTCAGTTTTTGATCTGCCATGGTCTCTAGCTCCCTGGTGCTCCTTCTCTCTTTTTTCTCCTTACCATCTGACACAAGACTGCTCAATTCATTTACCTCTAGCCGTCTGTCACTGTGACTGTCAAAACTCAACACATACACCATACACACACAAGCACACAGAAACATACACTCACACTTCTTAGTTCACTTTACTTGAGTTCTGAAAATGTCCTAGAGCCCCAACTTCAAATCTTGTCATTCTAACCCCCTTCTATTTCTTGGCAACTACAGATAGCCAAGTATTGGTATACCACACTGAGGCTTCACAAATATGCTCTCTCTCTCCTTATACAGAAAGCTCAGGGGGCTTAGCCAGACCCTTCTAGGTTCTGACATTGGTTCATTCACATTTGGGCTTATTATATGAATCCTTACGGCATCAGCTTGAAGGAAACCTCTGTTGCTCCAAACTCTACACCTGGGTTGGGTTTCTCCAATTTAAGCCTAATTAAAAAACACCCCATCTTCTTGCTTTCACTCGAAATAAGCTACTGTCTGCTTCTCTTCCAAAATCTGCATCTCATTTGTTACCAGTGCTTTCTCCCTTTGGGTCCCTTCAATTTTTCCAGAGTCTATTAAAGCAGCCACGTCAGCCTTATTTATGTAAGATTAGGTTACGGTATATGCAATTCCCTTCCTTTCATGTCTTGGACAATTTATTCTTCCCCTTCTATAATATGTCACACGCTTTGTGTCCTTCACCAGCATTCTTTGCTTTCCCAGGCTGGGATTTGAGTTTGATATGGATATTGCCACCAGTCAACCTCTATTACTCAGATTTGGTGGGGTGGATGAAATGGGCTTCTGGTGTTTCTGACTTGGAAACTGCGTACATGCTTCAATTGGACTCTGTGCAGAAGAAAAAGAACGTGCTCTGTGGGCTCTTGATAGTTGGTAGTTTCAGGAGGGAAATAACCTAAAATAGTTTAATGATAATGCACTAGTTGGTGCATGCCTGTCAGGCGCCTGTCTTAGAAACTGGCCCCCCTCAGATATGCTGTTCAATAATTGAAAGAAGAGGAGGAAAGGTGTATGTACAAGTCTGTCTGTCTGCAGTGCACATGTAGACCATCTGTGCCTTAAACTTCCAGATGGTATAGGACTAGTAAAAATGACACACATATTGGCACCAACCGTTAAATGGGTGCCACATTCATTTGTGCTTGAGCTTGACACTGAAGACATACAATAGTGACAAATAGAAAGTCACTGTTATAATTTATAGAAAACAAACATTAAGCAATAACAACACATTCAAATGAAAAATGCTTTACCTTTTCCCAAATTCCTCATATCCATTCTTAGGCTATTGGTCAGATATTCTGTATTTAAGTCAGATGTTAGACTCACACCACTGCTGCCTCCACCTACCACCATGTTGCCCAAATCTCCTCTGCTACTACACCTTGCTGTATCTTACCTGACCAGCTGGAGACCTTGCACAGGTGTCTCCAAGGCAACTCAGGCAGAGGCACACTCAGGCCTCTCCTGCCCTGAAGGGCAAAGCGTTACTGCTCTTTTAGCTCTAGTGGAAAGTCTCTTGACTGAAACTTCTCAGCTCTAATTCCATAAGACAGCAAACCTACCAGTATAACCTCTCGCTATAAAATGCAATCTCTGGTATTCAGTCTTTTGAGACTAGGAGATTCTAGTGCCAAAACTCTTCTTTTTGATGGCAGTGTGTGCGGACCCCTTAAATCTTCTGTGTATTTAGCCCTTATATAAGCCTACTTCTGTCAAATTCAAGGCAAGAACAAACTGATCAATATTCTTGGTTAACCACAAAAACACAATTTGCATAGTAACTAAACAATTTCTTCAGTGGACAATAAGTGATTCAATATACATAGTTCCATCCAATCATTTTGTGAAACTTAAAAGACGATGCCACAACTTGTCTGTCAGTGTGTCATACTGTGGTGGTGTATGTGTTGCTGAAATGCTGGAAGTTATGCCACTGATATTTTACATACCAGCAGGTGCTTCCATGGTGGACAAGACTTAATAAAGCTTCCAGACAAAGACATACTAGGAAGAAATAGAGGCAGACAACACCTGATAAATTAACCACTGAAAACCTTATGAATAGCAGGAAAACGTTTTCTGATTTAGTGCCAGATGGTGAGCCCCTCATGTTGGAAGCTACTCAAAATATGATTGGGGAAGTGTAGACTCTACAAAGTAGAGAGGACCTTAATGATGTGGATGAAGCAAAATTTGGGGGACTTTCATTTGTTGATGAGATACAACTCAAAGTAAGAAGAAACAACTTCAAATATTCATTAATAATTGGAACATGGAATGTGCAAAGTATGAACAAATGGAACACATCAAGATCAATATTATAGGTATTAGTGATCTGAAATAGACTGGCATTGGCCAGTTTGAATCAGACAGTGATATGGTTTACTATGTCAGGAAAGAAAAAACTGAAGTGCTATGGCATTGCATTCATCATCAAAGAGAAAATTTCAAAATCTATCTTGAAGTGCAATGCTGTCTGTGATAATAGTCCTAAGCCTACAAAGAAGATCAGTTAATACCGCTAGTCTTCAAATTTAGACACCAATCACTAAAGTCAATAGTGTTAAATTGAAGAATTCTACCAACTTCTTCAGCCTTACATTGGTCAAATATCAATCAAGATGCATTGATAATTTCTGGCAATTGGTATACAAAAGTTGGAAACAAAGAAAGGATCTATAGTTGGAAAACATGGCCTTAAGGATAGAAATGATGCTGGAAATTGCATATAAGAATTTTGCAAGACCAATAACTTATTCATTGAAAATACCTTTTTCACCAGATGGAATACACAGGAATCAAACTGACTACCTTTGTGGAAAGAAACAATGGAGAAGCTCAATATCATAAGCTGAAATATGGTCAGCTATGGAACAGATCATCAATTGCTTATATTATTGATGATATCATATGGATCATGATTGAAAGTAGAGAATACTAGAAAGATATTTACTTGTACTTTATTGATTCTGCAAAGCCATTGGACTATGTGTATCATAGCACACTATGGAAAACATTACAAAGAAGGGTTATTCCAGAACACTTAACTGTGCTCTTGAGGATACTGTACATAAACAAAGAGGCAGTCATTTGAACAGAAAAAAGATACTGAATGGTTTAAACACAGAAGAGGTGTGTATCAGGATTCTATGCTTTCACCATGCATATTCAATCTATATGCTGAGCACATAACCTGAGAAGCCGGATTATATGAACACTGTGCTATCAGGATTGAAGGAAGACTCATTAACAACAGGCAATATGCAGATGACACGATCTTGCTTGCTGCAACTGAAGAGGACATAAAATATCTTCTGATGGAAATCAAAGACTACAGCTTTCTGTATGGATTGCACCTCAATGTAAAGAAAATGAAAATCCTCACAACTGAACCAATAAATAACATTATGATAAATAGAGAAAATATTGTAGTTGCCAATGACTTCATTTTTCTTGAATCCATAATAAACACTCACAGAAGCAGCCATCAAGAAATCAAACAACATATTTCATTAGGCAAATCTGCTGCAAAAGACCTCTTAAAACTATTAAAGAGCAAAGAGTCAGTTTGAGGACTAAGGCATGCCTGACCAAAGCCATGTTATTTTCAAACACCTGATATGGATTTGAAAGTTAGACAAGAATTAAGGAAGACCATTAAGAATCCATGCATTTGTGATATGGTGTTGGAGAAGAATATTGAGAATACCATGGACTTCCAGAATAACAACAAATCTATCTAAGAAGAAGTACAGCCAGAATGCTCCTTAGGAGTGAAGATGGAGAGACTTTGTGTCTCATACTTTGGACATGCTTTCAGGAAGGACCAGTCCTGGGTATGGATATCATTCGGTGTAATGTGAAAGGTCAGCGAAACAGAGGAAGACCTCCAACAAGATGAAATGACATAGTGGCAGTAACAATGAGCTCAAAATATAACAATTATGAGGATGGCACAGGACCAGGCAGTGTTTCATTGTTTTGTACATACTGACTCAATGGCACCTAACATCAACAACAAGAGAGTATGACTAGATAGACCATATAAAAGTGATTCATTGCACCACAAAATAAAAGGAAGGATAAAGGAATGAAGGAAGGAGTCAGGAAAGGAAGGAAAAGAAGAGAGATAAAAGTAAGTTTTATGGAATGTTGAAAAGAAGCCTCTAACACTTTCTGAGCAGACCAGGGGATTACCCAAGATGTGCTGCATCTTGGTTAGAAAGTGGCCTGTCTGTCTTTAAATTATGAATCCTAGCAACCACAATTATAATCATTAGCTATTTTCATAGTTTATAACCCATTTTCATTAGCACTTAAACTATCACTAGTCAAAACCAATCTGATTCCCCATAAACTAAGTGGTTATGTTGGCCTAATGCTGAAACACAGCTCTTTTGGTTATGCCTGCTCTACACAGCCACCAATAGAGTGGTACACCCATGTTCTGTTTCAGGCTTTGAAAATGAGCCCCAAAGCCCACTAGTCAAAAGACAGAAATGGTCAGGACCACAGTACATTGAAATGTAAAGCCTTACCTAGACAGTGGGATTCAGTAACAGGGGAAAACCACATGCAACCCAAATCCTTAAGTGATACTTGAAGTGCAGACATGGAAGCAGCAGTCAAGAAATCAAACAACATATTGCATTAGGCAAATTTGCTGCACAAGACCTTTCTAAAGTGTTGAAGAGCAAAGATGTCAGCTTGAGGACTAAGGTGCGCCTGAGCAAAACCATAGTATTTTCAATAACCTCACAAGCATGCAAAAGCTGGACAGTGAATAAGGAAGACCGTAGAAGAATTGATGCTTTTGAGCTATGGTTTTGGAGGAGACTATTGAAAGTGCTGTGTGCTGCCCATAGAATCAACAGATCCGGGTTGGAAGAAGTGCAGCCAGAGTGCTCTTTGGAGGCCAGGATGGCCAAACTTCGTCTCTCATACTTCGGACATATTGTCAGGAGGGACCAGTCACTGGAGAAGAATATCATGTTTGGTAAGGTGGAGGGTCAGAGAAAAAGAGGAAGACCCCCAGAGAGATGGATTGGCCAAGTGGCAGCATCAATGGGCTCAAGCATGGCTACAGTAGTGAGGTTGGCCCAGGATTGGGCAGTGTTTCATTCTGCTGTGCATACGGTCGCTATGAGTCAGTACTGACTACATGGCACCTAACAACAACAAATAAGGAAAAGGGAGAGTCAAGGGTAGTCAAAAATAATGATTCTGGGGTTTGATTGCCTGGGTCTGTATCCTTATATCACTTCCAAAGTATGTGATTTTTAACAAATTATTCAACCTCTCTGGGCCTCAATTTCCTCATCTGTAGAATGAGGATAATAATATCTTCTTCGTAGAGTTTGTATGTATATGTCTGTGTAAGTATTATATGGGTTAATACCTGCAAGTGTTTATAACAGAGCTACATTTCAAGTGCTGTTGCTAACTTAATTTTATGCTCTTACCCGGGGAGAAAAAGGCTGAATACTAGTAAGAACACAATTTATTTCCAAACTTTATATTGGTAGAAAGTATCAGTCAATTGCTCTTGAATAACAAAACCCAAAACTCAGTACAACATCATTTTTCCCTCAGACATCTGTGGGTTGGCTGGTCTAGGATTGGCATCTCTGTTGTTAAGCTGTGGATCTCACTGGACTGGGCTTCATTCTGTGATTTAGGTTCAGGTCTGCTCTGCTTGTGTTCATGCTGAGTCTCAAGCTGACACAGTGTAGCTGCCTCTTCTCAGGGCAAAAATAAGTAAGCAGAGACATACAGTCCTCTTAAGGACTCGACTCAGAACACTGTCACTTCTATGCATATACCTCTGGTCAAAGCAAGTTATGAACCTAGTCCAAAAGACTCCTCTGGGGAGTGAGACTTCAAAGTTACTTGGATACTGGGAGGGGTTAGAAGTTGGAACCAATCATTCGGTCTATCACAGATAGATCTACTTGCTTCATTTCCTCTATCCTCCTCCCAGCATTTGTACCCATCTCATGTTTTTCAGTCCTCCCAAGGCACAGCTGCCACCTACAGACACTGCTGATTTGCAGCCCATCTTGGATGGAGACTAGATTCATTCTCTGAAATGTGTGCACTCCCAAGTGCACACTTTGGCACTGGGCAAAATCCAGGTCCTGAGGGCTCTGCCTTCTGCAGTTCTGCAGAGAGCATTTTAAGACCATTGCTCCCTTATTGCCACTTCCCACTCCAGGGAGGCCAAGCCTTGAACAAGTCAGCCAGAAGGACAGGAGCTCAGACAGGGGGACGGGGAGGGACCCATTGACATTCCTGATGGTTTCCAGGGCTGGTCTTACCAACAAGATGCATTTGACCCCAAGTAAGGGCTCGGCCCCATTTTGAAGACAAAGTACAGTTAATAGCTTTGAAAATGCGCAGCTGGAATAAAAATTGTTACCAAAGTGGATTCTTCAAATTTTAGATAAAAGCAATTGCTTGTGAAAGCTTCAGTCAATCGAGTTGAGCTGAATGTGGCGAGACAACTTAATGTAGCTATGATAGAGAGTCAGGCGCAAGTGGCAAGGAAAGGTCAAGTGGGATGGTGTGGATCTGGAAGCAAACAGTTCTTGTCTGTGTTTGCCACCAGGCGACAAGAAAGGGCTTGAGGGATGGAGAGAATGATTCCTCTACTCAAGATCTATCCCATAGCACACTCCTGTGTTAAAGAGGCTTAGATGGTAAGCTCTGAATATGCCTGGGCATAGATGCCACCCTTCCCTTCTGCTGATCAGGACACTGCCCTGCTCAGAGCCCACTGTGTTCCTCGATGCCAACAAGTATAAAGCCTACCTGGCACCTCGCACAGTGCCTTCATTCATTCTAACATGTATTCAGACATTCTAAGTGTCAGACCATGTACTACAGTCTGAGACTCAGAGATGAATAAGACAAATTCTTTTCTCTCTAGAAGCTCAGAGTCTCTTCAAGCAGACAGACAGGAAAATCAACATTTCAACATTGAGTGATAAGTGTTGTGAGAAAGATCTGTTCAGGATGCTGTGGGAAATCAGAGTAGTACCTGACCTGCCCAGGGCTGGCAATTGGGAAATACTGACATGAGTTTACCTGGTTGATGGAGGGGCTGGGAAGCAATCTAGGAACAGAGAATAATGCGAGCAAAGTTAGACACATTAAGATATGTGAGAAGTGGAAGTATCTCCATGGCTAGAACAAGAGGAATGTAGTGTCTCATTAAGATAAGCACGGGACTTGAAACCACAAGGTCAGTGGTTCAAGACCACCAGCTACTCCATGGAAGAAAGATGAGGTCTTTTGCTCCTGCAAAGATTTACAGCCTCAGAAACCCCATACAGCGTCACTATGAGTCAGGACACACTTGGCAGCACTTAACAACAACTGGAGGACTCTGGACATGATGAGAAGTGAAGCCAGAGTGGCAGTCTGTGGCTAATTTATGAAAACTCATTTTCAACCACCAGGTGGTGCAGTGGTTAAAATACTCAGTTGTTAGCAGAAAGGTCAGTAGTTTGAACCTACCAGCCACTTCATAGAAAAAAGATGTGGCAGTCTGTTTCTACAAAGATTTACAGCTTGGGAACCCTCTGGGACAGTGCTTCTCAGTCCTACAGGCTCACTGTGAGTCAGATCTGACTCAACAGCAGAACACTTTACGGTGTCTGTAATTTGGACCAAGGAATCCCCATATCAAGAAATACAGAAATTAGGGTTCATCTGTGCTATCTTAGTCTCCCTCTGCCTCATCTGTTCTTCCCACAGAAGGGCCCATATTTCAAATTACTTTCTAAATTTCCAGTCAGTTATCAAATCCCCCATCCTTTCCTGTGACAGAGCATTTCAGCTTTGGTGTGCGTGACTGCCTAGAGGTGGCGCTGCTGTTGACTTTCAATAGCAATGGATCCCCAACGCCTCCTCCATGTTATCCTTTGAATCAACCTCCTTTGAACTAGAGTTAGTTTGAACAAGTCTGTTTCTCCCTTTAGACTGTAAGTGCCTCAAAGGCATCTCCATCAAACACAAGGCTTGGTCCATAGAAAAGGATCAAAAGAACAAAAAGAGGAAATGATTAATTAATGACAGAACAAATCAATAAAGCAAAACTTTCTTCAGAAATTTAAGAGAATAGTCAAGCACTATGTGAGTTGGAAATGTAAAATTTACCCCAAATGTCATTGGATGAAAACTTATATTCTTGCATATAAGGTAAGAAAGTACTCTGCTACATAGATGCCCCATGAAAGAGGCGGAGCATGAAAGCCTAATTGGAAAGTGATGACCTTTAATGATATCACATGAAGAAGAAGATTGCTTATTTGTGTTGTGGATCTGGAGGGTAGATGGACAAATACACATTTGTGGTTGTTGCTAATGCCTTCAAGTCAGTTCTGACTCATAGCCACCCTGTATAGGGTTCCCAAGGAGTAACTGGTGAATTTGAATCACCAACTCTGTGATTCAAACCTCATGGTCCAGTGCATTATCCCACAACACTATACCAGGATTCCAATTTAGTGATTGGTTATTACATGCCAAGTACAATTCTAAGCATTGTGTGTGTGTGTGTTTACACAAGAATTCCTACAGTAAGCATTTAACCATTTTGTGTACAACAAAATTTAGGAACAAAAAAGGTAATTAGACAAAAATACACAAGGAAGAAGAGGAGCTGAATCATCAATACTGGTTATGAGACTCAGTATAGCTGAACTGCTATACTGCTATGCTATAAGCACACAAGTACACACATATACACACATAACTGAGAACAGCAATATCTGTACCAAATTTATGTCTTGTTTCTAAGAGGATGAATAAGATATAGGTAGAGGTGCAAATAGATTCATCGGTATATATAGAAATGTTGTTGTTGTTGTTGTTGTTGTTAAGTGCCGTCAAGTCCAGTCCGACCCATAGTGACCCTGTACAGGGTTTCTGAGGAGCTGCTGTTGAGTTTGAACTGCCAACCTTGCAGTTCAAATGGCTTTGCAGTCTGGTGTATTAACCCACGGCACCACACCAGGGCTCTATAGATGGAGAAATGGAGATATAAATGGATGGCTTGATCATCCTTATGAAGGATGTCAGGATCCCAGAACATACACAGCCAATCATACTTTACCAAGGTCACCCTCACTACAAAGTTCATGAGGAAATACATATATACACAGAGGACAAGAACAAGCAAGTACTACTTTGTAACTGTGAAGTACTGAGTACCAGTGCAGCTTCTGATGAACTACTGTGCCTTTGTCCTTCTCCTCTGTATTTATCTCTCAACACAGAATAAAATGTCTAAGAGGAGTAAGCCATCCAAGGACAAGTAAGAACCAGAAAAAGAACCATTGACATATCTTCTCCATAGACCTTAAACACAAAATGGGCTGCAGAGGACTCTCCTCCAACTCCAGATCCACACAACAAATTTTCTGTTGCACATCTCCACCTGGATATTTCAAAGTCACCTTTCATTAAACATGCCTAGTGTGGCACTGTGGGTTAATGCACCAGACTGCAAAGCCGTTTGAACTGCAAGGTTAGTAGTTCAAGCTCACCAGCTGCTCCTCGGAGACCCTATACACAGTCGCTATGGGTTGGAACCGACTCAATGGCACTTAACCACAACAAGAAGGTCAAATGCATGATGTCCTATTCAAACGAAACTGTTTCAGGCTCCCTCCTCCAATGAGCTTTCCCATGAGTTGTATAAGCCAAAATGTGGGAATCGTTCTTGACACCCAGCTTTCCCTACACTTCAGATTATACCCATAAGCAAGTTAGGTCAACTTTACCAAACAGCTCTTTAATTCACTACTTTCTTCCCATTTCTACCACTATCATCTAAACTGTCATCCCATCTCACCTTTCCAGAGTTCATCAAAGCCGTCACTTTGGAATTCAAGATTTCTATGGATAGCACAGGATATGAATAGCATTGTAATGTACATAGGGAAAGGTCCTCATTCTCTTAAAACATGCTATGGTCTCTGCGGGAAGTGACCATGGAAATCATTTATCCTTTTTAGGACTCTGAGATTATCTATCGCCTGCTGTATTGTTACATAGGACCCAGTACCACAGATTGAGAGGCTTATAAAAACAAATTTATTATGTCATCATTCTGGAGGATAAGAGTCTAGAATCAGGAGTTGACCATTTTATTTATCTATTTTCTTCTGAGGCTTTTAGAGAGAATCGATTTCATGCTTCTCTCCAAGCTCCTGATGATGCCGAGTGATCCTGGCAATTTTTGAGTTGTAGACACAATTCTGCTTCCGTCTTCACGTGGTTGTCTTCCCTCTATTTCTCTTTTATCCTCTTTTAAAAGGACACAGTTCATATGGGATTAGTACACACCCTACCAACTCTAAGTCTTTTTAATTGATATCATCTTCAAAGACCCTATTGTTCACAGGGACTAGGGATCACCTGCCTATCTTTGGGAAGGAGGAACTATTCAATCTATAACACCTGCCAAAGTACTTAGGGTTATATAGCATAAATATTGATTTTTTTTTTCTTTACAAAACCTGAAATTTCCAAATTAGTTCGTCTTCTGTGATGGCATGTGGTTATTAATATTCTTCCAAAGCAACTAGTTTCATGTAAACAAAATGTAAACACAATGAATCAATCCATTTCAAAGCTTTGTGTATCAGGACTAAGAAAAGGGATCATTTTAACAAGAAAACTTATGCTGTGGAGAGAGCATCTTAAAATGGGTATTTAAAAACATTAGTCATGTTACATAATGTTGTTGCAAAGATGATATAAGTGGTGTAGTTCTAAAAGTTCTCACGTAGGCATGTTTTTAGTAGTTGAAAGTGGAACACTTGTATTCTAGCCTGTCTAGAATCATCCAATATAAGTATTTAATTTTTAACTCAATTGTTAAAATTACAAAATTACAACTCCTTCTGAAATATTTTAAAGAACTGATTGTCACAAAGGAATTTATTAGCCCAATTTCAAGAACAACCTTCATAAAGTGAGTGGATGGGACTAAAGTAATAAATATCCTGATTTATTAAATGTAGCCAATTATATGTTTCTTCCATTTTCAGCTACAGATTTTGTGTGATGTCTTTCACAACTATGTTGTTGTTAAGTGCACAACTATAGGTAGACAATAAAACTAAATAAATTGGCCTTAAAATTGATTAAATGAAAGAATGAACCCAGATTAAGTAAACATTATGAAGCCTATGCAACCATATTTTAGAACCACTGTGGTGCTGTGGGCTAATGCACTGAACTGCAGAATTAGTTTGAACTGCAAGATCAGTAGTTCAAGATCACCAGCCGCTTTCAGAAACCCTATATAAGGTCTATATGAGTCAGAATCGACTCCATGACAATTAACAACAACAATAAGAAATCAAATAAAACAAGTTTATATATAATTTATTTCATTTTATATTAGTATTTTAAGTTCAAATTATATATATATATATATATAAGGCATATAATGTTAGTATATTTCTTAGTGCATTTGAGCTGTGGTGTGGTGAAGAATAATCTATCTACTATGGACTTCCAGAAAAACAAACGAGTCAGTCTTAGTAGAAATACAATCAGAATGTTCCTTAAAAACAAGAGTGATGAGACTTTGACTCAACTACATTGTACATGTCCTCAAGAAAGACACCATTATCTGGGGTTCCTGAACTGTGAATCGTATAAGAATGGTGTTCTTATAAAAGACAAAAGAGAAACAGAAGAATGACAGCCATCTTTATTAGTGAAGTGCATCGTTTATTGGTTAAGAAAAAGGTCTGCAATATCATCAAGAAATTTTTCAAAAAAGTGGATTGACACACTAGCTAAAACAATGGATTCAAAGATAACAATGGTGATCAAGATAGAGCAGGGTCAAGCAATGTTTTGTTCTGTACTACATAAGGTTCCATGTGCTGGATATGACTTGACTTCAACTAAAAACATACATTTTAGAACAGACAGATTTCTACAGCAGCCTCCTAACTTATTTCATATCCACGTTTGCACTATTCCAATTCACGCTGTACTCCATAGCCCACTTGATCTGTTCAAACTTGGATCATATTATTGCCCTGCATATAGACCCCAAAGTATTTGGGGTATTAGGTATTTATTTCCCAGAGGGGAGAAAAAGGTGAGCTATCTCTCTAGTTCAGCACTGACCAGACCAGCTATGAAGATTTGAAATAAGCCACACCTGATTCCAGATGCCAGGGTCAGTACTGCTACCTTTCTATACACTTTGATGTGACTTCAATAGTCTGGAGAGGTGGAGTATCTCTGAGTGTGTATTTGGGTAGCGGCTGGTCACACTTCTAGTCACCAGGGTTATGTGGAGTACACGAAGAAAAGAAAAAAGAAAAAATGTTACCCCTTTGTGTCCACTAATATGGGGTGTGCCTCTGTGCCACCTGCTGTTTTCTTGCCTTCAAAGTCACCTATGAAAGTTCAAATGACCCCACTGCCGCTGGCACCAGCATGAAACAGCAATTTCTTTTCTGTGTTGTTTTTTCTTTCCTCTCCCATGCATCTTTTCAGCTGCTTTCTTTAGTGAAGGCTAGCCCAGCACTGGTCAGGGTCGACTCTAGAGATCTGGACTTGTCTGAACAGGGTCAATGCAGAACTCCTCCTTTAATGGGGCTTACAACCATGGCTCTCACCTCCATTTAGCTTTGACCACTGGGAGAGGGGGAGCTTCCCTGGGGGTGTACATGGGTGGTGACTGCCTTGCCTCTGGTCACCAGAGGAGTATAGGGAGCAAGAGAAAAATCACACCTTTGTCTTTACAAGCCACAGGTGCTGTTGTTAAGTACTGTGGAGTCAGTTCCAACTCATAATGACCCTGCACAGGGTTTCCAAGGCTGTAAATCTTTACAGGAGCAGAAAGCCTCATCTTACTCCCATGGAACAGCTAGTAGTTTCGAACTGCTGACCTTGAGGTTAGCAGTCCAATTTGTAACCACTACACTACAAGTCACAGGTATGTTTCAACAAAGCCAATAACTTTTCTTGCCTCTGAAGCCACTCAAAAAAGCTCATGAGAGTTGCGCCTTCTTGGTCACTGGTGCGTCTTGTCTCACCAATCTCTCCTTATTTTGCTGTGCCTTTTCAGCTTTCTCTCATTGTAAGCATTCAATCCACTTCTCTATTCTTTCATCTGATGCTTAGAGTTCCAGGACTATCATCTGTATCTGTTTCATTTGGTTTTCCATATATTTATTGTCGAGGGTCAGTATAGCCTTTCTGCCTAGTCTGCCATCTTGCCACCTCTCCCAAAAAGTGATTTTTGAAAGTTCAAGAAGGTTATAGAAAGACAGGAACAAAACAGCAGCCATCAGGACAGTAAATTAAGTCATCCTCCCCAATATGACAAAATGAGTATCATGTTTTGTCAGGTTCAGATGCAAAGCAACTTGAAGATAAATGATGGGCAGCATATCCGATGGAGTCACTAAAGCACTCACTAGTTGTAAGCCCAGGCCAGCTAGTACAGGGAGAGATGGCAAGTCAGAAAGGGGTTTTTTGTTTTTTGTTTTTTACGATGGAGGACTGTTTGCGTTATTAATATGATGAGGTTGTGCCCACAATAGTTCTCAAGATCAAAGAAAAAACAAAACCCAAAATAAAAAAAATCAGTTGCTGTTGATTCCAACTCATAGAGACCCCATGTATGCAAAGTAGAATTATGTTCCATATGATTTTCAAAGTCATGACCTTTGGGAGGTAGATTGCCAGGATTTTCTTCCAAGTCACATCTGGGTGGGTTTAAGGCACCAGCCTTATAGTTAGTGGTCTAACTTTAACTGATTGGGTCACCTAAAGGCTGCAGCTCTTAAGACAGTGTGATGAAAGTCAGTAGATACATGCAAGTCTACAAAAACAGGGAAAGTGATCCACTTAGCAAGAGAAGCATGTGTCCACTAAGGTCTTCTGTGCCATCCAGGGAAAGAAATAAAGAA
>NW_006408553.1:122904-124627 GCF_000296735.1 Chrysochloris asiatica | reverse complement strand
GGTCGCTATGGGTCGGAACCGACTCGACGGCACTTAACAACAACAACAACAATATATATATATATATTAGGGCTGTGAATGAGAAGGATAGATTTGCAAGCTTGGGTCTGCTCAGGAACTCTGTCTCTATATTAGACATGATACATAATGCTTGATACTCCTACCATAGAGTGTTTTCTGTTATTTTGGTGTCCAAATATAGCTATGTGGTAAGATTTATTTTCTGGTACCTCAGATATCCCAGGAGTGCTTGTAAAGAGGGAGGAGATGTGCCAAATGGCAATACTCCATAAAACTAATTACCTGGGAAATTTTGTGGGGAAAATGCATTGTGATACAGGTGTTACGTGTAGTTTATAAGTCAGGACAAGCCCTGCATTTATGAGCCATAAATGAAAATATTGAATATGCAATGTCTATTATCCTTGTGGCTCCACATTCTGAAACACTTGTTAAATACGCCCTCAATGCCCGAGTGCCATCAGCATTGGTGATTAGACCACCAGCCCAAGCCTGCTCAATTCAGGACCAGCAGCCTTCTCTCGGTGTGGATTTAATTTTTAGCTTTTTTCTTTGTCCAGACCAGAGTGAGTCATCTGTTCTCAGCAGAAACGATCTAATGTGGCCTCTGACCACACTCTAATGAAGCATTAAGATGTCCATTTATCCCAAAGATCTTCCAACACCGAGTCTTTGCCCACTCCATAAAGATAAGAGTGCCAAGCAAATAAATATGATGCACTTGTACATTAAACTAAATATATACATAAATGAATGTCAGCCATATGATAAATGATGTGACAATCCAACACCTTCACCTCCATCCTCACTATCCTCCATCCTCACTGATGCCCTTGATCTTTATTTCATAAAGAACAAAAAGGAACTTGTTCTCAATTTCAGAAACCTTTAAACATGCCTCAGGTTTATCTTTAAGGCTTTTGGAAAATACCATCTCCTCGCATCCCAACCATACACCTCCCAGCAGTTTGAACCTATGAATTGTATAAACCAGACAGGCATGCCCAATCTTGTATGTGTGCATGTGCAAACACACACACACACACACACACACCTCTTTGTTCACTCTGACTATTTTCTCAAATTTTGTAAAACTTCAAATCTCCCCATTCCAATCCCCTATACATCTCTGCTTCTAGCACCTCCCCAGACATGGAAACGACCCACCCATGATCATCATTTTGGGTTAATATGACTCCAACTCATATCAACCCAATAGGATGAAGTACAACTGCTCCATAGAAATACTGAAACTGTAAATTTTGACAAGAGCAGGCAGCCTCATTTTTCTCCTATTCAGTGGCTGGTGATTTTGTGGTTAGCAAACCAATGCTTAACCCACTGTACCACCAAAATCCCTCAAAGGTACCCACCTAGTATTTGTTGTTTTTGTTGTTGTTAGGTGCCATCGAGTCGATACTGACACATAGCGACCGTATGCACGGCAGAACGAAACAGTGCCCGATCTTAGGCCAACCTCACTATTGTTACCACACTTGAGCCCAATGATGTTGCCACTTTGGCAATACATCTCACTGGTGGTCTTCGTCTTTTTCTCTGAACCTCCACCTTACCAAACATGATATCCTTCTCCAGTGACTGGTTCCTCCTGACAATATGTCTGAAGTATGAGAGACGAAGTTTGACCATCCTGGCCTCCAAGGAGAACTCTGTCTTCATTTCTTCCAACATAGGTCTGTTG